>NW_027185754.1:17094589-17108919 GCF_028583685.1 Petaurus breviceps papuanus | reverse complement strand
GGGGCGGCTATGTGGCACAGTGAATAGAGCACCAGCCCTGGAGTCAGGAGGACCTGAGTTCAAATCCGGCCTCAGACACTTGACACTAACTAGCTGTGTGACCCTGGGCAAGTCACTTAACCCCAATTGCCCTCCATAAAGCAAAAAAAAAAAAAAGAAGAAAGAAAAGAAAAGATTCCTGAACTTAAAGTCAAGAGAGACCTGAATTGTAATCTGACCTCTGGCACTAGCTATTCAGACAAATTATTGAAGCTGGTTGAGTCTCCTTTTATTGCCAAGATGAACATATTTCTGCACTCCCTACTTCAAAGCATTGTTGTAAGTCCGTAAACATGGTGATGTAGTCCATAAATAGCTATAGGAACGAGTTATCCTTATTTCACAGTCAGCTGACATGAATTGGATCTGAGAGTTGATTTCCAGTGCTTACTTTGATAAGCCATCTTTTACTGTAGAAGGAGCATATTGCAAGATATTGGCTTGTATTTAGGGGAAATTCAGATTACTATGGTTCTTGAAAAAGTAGAGAATATTTCATAAACATCCTTGCCCCCATTAACCTGTCACCTTGGATCTGTTAGATTGGGTTTTCTACTGACTTTTGCTCAGAACACTTCTCTATGTGATTGGTGGCTTGATTCCTCCATTGTTTCTATGAAGACTCTGTTTTTTATGAAGACTCTGTTTTTTATGTAACCTCCATATGTATGTGTGTATGTGCATGTTTTTTTGCATGCTCATTTCTCCCATTATAATATGAGCTCCTTGAGAAGGGATATGTGCCTTTCTTTACCTTTCTTTGGACCCTCAGCACTTGGCACAATGCCTGACATGCAGTAACCTTCACTATGGTTCCAGGACAACTTGGATTTTTTTAAACAAGGACTACCATGTAAGGAACAATTTTTTCCATCCATTCCTTTCTACCCTATTCTCTCTGGGATTTTAGTTCATACTCTTAACACTACTTTTCTGGTCTCCTAATGGGTCTTCTCATCAGCAACTTCTCCTTCTACCAATTTCATAGAGTTATTGAAAGCATTTTCTTATGCCTAGATCTTGTCAGGTCACTCTTCTGTTGAACAATTCTCACTGCCTCCCTATTGCAAACCTAGCAAAATTCAGACTAGTCTTCCTGGCAATCAAAGCCCTCCCCAGTGTGGTGCCATGCTATCTTTATAGCCTTAGCTCTCCTCCATTCTTTCTATCATGCCGCTATACTTCACTGTTCTTTTCCCTGAACATGCTCTTTGTTTTCTCATCTCATACCTTTGCCTAGGTTGTTCCTATCTCAAGTACCCTCCATACCTCTCTTCACAGGTTGAATTTTTATTCCAGAGAGGCAGCATGCTATAGTGGACAGAGTATTGAAATTGAAGTCAAGCAGACATGGGTTCTAATTCTGTTTTTGACACTCACTTGCTATGTGGCAACAGATAAGTCCTTTAACATTTGCTGGCCTCAATTTCCTCATGTATAAAATAGGGTTAATTATAGCATCTACATCACAGGTTTGTTGTGAGGGTGAATTGAGACAATATATTTTGCACTTTGCAAACCTAATAGAACTATATAGTTCATTTAACTGAAAGGTATTATTATTAAAATTTATCTCGAATACCACTTTTTCCATGAAGATTTCCTGTATCTCCCCAGGTAATGATATTTTTCATCAGACCTAGCTTTATTTTTTTGTTGTGTATTTTTTAAATAATGTAACATCAAGAAATGCAGGTGTCTATATTTATGCTTTATCCCTCTATTAACTGATTGTAAACTCCAGGAGGACAGGGATTCTGTATTAAACTTTGTACCCCCTGCTTATATTCCATAGGTACTTAATAAATGTTTGTTGATTCAATAGTTTGTAAGTTGATTGAGACAAAAAGACTTTCTTAGAACTTTAGATGGCTTGGAGAGGTCATAGTTATAGGAAGTAATGGGAAGTCTTTGATATTTGTTCCATGTGGCTTAAGGATAGATGAACTACAGACCTCCTTGAGTCAAATCTTGACTTACCTAGAAACATAGACAAATGGAGTTATTATATGGAGTTTATTTTTTAGAGTTAATTGCCTTCTTAGTTGATCTTTTTCCTCAAAGAAGTTTGCCCCACGTAGTTATGTTCTCCTGCTTGACCAAGTAGCAGAAGTAAGCTGACCTAGTGTTCTATGAACCAGCTAAACCATTGGTTTCCCTGGAAACAAGAACCACACAAAAATATCTCCTTTCCTTTTTCCTAGAAACCTATGTTGGAAGCAACCTTAGACAGCATCTAGCCCACACTCCCACCTATCTAGGAATGTTTTCTATAATATCCCTGCAGGGAAATAAATCCATCTTCTACTTGAATGCTTTTAAGAACAAAAAGCTCACTACCTCATAAGACAGGTTATTTTATTTTTATATAGTTTTTGTTGTTAGGATATTTTTTCATGTGATGCATTCATATATATCAGATAGAGTGTAGGACCTGGAGTCAGAAACATCAGAGTTCAAATTCTACTTCAGATGCTCATTAGCTGTGTGAGAATGGGCAAGTTACATAACCTCTCTTTCAGCCTCAGTTTCCTCCCCTGTAAAATGGGGATTAAAAATAGCACCTGCATCATAGGGTTATTTTGAGGATCAAATGAGATAGCATATATGAAGTTCTATGCAAACTACAAAGTGTTATATAAATGGTAGTAGCCATTGTTTTTATTATTGGAGTAGCTAGGTGGCAGAGTAGATAGAGCATCAAGCCTGGAATAAGGAAGACCTGAGTTCAAATCCAGCTTCAGACATTTACTAGCTGTGTGATGCTGTTTGCCCCACTTTCTTTTCTTTTTTTGCCTTTTGGAGGGGAGAAAGTAGGGCAATTGGGGTTAAGTGACTTGCCCAAGATCACATGGCTAGTTTTTGTGTTAAGTGTCTGAGGTCAGATTTGAACTCAGGTCCTCCCGACTCCAGGGCCGGTGCTCTATTCACTGCACCACCCAGACACCTCTGCCCCATATTCATCTGTAAAATGAACTGGAGAAGGAAATGGCAAACCCCTCTAGTAATTTTGCCAAGAAAACTCCAAATGGGGTCACAAAAAGTCAGACATGGCTGAAATAACTGAACAACAATAATTATTATTATTTGTTAGAATGATGCTAATTTCTCTTCCACATGACTGTCCTTCAGTAATTTGAAGTCAGCTTTCATATCCTCCCTAAAGACTTATTTTCTTCAACCTAAACAATTTTCTAAACTGATCTTGAAATAGTATGGTTTTTAGATTCCACAATATCTTTTTCACTCTCTTTCATTCTTTTTGGTGTGGGGCCTTATAAATAGTGAGGGAAGTGGTCATGAGCTCCTGAGCCTGTAGTTGACAGAGGGTAAACTCAGTTCTTTTAATACCTATATGACCCTGTAAAATGAAGGAATTGGGCTAGGTGGTCCAGTGACCATCAAGATAAAAATTAATAATAATAGTATCTAATATTATCATAGCAATTGAAGATTTTGTAAAGCACTCTACAAATTTTGCCTCATTTTATCCGCACATTAACCCTGTAAGGTTGGTGCTATTATCCTCTTTTATAAAGGAGGAAACAGGCAGAAAGAAGTTAGGAGATTGTGATTGTCTGAGATTTGAATTCAGGTCTTCCTGATTCTAAGTCCTACACTCTATCCGCTGTACCAATGAGCTGCCTTCACTCTGTTGGAGGAATGCAACTCTATTCATATGAGTCTACTCAAAATAAATGAACTCAATATCATAAAAAAATTGCAGCTAAATGAAAAGATGAATAAAGAAGTAGGAAGAATTATTTTCATTGTGTGTCCATAGGCAACAAGGAACAACATTTCATGGCACATGTCCATCTTTTCTTGCAGAGTTATGAAGAACATAAACACATAGAATGCCATGAAGATAAGTGTAGCATAGGCATCAAAGTCTACTACAAGGTATAAAGCAATAGAGAAATGATCAGAAGATCTCAAAGCACTGTTCTAAACTAAGCCAACATAAGCTTTCGCTAATCAGAATTTGATATTTGATTCAACATGAAGACAGACACAGAGGAAAAAGGTGAAAATTGCATTGGACCATGGTTTCATATGAAGAAATGAAAAAAAAATGCCAAAGACTCAGATTAATTACTCAGAAGCTACAAGCACATTCAGTCCATCCCAAATGCTTTCTTAGAAAAAAGAGTTGGAAGGTGTGTGGTCATGGTGAGCACTGAGCAACTTCACAGAGAAAGAAATTGATTCTTTCTTAACAGATAGGAAATGACTGGTTACTGAGGTGAGAGCCATTTTTGAATCAACCATCTGTGTACAGTTAGCTCATCAACCGGTTAGAGTAAAGATTAAAATCAATACCAAACTGAAAGAAAGATGAGACAACACTGCACAAAAGCACAACAAGTACAACCCAGCCTATTTTTTAAAAAAGATATTTACTCCAAAAAAAAAATGAAATGAACAAAAATAAAGATATTGACTCTGATTATTATAACTTCTTAGAGATTTGCTAATGCAAGAGTAGCCACAACGGCAAAATGGAAAGATCCTAGAAGCTGCCTGAGATGCTAAGTGTCTGGTTTTCTTGCCATTCAGAAAGTCATGGCAGTCAAGGGAAATGCTGATTTAACAAGCAGGCATTTTCCCAAAACACCATAACAGGAATAAATAGAATATAAGAAAGAGCAGTAGGAGGCAGAAAACTTGGCATAACCCTTACTGAGCCACTTTCTCCCCAAGAGCACTTAGAGATGGAAGCGGAGAGAAGACAACAATTAGGCATGAAATGGTATAGATCGGCTGGAATTTTTATCGTGGTCTATCCTTATTGGCCATAACAGTGGAACCTCTCCATTTGTGCTCTGATATTTCAGCACCCATATGCTATGTGAGGAGTCTGACCAGATACAAAGAGAAGTCTGTGTTGGAAGTGATGTAATTTCAAAGGTATCCAGAAATCGATGCCCAAGGTATCACAAGCAGAGGAATCAGAAAAGTCAGAAACAATACTTTCATCAAAAAAAGGTGACCGAGAGGATACAGCAGCTATTGACTCATATACCCATTTTCTTATGTCCATATAACAACATATGGGGGGGGGTGGGAATCAAAATTTAGGTGATATGAAAAGAAATTGGTGAAATTGATTCCAGAGGAAAGGTAATGAATGAAACACAAGTCCTTCCTTTTCATAGGGAAGTGGTAGACCATAGGTGGAGAATGAGGTATACATTGTCAGATAGGGAAAACTGTTTTGCTTAACTTGACTTCTCTGTTACAAAGGATGGCTCTGTGGCAGAGGTTGGAATAAGAGGTCAAATAAGTATCAATAAAATAATTACTTAAAAATTTAGAAAATAAAAATAAAAACAGGAGTTTTGCCTGCAATATATTTCCCATGTTAACCTGAGCATCTCTGGCATACAAGACATCATCATTATCATTATCAGCTATGTAACTTGTCTATGCAGATATACCAAGGGTATTCTTGATAAAAACATAAGAAAGAAAAAGTCTTTTTAAAACAGAATTTTAGTTTTTCCAATTACATGTAAAGATAGTTTTCAACATTCATTTTTTGCAAGACTTTGAGGTCCAAATTTTTCTCTCTCCTTCCCTCCTTCCCCTTTCCCCAAGATGGCAAACAATCTGATATAGGTCATATATGTGGAATCATGTTAAACATATTTCCACATTAGTTGTGTTGTGAAAGAAGAAACAGAACAAAAGGGAAAAACCATGAAAAAAAATCACACACAAAACAAGTGAAAACAGCATGCTTCAGTCTGCATTCAGACTCCATAGTTCTTTCTCTGGATGTGTCATCATTAGTTCTTTGGAATTGTCTTAGATCATTGTATTACTGAGAAAATCTAAGTCTATCGTAGTTGATCATCACACAATGTTGCTGTTACTGGGTATAATGTTCTCCTGGTTCTGCTCACTCAGGAAGGCTTTAAAAGACAGCTTTTGATAACAGTCTACATTTTCAAAGTTGTGTTTGCAACTTATACTACTAAAGGGCCTCTAGAATAGATATAGTTCTACAGTGTTGTTTTTTGTCGGTTTTAAAGTACTTGATAGGACAAAACAGTCTTAAAAGATGTTTTCACATAGTCTTTCCCACATATATGTGAATAATGATAGATATCACCATAGAAATAGCATTCAAAGGTCCCCTGAATATCAGCATTAGCCAAAGTATAAAAAAGAGACACTGTTAAAATATTTTTCACAATCCTTGATGATGTCAGTCAATCAACAATTAATCAACAAATATTTATTAAACATGTGCCAAATACGTGCTAGGCTCAAGGGGCACAAAGACATAAAATGAAAGGAACATTACTTTCAACAGCCTGCATTGAGGCCAATTGAAAGAGGAATTTCCCATTTATGATGAGCTTCTACAGCTGATCCTGTTTTCTTCATGCTATTACAGATTGTTTTTAGCCTTCTCAGTGGGATCCATGGTTATTGAAAGAAATTTGGCTAACCATCTCTACTGGAAAAACAAAATGAAAGAAAAGCTAATATTGCCCAGATTACAATGTGAAAGGCATTCGCTCTGTTTATCCATCTTTTCCTTCCTTCCTTCCTTCCTTCCTTCCTTCCTTCCTTCCTTCCTTCCTTCCTTCCTTCCTTCCTTCCTTCCTTCCTTCCTTTCTTCCTTCCTTCCTTCCTTCCTTTTCTCTCTCCCTCCCTCTCACTCTCCCCCCCTCCTTCTTTCTATATGTCTAATTAACTCACTAATTATCTATCTGGAATTAGAAGTGAAGAGGACTAAGAGACTGAGCTCCATCATATCTGAGAAATCATGCAGGTCTTTCATTGATCCCAAGCTGCTTGGTGCTGCAAAAACCTACTTTTTTTTTTTAAACCCACACCATCCAGCAAACAAGTCATGTAACAACACAATCTCAAAAGACTCAAAAACTCAAAATTGCAGATAAAGGCAAAGCACAAGGAGAATATAAATATATTAGTGTCATAGATTTAGAACTAAAAGGGATCTTAGGAGCCACCTTGTCCAATTTCTTCATTTTACAGGTAAAGAAACTGAGTCCCCGAGTGACAAAATGAAATGTCCAAAGTGACAGATAGTTAAGCGGGAGAGCTGTGATTTGAGCCCCATGTTTTCTTTAAAACCAGCATACTTTCCACTATTCCATGCTTCCCCTCTGTTCTCTACTACTAACCAACCATAGCTTGAACATCAGAGGTGGAAATAAAAATACATCACTAAGAATATGTGTGATCAGAAAAGGAATTTGTCTAGTGATGTAATGAGAATAAAGGGTAACAGATGGAGAGCCTCAGTCTCCCAAGGGAATCTTCAAAATATTAGAAGAACCAGAGAAGATTCTCTAGTATTTGAAGTTGACCTACTATCAAGGACCAATGAGATGACATGGATCCCACAAAACAAGGAGGCAGATGATAGACACCAAAGGAGAGCATATTCACACCAACAAAATAAATAACCAACATAATGCTGAGGACTTAATTCTTGGGGACCATATTGGAGATTTGGTCAACCTCTAGGTTGACATTGATCCATCAATCACTACTCTTTAGGTCTAGCCATTTAACCAGTCCAGAATCCACTCAATCATCATCTATTCTATATCCTTCTACTTTGTTTTCCAGGTCATCAGAAGCCATTATCACATGCTTTGCTGGAACCTAGGTATATTATTATTCAAATATTTCTCTGATCTACAAGTCTATTCAATTCTGCCAAAAAGGAAGTCACTCATATGACCTGTGATTGATGAAGCCATGCTGACTCTTAGTGATCACTGCTTCCCTTTCTAAATGTTAACAAACCATCCCTTCAAAAATATATTTTTAGAACTTTGCTAGGAGCTGAAGTCAAACTCACCAACCTATAATTTAAAGAATCTACCCTTTAACTTTTTGTAACAAACAGGGCCCATGTTGACTCTCTCCTTTTTTATAGTACTTTTCCTTCTTCATGATGGGTGCTTCACCATCATATCCAAAGAAGTCTGGACAGAAATTTTGCTTTTTACTTTTGATATACAAAGATAAAATGTTAATTGAATGAAATGAGATTAGAAGGGGGGCATTTTGTTTCTACTTCAGAGAGCACACTATTTTATTTTATTTATTTGCTTTTGGGGGGGAGGGGCAATTAGGGTTAAGTGACTTGCCCAAGGTCACATGGCTAATAAGTGTTAAGTGTCTGAGTCCGGATTTGAACTCAGGTCCTCCTGACTCCAGGGCTGGTGCTCTATTCACTGCCCACCACCTAGGTGCCCCAGAACACACTATTTTAAAGGGTTTAAACATTTTAGTAGTATATATGCAGTAGTGTATATATACTTAACATTCTGTTAAGTACAAATGAGTCTTAGATAACCACTAAGCAGATCTAGCAGAACCAATGATTAGGATCACTCTCAGTTTTTGGAGCAATTTTATGTCCTTATGTATTTTTCATTTCCTTTTTAATTCAGACTTTTCTCTCCTTACATTGTCTGAATTAGGGAAGGTTTCCTAGATTTTCTGAGTTCAAATTAGGCCTTCAATGCTTACTAGCTATATGACTCTGGGCAAAAGTCATTTAACCTTGTTTTCCTCAGTTTGTCCTTTTGTTAAATGAGGTGAAAAATGAAGAGGTAAGGGAACCATAATAATGATGAGATACAGGATTAGGGATGCTGGAGACGCCAAAATACCAAAACACCGGGTCCTGCTGAATGAATTCGACTCAAGTCTTCTCTCAGCCAAAGAAAAGCAAAGTTTATTAAAAGTTCACCATAATGCATAGACTCTTAAGGAGACTTGGTATCTGTGATGCTAGGGCATTGGGCAAGCGGGTCAGAATCATCTGACGCAGAGTGAATCTGTGCTAAATCATTCTCTGGCCTTCCTCCTCTCATGGAGGAGGGATAAAAGTCTATGGCACTCACACCACATGGAGGCAAGATAGGGTCTTATATACTGAAAGGTTGTGGGAGGAATATAGGGGTGGTCTAGAGTAGGAGTTTGGGGAGGGTCTTCAGGAGGAGTCAATGAAGTCAGACTCCAATAATGAGTGATTAAAGGTGGGAAGTTGCTGGAGACTACCTGGAGACAACAGACAATGGTGGGCTAGGCCAGTTCAAGGGTGTAACAGTTGATTTGGGTATAGATATTTTGGGAAGATCAAGGGTAGGAGCTAGCTGGATAAAGGAGGGCCCAGGTAGTAACAAAGGTTTGGGCAGAGCCACAATGAAAGGCCTATGTCCTCAAGCAAATGCCTCATCAAATGGGAAGATTCAATCAGAGTTCAAGGGGGTTCCCAGAGCCTGTACCTCATCAGAGAAGGAAATGACAAACCACTCCAGTATCTTTGCCAACAAAACCCCAAATGGGGTCACAAAAAGTCTGATACAATTGAAAAACTACCCGAATAACAACAATGACTGTCAGAGATTTCTTTTCCCCTGCTTTTGCCCACTTCCCTCCTATATTCCCCCAAATATGCATTTATCCTCGTCCTCTGAGAAGTAAGTAATACCAGCTCCACAAAAGGAGCAACCATGAAGGAGACCCTGGGTCCAGGGGGTAGTGGATCTTGAGACTGGGAGTGGTCTGGAAGTTAGGGGGAGAGCAGAAGGAAGACTGGTGATTGCACAGGTCCTGGCAGGAGAGAATGGAAAGCTTACCAGCCTTAACCACTGGCCATTCCCAGAGTCTCCAGAAAGAGTTCAATGTATCTTAGAATTTTTAATCATACAGAAATTAAAAAGATAATACATTGCTGATTGGAATCTCCTCTGAGCATCATATTCTCCATATGTTGACCTGTGGTCTTCACTGAGAGGGCAGCACAGGGTCATTTGGGGGCTCTGGTGATATCTAGAATATCTGGCAAACTGTAGTATTTATATAACCCTTCCCCCCAACACACACACAAATGGCAAACTCAGCTATCACCACACTGAAGAAGAGTTTTTCAAGGCAACATTCACATGCACATGAGGATCTTTATTAGAGTCAATTTCTGTTGTTTTGGGGAAAGCACTGTTGCTAATCGCTCTATACTACAAAATGAGAGAGGAACTAAGGGAGGAATAGCAAAAGAACATGACATTTTTAAAAGCAAACCTCAATAATGACAAAATAATTTACAAATATTCCATTTATGACCCCCCCTACTCTTTCCAGGATGAATTAGATAGAATCTTCATGAGAGTTAGATTGGAATAATGTTTGTGGAATTGGAAAGAGCATTGACTGCAGAGTAAGAGGATCTGGGTTCAAATTTCACTTCTGATGCTTAATAATGGTACTATCTTGGCAAATCACAACTTCTCTGGAAGTCAATTTTCTCATCTTTAAAATGGGAAAGACAGTTGAACTTGATGGTCTTTGACATCCCTTCTTGCTCTACATGGATGATTCTTTTTGGAGAAAAAAGAGAATCGCTCCTCCTCCCAATTCCTTTCTTTCTCTGGTTCACAGGATCATGGACTTAGAGTTGAAAAGGCTATTAGAGGTCTCTTAGTCCAAATCTTTCATTTTACAGTTGAGTAAACTGAGGCCCAGAGAGGTTGTGTTTTGCCCTGGTTACACAGCTAATGGATATCTAAGGCAATGTTCAAACCCAAGTATCCATAACTCCAAATCTAGTGCTCTGTCCAAGGTGATTTGCCTTGGATATTTTACCCTACAACCTGAGGAGAGCTTCTGAATTGCTCATTCTCTTTTTTGGGGTTTTGTCCTACTTTGGAAATGGCATTACTGGTTTCTACTCAGTCATCCAACTGCCCTAATTAATAATTTTCTTTTAGTCTAGAGCTTTGGTTAACAGAGCATCTTGGTGAGGAAGTGTCATGTTGGAACCTGCTGATCCAGAGAGCCAGAATCTATTTTCCCCACATGAAAATGAGTCTAAATAGTTTAAAGGAAACCAAAGTACCTAAATATTACACAATAGGCTTAAAGACTCTGAAAAAGCTATTATGATCTACCTGCTAAATAAATATGTTTTTTGAAATGGTCTAAAGCTTTATTTATGGGAGAGACCCAAATGACTTGGAAGGAACCTACTTAAGAAGCTGTTAGCTCTTGAAGCTGTTGCCGAGTTTAGTGAAATACTTTATAGTTCTTTGATTTAATAATGTTATGAGAAAAGGCAGCCTGATGGTGCACATCTCAAGACAGAATGTGGACAGTCCCCTCCTCCCAGAAGATGAGGGAATGGACTCTGCAGGAATTTTCATTCAATCAAAAAGATGTTTATTGTATAAATACCATTACCCATACCTGGTCTGGTTACTAGTCATTTTTGTGTATTGGAGACTGGGATTGAGTGTGGGCAGAGAAGGACAGAAGTCTTGGTCCCTGCTCCCAGGGAGTTTAAAATATAATTGAAAAGTCAAGATCTCACATACAACATCATGTGAGAGGAAGGATCTAGGACTTGGAATCAGAGGATTTAAATATAAATCTCAGATTTCCTACTTACTTCCTGTGTAACCTGTAGCAAGTCATTTTACATGCCTACACTTTGGTTTCCTTATCTATAAATTCAAGGAGTTGGACTGGATACTCTCCAAGGTCCCTTCCAGTTCTAAAGCCTATGAAATGTGAAACAATTCAAGATCAATGAAAAAAGGTATAAAATCAAATGCAAACACATGCAGACATCAGTATAAGATAGATGGGGGAAGACAGAGGGGCCAGAGAACTACATGGGCCAAGTGATTTTGGAAAGCTCCTGAGAAAAAGTGAAATTTGAAGTAGATCTTGAAGGATGAACAGTAATAGAGAGGGTAAGACACTGAGGTGGAGGGAGTGTCAACAAAGGTGAGAAGATTGTAATAGAAATGGCTCATTCACAGGATGGTCAGTAGAACTGCCTGGATAGATTAGAGATTTATTGGGGAGGTGAAGGAGAAAGATTGAATAGATAAGGTGGGACCAGATTGTGGTCCTCAAATGCCAAGCTAAAGATTAATTTCTTTTATTTAAATAAATGACCTTAAATGCCAGGTTAAAGATTAATTTCTTTTGTTTAGATAAATACATGGTTTACGTGCCCATTTCTGATTGACTGATGGTGGTGGGGTGTCATAGACTTACAGGTTTAAAGCTGCAGAAGATTGTACAGTTATCCCTTCCACATTCTAGGGGTTAGGGGCAATGTTCCCCCATGATCTGGAAAATCCATGTAAAATTTTTTGGCCCTAACTTTGTACCAGAGAAGAAGTCTAAATTATTATGGTATTAAAAGGTAAAATAGGTTGATATTATACAATGCTATACATATATTTTATTTATTTCTGAGTTTCTAAACTTTTTTCTGTGTCATTAGCTTCTGCTGACCTTCCTATGACATCTGTGACCTCTGCAAAACTCCCCCCAAATTTCCATTTAATTTCTTATGCTGACCTGTGATATATTGAAACTGTGATGGGGAAAGTCATGATGTGGAAGAGATAACTGTATAGATTTAGAGTTGGAAGGGACTTTAGAGGCCATCTAGTCCACCCTTTCCCCCTCTTTTTAATACCAAAGAGGAATTGAAAGAAGTGACTTTCCCAAGATCACATAAATAGTAAGGGGTAGAAGATTTGAACCCAGGTTCTCTGACTCCAAATAGAGAGCTTTTTTCACTGCATATCATACAATCTGACATTATTTTAGCTAATTAGAACTAGGGGAGAGAAGCTAGAAGTGAGATAGTAGCTTTTAAGTCAAGATACTTCCTTGGAATGCCAATGAATTACCAAAGAGAACTAGTTATTCTCCATGTTTCCTGTTGAAGGCAATTGATCCTATGAATAACAGCTTGGAGGACTGGTTTTCCTTATTGTCCTTCTCTGTTGCCCTCTTTTGCTATTTTTCTCTTGATGCATAGTAGATAGAATAACAATATTTGCTAGAAATTTTCCAACTCTTATTCTTTGTGTTGACCTTTAAGCAAAGGTTGCACCCTTGGGAGGGTGCTAGCAGAATGGAGAAACTTCCACACTGGATGGGTGAGTTTGAGTCCCAGCTTCCCTACATATTGCAAAGCATTTAAATATATTTTGTGTTTGTGTTTTATAGTATTTTTATTATGTGTGTATATATATATGTGTGTGTGTGTGTGTATATATATATGTGTGTGCATATATGTGTGTGTGTGTGTATAATTATTTTTTTTTGCAAAAAAAAAAAATCTTCCCCCTCTCAACTCAGGGGGTCCAAGGCGTGGGGAATATCTCTGCTCTAGTCTTGTCACAAATGGTTTCCCTATTATATCTGCATCCAAAAACTTTAAATTCAAATTATGCAAACATTTATTTGGGGGACCTATTATATTCAATAATACCTTATTCACCTATTCCATATTTGTGGAATTGTATTAAATTTAGTGTGCATTGAGGAATTGAAAGAGTGTTAATTACTCTTGGAGTTGTAAGATTCATATTTGATTGAGTCCCAACTAACTTTTACTAATTAGTGGTTCTCTGCAAGCCACTTAGTTAAATGCTTTTCTAAACCTCAGTATCCTCTTTAGTAAAATGTGGAGATAATACTTATTGAGTATATGAGGTCATTGTGAGGAAACTCCTTGGAAACCCTAAAGCACTTGGTGAATGTTATCATTCTTCTCATTAGTCTTATGAAGCACCATAGCAGAGAAAAGCCTGGTAGCCTTGTAGTCAGTTTATCTGAAGAGTGAGGTAGAGTTCTGGGATATAGCTTGGAGAGGAAAGAGGAAAACAAGAAGCAGAGATGAAAGGACTAGGGATTAGAATAAAGGAGAGTAAAGAAAGCATAGGGATGGGTCAGGGAAGGTTTAGAATGACTTCAAAGGTGACTTTCAGGTATCTAGAAGTAGCTAGGTGGAGCAAAGTGCATAGAGCCCAGGACTTTTTCTGAGCCTCAGTGAGTGAGGCTGTTACTTTGCATAGCTCTGCCTCACTTAAATCCAAATCATGGGCAGGTCAAGACCTCCCCCTTGTGATGTCATTGGTCCTCTTTGAGAATGAAGGACAGATAGCAACCATCTGTGGGGATATAAGTGTACCTTATAGGGAGCAGGACTGTTGTATGGGATCAAATGAAATAATGTACATACCACACTTTACAAACCTAAAAATACTATTACAAATTAGCTTTTATTATTGTTGTTAACCAGTGGGACGTCTTCCCTTGGTTTTTGTGTTCTAGTTGGTTCTGTTGGCTGTAATAGCTGCATGAATGGTGGCTTCTTGAGTCTAGACAGGGAACAGGAAACCATGTCTACATCTATGGAGTTAGTGTTGGGGAGATGGAGAGAGAGAGAGAGAGAGAGAGAGAGAGAGAGAGAGAGAGAGAGA
>NW_027185754.1:17062536-17094489 GCF_028583685.1 Petaurus breviceps papuanus | reverse complement strand
AGAGAGAGAGAGAGAGAGAGAGAGAGAGAGAGAGGAAGAGGAGGAAACAAGAGAGTAAAAGAGAGAGAAGGAGAGAGAGAAGAGAGGAAAGAGGAGAGAGAGGAAAGAGGGAGAGAAGGAGGGGGAGGAAAAGAGAGAGGAGAGAAGAAGGAGGAGGAGGAGTAGAAGAAGGAGGAGGAGCAGGAGAAAAGAAAGAGGAGGAGGGAGAGAGAGAGAAGGGAGGAAAGGAAGAGAAAAAGCAAGAGAAAAGGAGAGAGGGGCATGAAGTTGTTTTCTTTTAGTAAAATTACCTGTAAAGGAACAAATATGGAAATAAGTAGTTAAGCAGCAATAAGAGCTGAGGATAAGAGGGAGTTGAAATGTCCTCCCTCGGGAGCTTTGCGTGTTGGATGGCTTGCCATAGGTGTCCAATCTGAAGAGAATTGTCTAAGACATCATGTAGTTTAATTAAGCAAAGCTTAGCCTGTGTCTATACGCACAACTGGTTTGATTGAATTCAGTAAAACACACACACACACACACACACACACACACACACACACACAGCTTAACTCAGAAAAGGAGCTGCTGTTTTTGTTTATTGGTTTGTTTGTTTTACAAGAAACCAAATAATTGGCTTACCTGAGTTATTCCCTCTTTAGCTGGCTACTTAGCTGGTATAGACCTGTCCTTCACTTTTTGCTACAGAATCTTGTGTTAGAACTAGAAAATTCATTAAAGATCTCCTTGTCCAACCCCAACATTTTACTGAAGGGTTAACTGAGGCCCAGAGAAGGGAACAGAGGGACTTATCCAAATTCTGTAACAAGTTAATGACAGGGTGAGAACTGGAATCCTGGACCTTCTCCACTGCTTGGCCATATCGCTTGTGGTAACATGGTAGAGCTCGGTTGATTTCCAATCAGTTACACTAGACATGGATTAATTTAGGCTTGGGAGGCTATTTTATTTTTGTATTCTATAGTACCCCTGCACATAGTAGGCACTTTTTTTTAATTGAAAGAAGGAAGGACCTGAGTCTTTCAACAGAATCCCAGCTTAGATGCTTACTAGTTGTGTGGTCATTGGCAAATCAGTGAACCTCTCCGAGTATCAATTTCTTTATCTGTAAAATAGATGAATTAATTCGTTCACTGTTGACCTTGCTAGTCTTTGTGATGAAGTCATTTGGGAACTGTGAAGTCCTACAGAAATGTATTATTATTGTGTATTTTTTAAAGTTTCCATTAAATCCAGGCTTCATTTGTGCATTTTTCTTGAGAATCTGCAGAAACATAGTTTGTGCTAATCTGTAAGCTCTCAGTGACCCATCCATCAGCTCTGCTGTATTTCATTTTTGTTAAGCATCCAAAATTGATGGGAAAAAAGAATGCTTGCTGTTCACATCATTTTACTTGCAAGGAGGGGCCTAAAACTTACCTCCTCAATTTGGCCTTGTGAAGTCACACACTATTTCTCTTTGTAGGTATCTCCTGTGGCCAGCTGGGTACCTACCAGCTCTCAGGTACTTCCATCCCTCCACACTGCCTTGCTTTTTTAGGCCTTCTCTCCACTTTTCCTACAATTTGAAACTATTCTCCTCAAAAGCAATTTGTACCAGTCCTCTACATCTCTCAGCCCCTTTTCCCAATTCCCTTGACAGCCTGAATCCCAGAATCTAGCTTTTCTTTCTCATTACATGTTGTGTTTTATAAATGTCCATGCTGTAGGCAGCCCATACCACTTAGCCCATGGGGAGGGTGTGTGTGTGTGTGTGTGTGTGTGTGTGTGTGTGTGTAATATCAGTGGCTAGGCTGGAAGGGGAGAAGGTGCCTCTCTTTTGTGGAGAGCTTTGTGTGTTAGGGATTTGCTTAAAAAAGATTTGGCCAGACCTGGGAACCAAGCTGGTAACATTCAAAGTGGGGACTGCTAACTTGGGAAACTATTCATCCTAACGGATAAATTCAGAGACACAGAAATCCCATCCCTTTAATTGAATTTGCTGTAAATGCAGCAGCAGACAGGCTCCCAGGCCCGCTTGGAATCTCCGGGAAGACCTAGAGAACCCATGCATGATTTCCGGTCACATTTTGGGCTGGGGAGAATGAAATCACATGCTACAGGATTAGGAAAGATGAACAACATTTTTTTTTCTTTTTGCAATGTTCTCTCTACTTATCCTTCTGTTGTCGTTTTATTTTATTGCTGGTGATTTCTACTTTTGACTTGCTAATGGGAATGTATTTTTTCTCTGTATTGCCATTACCTCTTCCTGCTACTTTCCAGGTCACTAATTTTTCTGCTTAGAGTTCATTCTGTTTAGACCGATATGCTGTCTCTTTTAATGAGGTTATTTCTGGGTTATTAGCCTTCCTGTTATATGATACCTTATGTGAAGGGCCTAATTGATGTAAATCAAACATAGCTTACAGAGGAAAATCAAAAGAGCCTCCCAGATATTTGGTGAGTCCCTGTGTATATCTGGATTTCTATATTTAAACCGACTTTTTAGACAAGAGGTTCCATGTTCCATCTAATAACACAGATCCATCCTTTTGTAGTCATAAAGGAGCAGATTCAGAGAGGTGGAAATTGAAGGAGTGCATTGGCATTTGGGTTTGCTGAATAAGCTTTAGACAGAAATTAGACTGAAAACTATTTAGTAGGAGGGGTCTAATTTGTACAGTTCAATAACCTCACCAGCTTCTTTTTATGAAGGCATCTCACAGACGCTGTTAAGCTTTAGGTTAATTTTTACAGATATTTTCTGGCTGTACTTAATGAATGAGGATTTAAATTGCAGGAAGAGGAAGGCTTTCCTTGCTAACTCTCATCAGGCAACATCTCTATCCTTCTGCTGGAGAGTGATTCTTGTGATGATTTCTGCAGTCAGAGGGGGTCCTATTTCTGTTAAAAGAGGCTACTGCTTCCTTGCTTTGCTCCTGGACCAGAGCCTGGATCACAGTAGATTCTGCCAAACAGGAAGGTGATTTTCCTTTCTGGAGAAAGAAAAAACACATACAGAATGCTCTTTCTCCTGAAGATCTTGTTCAGTCATAGACTCCTTGACCTTTGGGCAGGAATAGCTCCTCTCCAGGAAAGGTAAGATTAGGACAGAGATGCCAAGGGGAGGTATACAGGAGAATGTTTTATTCAGAAGGACCTCACTTTGTAGGACTTGAGTAGGAAGAAGAGCTTGGGTCACCAGTGAATTGGCAAGAACTAAAAGGCTAGCTTCCTTTAGGGAAACCAAATTGGGATTACAACCCCACCTCCTAGTGCCCTCCAGACATTGACTCCAGTATCATTAGAGTGGCCCATGGCTTTAATGATGTCCCATGCAAAATCATTAACCCTCAGAAGCCCCACCTTCTCAAGCACTAGACTCATTTGCTCAGGCAGTGGAAAACCTGCTGTAGTGAAGGCATCCCACAGGAATATTGAGGGTACTAAATAGTCTATCTGTGATACTTTTCTTTCTTTTTTTCCCCCCATTTTTCTTTCATTTTCCTTCTTTTCCCTTCCCTTCCTTTTTGGTCTACTCTTCTCATGTCTTTTCATCTCCTCTATCTTCCCTCTGCATTCCCCTTCCCTCCTTTTCCTTTTCCTTTCTTTCCTTTTTCTTTCTTTTCTTCCTTTTTTTCATCCTTCTTTATCCTCCCTTCTTCCTTCCTTCATTCCTTCCTTCGTTCGTTCCTTCCTCCCTTTCATCCTCTTCCTCTCTTCTTCCTTCCTTCATTTCTTTCTTCCCTTCTCTTCCTACCCTTTTTTCTTCCTTCCTTCTTTCTTCTCTTCTCTCCCTTCCTCCCTTCCTCCTTTCTTTTTTCTTCCTTCTTGCCTTTATTTCTTCTTTTTTTCCTTCCTTTTTTCTTCCTTTTCTTCTCTTCCTACCCTTCTAACATCCAGACTTTTTTTTTTTGCTTTTTGGAAGGGGGGAGGGCAGGGCAATTGGGGTTAAGTGACTTGCCCAAGGTCACTTGGCTAGTAGGTGTTAAGTGTCTGAGACTGGATTTGAACTCAGATCCTCCTGACTTCAAGCCAGTGCTTATTCATTGTGCCACCTAGCCTCCCCCTTCCTACCCTTTTTCCTTCCTTTTTCCTTCTTTCCATTCTTTTTTTGAGGGGAGACATACTGTATCTCTCTCTCTCTCTCTCTTTTTTTTTTTGCAAAGGCTCCATTTGTGACCTAGGCAAGTTTGCCCCTCCTTAGGCAAACTAGTGGCCTTATACTCCTAATGGTTTCCATATTGATATGAGACTTTTTATAGACACCAATTAGCTTTTTAACCCCATTGCAGTTCAGAACTTTCAGGATCAAGTGATGTACCAGCCTCAACTTCCCTCAATAGGTATTATGGCATATGCCACCATGTTCAGCTGGGATACTTTTCCTGATACTACCTCTGGACAGTATTTAGCCCTGTAAGGGAAAGTAGGTTTGGAGGAGGCCTACAAACAATGTTACTAAAAACAATAGTCCAAGCCAGAGCAGTAGCTCATAATCCTTTCACCAGACACAAAAGTAATTAGGAAGAGGGTGTGGCAGGGCAGAACACAGTCCAATAGGGCCCAGGTGTGTAGCAGTTACATAGAAAACAGTCACATAAAGAGAAGGTGGTTCTTTTCCCAGAAGGTCCAGCCCCTATGTCCTCATGGAGGAGGTAGAGGGACAGGGTAGATACCATGGTAATAGTATCCTGAGGTGGCCTGGATGTGGTCCAAACAGTGACCTGTATTGCACAATGTAGGTCAGCAGAGAGCCATAAGATACAAAGCATCCTGATGGCAATCTCTAAATGACTATAGGAAGGAAACTCCCATCTTAGATGTCAATGCCCTAGGGAAAAGATTTGATTTTCCTGCTCTAATTACAGATCTGGTAAAAGCACCAGCATCATGTCTTAGACTTATCTACTTGCCCAGACAGGGAAGGCTAGTCCTCATCACAACTGTGAAATCTATGAACTTTGTTTGGGGTTCCCAGGCCCCTGATGTGGGCTGTGCCTTTCCTTTCACTTTGTGATTCTCTTTTCCAAGCTCCCTAAGGCCCTGTGGTCTCATGCTCTTTAGCCACTGCACCCCTCAGTTACCAATCAAAAATTCCTATTGAAATTGTTTTTACATATAACTGGGGAAAAATAAGGTAATAAATAATAAAAAATACTAAATAAATAGATAGTAAATGAATGTAGCTAAATGCATTAACTGGGGAAAAATAAAATACTAAATGCTGAATAAATCAATAAAAATAAAATACTAAATAAAAGAAAAAAAGGGAAAAAAGAAAAAAAGTTCCTATTGAATACTCCATTCATAATAAAGATACTGATAAGAGTATGGCTCTTTGTTTTTTTTTTTTTTTTTTTTTTTTGGAGGGCAATTTGGGTTTAGTTACTTTTTCAAGGTCGCACCGTTTTTTTTTTTTTTTGCCACCTAGCCACCCCAAGCTCTTCTCATTTTTAAAGGAATACAAGCTAAAGTTTAGATAAAATGATAGTGTAACTTTTGGGATCAACCAGCATGAATAAGAGGATTTAACAAAAATATTGAACTTTTCCCAGGATCTCATGTTCCTGAGATTATGCAGGTGGTATAACCATAGGCTAGCTACCTTTTCCTGCTTTTTTTACTCAATAGCATTAAGTATTGGCTATGGGGGCTGTGGAAAGAAATGTTATTGTTAGGGGAGAAGGAGATTGGGGGTAAAAGAGAGAATGGCAGTGTGAAATGGAAAAGGAGGCTGAGGCAGTATGGCCTAGTGCATAAAGAGATTCTTATTAGCTATGTAACCCAGGACAAGTCCCTTAGCTTCTTTCTATCCCACTTTCTTCCTCTGTTAAAATGAAAGGACTTGTTAAAAGGATCTCTTAAAATGAATTCAAGGATACTTCTATCTTCTGTAAGAGATAAAAAAGGAAGGAGTGGTGCAGAAGGACCTTTCAGGTAACCCTCTCCCATCCAATAAGCTCTCATTAACATCTTATTTCCAATTGTGTCAGCTGTGGTTCTAGCCCATTTCTTTGTGACCTAGTGTAAACCTGAAATGACTTTGCTACAACAAGTATTCAGTTAGCGACTTCTATCTTCCTAGTCCTGAAGTAGTAGTCACTGCACTGAGTGGGCGAAGGAGATAGGCGAAAGAACAATGGAAACCCCTGCTCCCAATTTAGAGCCTAACTGGGAAAATCCTCTAGATGGTTGCAGAAAAGGAGATTGGTGAAGAAGAAGTCAGGAACAGCTTCATGGGGGCCAGAAGAACAGGGGGTTACTAAGCTAAGTTTTAAAAGATGAGTAGGATAGAGAGGAGGGAAACTAGAGTGTACTCTGAGGAAAGAGGGGGAAAGCAGATGTGCAGAGGTAGAAAGAAGAATGTGTGTGGGATTGATAGTGAGTATACTGGCCTCACTCTGAAAAGAGTGTGTATGCTGATGAGTAGCAGGAGGTAAGCTTTTTTTTGCAACATGTAAAACATTTCCTTATTAGTCATTTTGCATAAGAAGACTCAAATAAAAGAAAAAGAATGAAAGTACAAAAGTGAAAATAGCATGCTTCAGTTGGTATTCAAACAATATCAGTTCTTTCTCTGGAGGCGGATAGTATGCTTTATCACGAGCCCTCTGGGATTGTTTTGCATCATTGTACTGCTGAGAATAGCTAAGTCATTCACATTTCTTCATCATACAAGGTTGCTGTTACTGTGTACAATGTTCTCCTGGTTCTTCTCACTTCACTTTGCATCTGTTCACTTAAATCTTTCCAGGTTTTTCTAAAATCATCCTGCTTGTCATTTCTTATAGCAGAATAATATTCTATCACAATGACATGCCACACCTTGCTTAGCCATTCCTCAATTGATGGGTATCCCTATAATTAAAGTAGATATTTTTAAAAAAATTAATTTTATTTGTGCCTTTTGTTTTTATGTTATCTTTAGTTCCCAATGTATCCCATTCCATCTCCCTCACAGAGATTTTATTTCTTATGACAAATATGATGTTATTCTCAGAGGAGATGGTGGAGACCTGCTTCTGGGAGAACACAGGACTGCTACGTGCCTGGATCTCCTATATTGGACTGGCACATGCTAGAGAACAGCTTTTTTCCATGGTCTTCATGGTCAGAGCTGTGGAGACCTTTAACACGACTATATTGGACAACGGTGAGTTTTTTTGCATCACTGAATTATAAAGGTCAGTCAGCCAATAAACATGCATTAAACACCTACTACCTTCCAGGCCTTATACTAAGCACTAGAGTGATACAAAGAAAGGCCAATGGCAATCTCTACTCTCAAGGAGCTCACAGTCTAGTGGAGGATACAACATGCAAACCACTATGTACAAATAAGGTATATACAGGATAAATTGGAAATAATCATAGAATGAAGGTATTAGAATCAAGGGGAATTGAGAAAAGCTTTCTTCAGAAGAAAAAATTATAGCTGGGACTTGTGGAAAGCCAGGCAGTCAGGAGGTGAACCCTTCACTCATAGTCAAGGCACCATGTTGTAAGAGGAGAGAACTTCGTACTCTCCTTCCTCCTATACCACCATATGGCCTTGGGAAATATGCTGAGAGTTTTGGTCTTTTCATTCATTCCTTTCCATTCTAGGTGCAGGGAGTTTGTTTTAGGGGAAACTCTAAGGTCATCACCTTCTTGGTACAGATTCAATGTTGGAATGAAATGAGGTACTTGCAAGACACTGAACATTGAATAAAGGAGATTTCCTTTCATCTGACGCAGTAAAACTATCCAAGGAGAGAGCAACACTAGCTTCTTTGGATGCTCTCCCCCATTGTCTGGTCAGCAAATCATCAGAATATGAAGACTCCCAGAATCAGGCACCCAATGAGTCTGAGAGGTACAAACTCTCCAAGCCTGGGGCTTTTTATGTCTGTAGACCCTGGGGAATTGTGTTAGAGAATCTGGAGTCAATTAGTGGGGCAGGGAGCTATGTCAGGAAAGCTAGGGTGTAAAGAAGTTGTGTCAAGAAAATGTTGGTACTATCACAGAGTGGAATCTCTGATCTCAATCAATCAATAAACATTTATTAATTGATTATGTACTAACTATATGCCAGACATTGTGCTAAGTGCTGGGTATATAAAAAGAGGCAAAATACAGTCCTTGCCCCCAAGGAGCTTAAATTCTAATGGGGGAAACAACATGCAAACACACACACACACACACATACACACACAATACACATACACAAAGCAAATTATATGTAGGATAAATAGGAAATAATTCAAAAAGGGAAAGCATTGGAATTAAGAGGGGCTAGTGAAGACTTCTTATAGAAGGTGAGATTTTATTGGAATTTAAAGGAAGCCAGGGAGAGACATAGTTGGGGAAGAAGATGGAGAATATTTCAGGCACGGGGAACAGACAGAAAAAAATGCCGAGAACTGAGAGATGGAGTGTCTTCTTTGTGGACAGTGTCACTGTGAACTGAAGAGAATATGTTAAGGAATGAGGAATAAGAAGACTGGAAAGGTAGGAGGGATGTAGGTTATACAGGACTTTGAATGCCAAACAGAGCATTTTGTATTTGCTCCTGGACACAATAGGAAGCAATGGATTTCTTGAGTGGGGAAGGGACAGTGACATTATCAGACCTGCATTTTTAGTGGCTGAATGGAATGGAGAATGGATTGGAGTGGGGAGAGACTTGGGGCAGGCAGACCCACCATCAGACTGTTGCGATAGTTCAGGTGAGGGGTGGTGAGGCTTGCAATAAAGTGGTAAAAATGTGAGAAGAGAGAAAGGGGGCTTTTCAAGAGGTGTTAAAAGGGTAAAATCAGCAGCCTTGGCAACAGTTTGGATATGGAGTGAGAGATAGTGAGGGGTCCAGAATGACTCCTACCTTGTGAATCCAAGGAACCAGGAGGATGGTGTTGCCCCTACAGTAATAGCAAAGGTAGGAGAGGGGAGGATTTAAGGGGAAAGATAATAAGTACTGTTTTGTACTTATTGAGTTTGAAATCTTTACTGAATATCCAGTACAAGACATCTGACCCCAGACTGTGAGCCCTGGGGATAGGAGGATCTAGGAAGCCTGGCCAATTGTTAGAGTCACACCAATAGGAAGGAAAAGGGTCAAAGATGCCAGCTGATGATGCTGGCTTTGGACATGAACTCTGTGACCCCAGCAGAACAGCCTTAACCAAGTTAAATTGTGAGTGTGATTACCACCCCTGCTCGGCCTAGACTTGAGGTGACATCAGAAATGTTATGTCCCCAAGGTGTTTGTAAAAGCTCCTGTGACATTAAGTGGTTAAATGAAGCTTGGCTACTAGTTTCTGGGCCAGTATAGTGGGGGCAAGTCAGCCACTAGGGGTCTGAGATGATGACAGAGAAGAGAGACTCACCACACCCCTCAGGATGCCAAAGAACCCTGGAGGGGTAAAATGGAACAGACCAGACCCTGAGGGAACAGGGCCAGAACCAGCCAAGTTACACTCAGAAAAAAAAGAGCAGGAAAATATGGCAGAACTGACCAATAATGTCTGGTGTGATGAGCAATATTCTTCTAGGTCCTGATTTTTGCAAATGAGCAGGAGGAGCTACCTTCTTTCATAAAAGGATATGACTTTACAGATAATATGCAAGATCTCAGTGAGGGACCAAATCAGGGTCTTAAATGAGGCTGGAGAGTTGTGGAGGCAGCATAGAACAAAGCAGTGGAGGGGGGATTTGTTATTTCTTACCTGTGTGATCTTGGACAAGTCACAGTTTCTCTGGGCCTCCATTTCTTCCTCTGTAAAATCAGGGGGTTGGTGAGTTGGTCTAGGTCACGGGTTCTTTTTTTTTTTCCTTTGGTGAAGCAGTTGGGGTTAAATGACTTGCCCAGGGTCACATAGTAAGTATTAGGTGTCTGAGGTCAAATTTGAACTCAGGTCCTCCTGATTCCAGGGATGATGCTCTATCCACTGCATCATCTAATGCCCCATAGTTCAAGGGTTACTAACCTTTTTTTATGTTATAGACTCCTCTAGTAGTCTAGTAAAGCCTATGCACCTCTTCTCAGAATAATGCATAGAATAAAATACAATAGGATTGTAAAGGAAATAAATTATAATGAAATACAGTTATATGTATTTTAAAGGTCAAGTATACTAGGTTAAAAACTGATAGACCAGATGACCTCTAAGGTTCCCTCCAGCTTCAAATCTGTGATCCTGTGATCAGTTTCAGGGCTAGTGGGGAGCCACTGGGGAAACTTTCTAGTATTTTGGGCAAAAGAGTGAAGTGCCCAAAGTAGTTTATTTATGGAGATGAATATGGCTGCCCTTTGCAGGATGGATTAAGGAGGGAGAGACTGTAATCAGGAAGACCAGTTCAGAGGTGACTGTGGTCATCTAGATAGGAGAGAATAAGGGTAGTGGAAATAGAAAGGAGGCAAGACCTCTGAGAGAGATTATGAAATGCAAACATTGGAGTCATTCAGAATAATTGGGTTTGTGTAGCTTCCCAATTTGTCTTCATGTCCTTCTGGAAGAGCAGAAGGGTTTTATAAGCTGTTTTTCCTTTGATTCTCTGACCTGCCTCACACACCTTTTCCCCAAATTAAATAAACCCAAAGAGTCATAGAACATTAGCTCTGGAAGGAACCTTAGAGGTCACCTAATCTAACCTCCTCAGGTTAAGGGGATTCATGTTTTCTCATCAGAAAGCTCTACTCTGGGCAGATGATTCCAAATATCTGCTTTTGTTAAAGTGTTGGTGATCTAGAATTTAGCATTCTGGTGTTTTGCTGAAGGTGAGAGTGAAAACCCTGTGACTCTAATTCATTCCCACCAATCACACTGATCTCTCCCAGTTTACCCGTGACTGGCTGATCTTCCTGGACAACAGGTTCAGGGGAGGACTTCTCTGCTACAGAGGTGTTCAGAACACTCATAAATGAGGTCCCTATTCTCTGCTGGAGTGCTTTCCCAAGAGAGGGGTGATGCCTAACGGCCTTGGGTGATGCAGAGCCAATCCGATCAGATATGTAGATGAGGGCTTCCTGATTGCTCAGAGCTGAGACTGATGAGAGCCTTGTCTTGATTGGCTCATCAGAGATGAGTACATGTTTGGTTTTCCTGGGTCTCTAATTTTGTCTCCCTTATTTATTTATTAATGGTTATGCTAATCTGATGTTATGGAATCTAAAGTTTTTAGAAGAAAAAAACTCACAACTCTTTGCCACTGAATCATAGGAAGTAAACTTCTGTACAATAGCCACCTGTCCTACGTAACAATGTTAGATTAATTTTCCTTGCATATGCACTTGATCCTATCACTCCTCTGCTCTGAAACCTTCAGGGGCTCCCCATTGCATCCTGAATAAAGCCACTTCTTGAATGCAAGGCCATTTACAAGTGGGCCATTTTTTATCTCGCTTTTGATGTCTTATTTAACTGCATGGCAACATGCTCTGCATGGAGGAAGCATTTAATAAATACTTACCTTGTGTATCAGCAAAGCTAATTTAGCTACCATCATTTCCCCACAGCCTTTGAAAACCTCACTGGACAGGAAGTCAAGACCCGGATTCCAGTCCAGAATGCCACTGATTTGCTGTTCGGTCTTTGGCAAGTCACTCTACCTCTCTGGGTCTTAATTTCTCTTTCTATGACATAAGAAAGTGGACTAGATGACGCAAGTTGTACACTAGCTTTAATACTGGGTGATCCTATCACTTTTCTTTGATTCCGAACTCTAGGTCTTCTTAACCATCCATTTTATCTTCGAAGGATTTAGTCCCCTTTCCCTAGTATATTACTGGCTCTGGTTTGGATCAGTCTTATATTCCTTTGATCTAAGTAGCTCTGAAAACATACATAGTTCTGAGAGACTTATGTCTCTTGTTATCTATGAACTTATTATACTCACAACAAGACCACTAGACAAATTGATGGAGAAATACAGACGCTTCTGACTTGACATGCAAGGCTGTCAACCATGGGAAGCCCTAGACCCATGTGAGGGATATTCATCCCCGTTCCTATTTTCAAAAGGGGAATCAAGGGCATGCAAATTAGGAAGTGGCTGCAAAGTCATAAAGGCACTCAAATATTCAGCACCCTCATCCTAGGCCTGCAGTCTACCCCTGACACCAGTGAGTACGATTGCTGGTGGGCCTAGGAGGCATTCCCTGTTCGATAAATACCAGAATTAACTTGGCTAGCACAATCTAACCATGTTTCTATGCGCTACTCCTGGGAGTACAGTTGGTATCCCATCTCACAGAAGAAAGGGAAGATACAACAGTTTGCCTGGGGTCACATAGTAAATTCATAGAAGAGACAAGAGATAGAGATCTCATTCATGGGGTTTCTTTGTGACTGCTCAGCTCCTTGGGCTCTCTATGGGTGAGCTCATAGGACAGACTCTCACCAGGAAGTATCCCTGTGATTAATGAAAATCTCTCAAACTTTGTCTTTTAATTATTTGCTTTCAAACTTCATTGCTTAGTTGTGTCGATGAGAAGAAAGGAAGCCACCAGGACAAACAGGCTTGCTGAGAAGTCACTTTGCCATGTGGTATATTTATAGAAAATATCATTGTGCTTCATAAATATCAAATTATGCTATCATTCAGCTTGTGGGCTAGTTTCCTATAAATACTCAAATCCAGTAATTGCCACCAAAGGTATTTGTTAACATGAAAAATTTATAGGCAAAGAAGAGGTGTGTGATTGATTTTTTTAAAGTTCTCCAAATGCAAAGAAGCTTTTTGTAACCCTGTGACTCTTTGCATGTTTTTCTGTGGATCTGTCTCTTTTTCTCTCCCTCCCTCTTTCACTTTTCTATTTCTGTCTCTCCTGTTTCCCCTTCCTATTTCATCCTCTCTCTGCTTTCCCTTCTCCTCCCCCTTTTCCCTGCCTCCTTTCTTTCTTCTAGTCTCCCCTTTGTCCCTCTTTCATTCTAGCCTGATTGTGATGCTTATTCCTTCTTTATGGTGCTTAAAATGGTAAAGGTCAGAAAGTAATGAGGAATAAAGAAAAACCTGGAGAGAAAGATGGGGTGATGTGTCCTGGAGAAGACACTTCAGGGTAGTTTGGGCCCTGGTCCTATGCTACTGAGGTCCACTCTAGGGGATGACCTCCTGGCATGGATCTTTGACTTTGCCAGACTGTGCCAAAGAACAGTGTAAATCTTTGTTTTGCTTTTACATCTTTGGGTTCAGGGCAACACAGAGAAAGGAATAAAACGTAGTATTCCACAATAGCTCATTCTGCCTTTCTGTCTGCTCTTATCTACTTTACATATGGGTCCTTCCAGCTGACCTGGAGTTAAGGAACAGAGATGCCATCCCAAGTATGGTGTAGTACAGGTCTGGAGTAGAACTCAAAAGCACAGGAGACCATGCTCTTTGGAATGTTATGATCCTAGGGACAAAGCTGCTTTCTCCACCTTAGTTACTGGTCTTCAAGGAAGGGCTAGAACTCAATCCCTGTGGTTTTGTTTTTCTTGACAACACTTTAAATTATGTTTCCCATGGTAGTGGGAAATGGACAGGGTATATACCATGAAGTCACATGGAATAAATCACAGCTGGCATCTATCTCTAGTATAGTGCAGTGAAAAGAATACTGAGTGTGCAGTCATAACCTGGGTTTGAGCCCTGGTTCCACCAGCTATGAGTTATGGGAACTTGAACGAGGCCACTTAAATGACTCTGACCTCATCTATAAAATGGGGATTATAATAACTTGAATGAGATAATGAATATAAAAACAGCTTGTAAGCATAATGCATTATGTAACTCTGAGAAGTTATTATTGCTATTCATGTATTTATTTGTTTGTTTGCTCTGATCCTGAGGCTGGCTGGTTCTTGGACCAGGGACTAGACTTGGGTGGGGGAGAGGAGAATGGATCCTGAGTTATCTTTGGTCTGAGAGATCCTTGGTTTGAACATCACTAGGGGTATACCAGATGCCCCATAGGGAGACACTCCTAGAAGTACCCTCTTCCCCTGTCCCCCGGCCTTAGTCCCACCTCGCTCACTTATTGCTCCGCACTGTCTCTGGCTATTTGGTAAATTATCATTTTCCAGCCTGTGTCTGTGTTCTCTGCCCATAAGGAGTTTGTATCTCTCGTCCCTGCCTAGAGGCAGCTAAGTGGTACAGTTAGCAAGAGCACTGGGCCTGGAGTGAGGAAGACTTGAGTTCAGATCCAGCCTGAGACACTTGCTAGCTCTGTAACCCAAGAATGTTGTTTAACCTCTGTCTGCTTCAGTGTCTTCATCTGTAAAATGGAGATAGATGAATAATCCCAGAGTTGTTGTGGAGATCAAATGAGATAATATTTGTAAAGTACTAAGCACAGTGTCTGGCATATAGTACGCACTTAATAAATGCTCATTTCCTTCTCTTCTCCGACCCAAGGCCATTGGGCTGCCTCTCATCACAATACTCACTGTCCAGCTGAAGATAAAAAAGATAAGATAATCTTGACCTTCATTAAAGGGCATATATTGTATATAGTAGATGATGGTGGTGGAATCATAGGTTTAGAGCTAGAAGGGACCTCAGAGGCTATCTAGTTGATCCTCTTCATTTTACAGATAAAGAAACTGAGGCACAAAAAGGTTGTGATTTGACCAAGGAGTTCACAGAGATAATTAAGTGACCCAGGAAGTATGTGAACTCAAGCACTGACTTTTCTCCACTCTGCCATAGTCAGATCAGACCACAAGGGTGCTTTGTTCTGAGTCCCATCTTTGAGGAGTGACACTCATAAGCTGGAGTACATCCACAAGACAGACAGGATGGAAAGGGAACTGGACACCGTGAGATAGGAGGAACTATGGAAGGAACAGTCTGTTATTTCATATGGAGAAATGTCTTAGAAGAGGCATATTGTCTGTCTTCAAGTATCTGAACGACTTTCATTTAGAAAAGCAATTAGATGTGTTTTATTTGACCCAGAGAGCAGAATCAGCAACATTAGATAGACTTACAGAAAGACAGAGTTCAGGGTCAACATAAGAAAAACCTTCCTGACAATTATCACTTCCCAAAATGGAATAGGCTGTCTCTGGAGGTTGTGATTCTCCATCACAGATTTCAAGCAGAGACTGGACAACTTCTTGGAAGAATTATTGTAGTGGCAATTTCTGTTCAGATTAAATGCCCTCTGGGAGTCCTTCTAATTCTGAGATTCTGGGATTTTTGTGGGCTAGGTTTACTGACCCTAACTCCACTACCAGCCCAGAACCCAGTTGTGTAGTGTGATGTTACTGTGGAAGGGTCTGAGAAAGAGAAAGGGCACTGGATTTGAATCAGATGACCTGGGTTTGAATGTTGGCTCCATCACTTACTGCCTGTGTGACTTTCAGCAAGTCATTTAACCTCTCTAGGGCCTCCATTTCCTCATCTGTAAAATGAGAAGGTTGGGCTAGATGTCCTTCAAGATCCCTTTCATTTCTAAGTCTGTGATCCTTGCTGTGTGGCACAGGCAAATTCCCTCCCATTCCTGAACTTCAGTGTTCTTATCTGTCAAATAGAGATTTGGATTAGAAAAACTCTAAAGTTCTTCTAGCTTTAACTATATAATCCTATAAACCTAAAGTCTCCTCTTCTTGTGAAGGTTTTAGAAGGCTAACTCCTCCTGCAGTGTGCATGGATTGATGGTGGATAGCATTACTTAAAAACAAACATCGTGGAAACAAATGTCAGTTGTGAGAATACCAAGAGTTTAACTGAGAAAAAAATAATGATTTCTTCTTATCATCACTTCTTTATATTGGTTTTGTTTACTGATGGTATTAAATTAACAATTTGCATTCAAGAAAAAGGAAGGCTTGAGAGCCCGAGAGTCTGAAAGGATAGATTTCTGTACCATTCCCACATTATTTTCATTGGAGGGGGACAACTGAAGTTGGAATGGGGATCCCAAAGCTTCATTGATTGGCGCTCCACTCTCCTTGCACTAGCAATTTAGAAATTGACTTTCAGAGGCTTTAAATTAAAAAAAAAATTAGTTTGGATGGGGATATTTGTTCTGAAGAGATCCTCTTTATGATTCTCTCAATATAAGCCAAAAACATCTGATGCCCATGTCAGGCTACATGCTTATTCAGGCCAGGTGTAACCTGGAGATTGGGGACCTTTGAATGTCCCAGCATGGGTGATCTCATCTTCTGCAAACACAGCTCTCATGTCTATCCAGAAATATTGTGCTTCTGGCCAGTCCTTTGTTCTCAAGCTTCTTGGATGTAGAATTATAAAGTCACAGGGTTATATGGGACTTTAGATGACTAAGAGTCCTATTGTCTCTTTTTTTAGTTGAGGAAACTGAGGACCATGGAACCCAAAAGCAGTTTGGGGCTGGGAACAAGGAGTCAATGAGAGGAAACTTTGCTTACCAAATTTATTGAACAGTTTTAGCGTTTGCTATTTCAAGTGTCTGAACCAGCTGGCACTTACAGTCAGGACTATATCATAATTTAATGAAATCTTAATAAACCTTTAAACCGGAGAAGTCTTTAAACTACTCAGAAAGAGCTGTTTGAACTGTTGTATCTGCCTGCCTATAAAAGATGGATGGTATTACCATTCACCTGGGGACTATCTTCAGTAATAAATTTGGACGAGATTCCATCCACTTTTCTTATCTATTCTTTTTTATATGGCATGCTGTAGGTGTGGGAGGGGGAGCATTCTGGGGAAGTGGTTGGAGGGGGGAAAAGTGTACTGTGAACTTTATTGGATTGGAGTTTTCCATTTTATTCTATCAGCAATTTACCATGGTGACATATCAGTGTGTCTGATTGTTCACTTTCATGCCTGCAACAAAATGAGCATTAGTATGATAAAAGGAGATGATTATTTTAACAGTTTTTCAGTGGGCTGGATGCATGTGGAGTACTTGTATAGGGGATTTTCCCACAGAAGTTGGAACCCCTTTCCCTATCACCTATCCCTTTTACTTGTATAAAAGAACTATGGACAAGTACCACTACAGATGTAGTCAGGTAGATAGGTGGCTCAGTGTATAGAGTGAAAGACCTGGAGTCAGAAAGACTAAGTAAAAATTCAGATACTTATTAACTGTATGACCCTGGTCAAGTCACTTAACCTCCGTCTGCCTCAGTTTCCAGTAAAGTGGGAATAATAACAGCACCTACCTTCCCAGGTTGTTGTGAAGATAAAATGAAGCAACATTTGTAAAGTACTTAGCACAGTGTTTACAGGTTATAGATGCTTTAAAAATATTTGTCTCTTTTCCTCCTCACATCAACATATATGTCGATGAGTTTGGCCTAATTTTTAAAATCTTTTTTTAAGTCATTGATTTTCCAATATTTGACAGTTGAGTTAGCTCTTAAGGGCAGGGATAAACTTTAACAGGGAAAGATAAAGATTGGGTGGAAAGGATTTGTTCCAGACATAGAGGATTGATTGATGTAAGCAAAGCTATAGAGAGAAGAGGTCAGAATGTGAATAGGGGTTGGAGCAGCCCAGTTTATATGGAAATTAAAATGTAACAAGAGTAGAAGAGTATACAAAAGAATGGATGGATGGGCTGGAGCCCTATTGGACATCAAGTGAAGGTGTTATGTTCATTTGGCAGACAATGGGGAGCTATGGAAGGTTTCTATATAAAATAATGACATAATTGCAGAAGTACACTGGAAAGATTGCTTGGACGATGGTATGGCTAATTTCTTGAGAAAGGAATAGACTGGAAGACTAATTAGGAAACTAATAATTCAAGTGAGAAGAGATGAGACCTTGAACTACGGTGGGTGCAGTAAAAGTAGGATGGGGAAACTGGATGTGAAAAATATTTTGGAGAGAGAAAAGACAGGTTTTACTTATTGATTGTATGTCTGGGATGAGAGATGGGAAAAAGCCAAAAATCACTCCAAAGAGAAAAGGCTCAAATACTATGAGGAATAGAAAGCACCATTAATAGAAAAGGACAAGGAGGGGTAAGGACAAATTTAGAGGAGTTAATTGAAAGTTATCCTTCTATTTCTATGTAGAATTTGGACCCCTCAACTCCAAGATGAGCTACTTCAGGTTCAATATATTCTATGGGTAGCATCTGCTCAAAACTATAGCTCATGAGTCCCCACTCATGTGTGTTTTTTTACTAGTCAATCAATCAATTGATTAATTAATCAACTATTATGTTTTTATTATCCATTTACTATTGCCAATGTTTGTGTGAAGCACTGGGGATACAAAGAAAAAGTGAAACAAACAAACAAACAAACAAAAAATTATCCCTGCCCTCAAGGAGCTTACTTTCTAATGGATGCACAATAGGTACATAAATTAGTACTTATAAGATATGGAATAAGTAAATGAACCTCAAAGAGAAAGAGACTAGCAGCTGAGAGGACTATGAGGCAATCTTGAAGGAAGTCAGGGATCCTAAGAGATAGAAGTAAGAAAAGAAGGCATTTCAGGGATGGAGGACTACCAGTGCAAAGGTATGGAGATGGGAGATGGGAGTAGTGTCTGAGGAAGAACAAACAGGACAATATAGATGGATTGCCAGGTTGTGAAGAACGTTAATTGTCAAGTGAAGAGTTTGTATCTGATCCTAGAGGTAATGTGGAAGCATTAGAATTTACATGCCAACATATTCTCTTTGATCCGGTGACACTGGTCTCTTGGCTGATCCACAAACAACAATCTCCATCTTGGTTTCAGACCTTTTCTCCGTCTGCCCCTCATGCCTGGAATGCTCTTTCCCATCTTCTCCAATTATTGACCTTCCTGGCTCCCTTTAAGTCCCAGCTAAAATCCCACCTTCTCCAGGAGGTTTTCCCCAACCCCTCATAATTCCAATGCTTCCCCTTCTTTCATTATTTCCTCTTTATCCTGTACATAGCTTGCTTTGTATATATTTGTTTTCATGTTGTCTTCCCCAGTAGATCATAAGCTCCTTGAGGGTAAAGACTGCCGTTTGCCTCTTTTTGTATTCCCAGCACTTAATCCAGCCCACCACACAGTAGGTGCTTGCTCTTGTTAAGTCATTTAAGTCATATCCAACACCCCATTTGCTATTTTCTTGACAAAATATACTGAAAGGGTTTGCCATGTCCTTCTCCAGCTGTCTGGCTACAAATCCTTGGGGGCAGTATCATGATAAAATGAAAAATCCCCCGTATTGGGAGTCAGAGGGCCTGAATTCAAATCCTTGAACACTTGAGTTCAACATGAGTTCCTGAATCTATATTTTTTGCAAAGACTTAAAATAGTACTTTGGTATTTTTTACATATGCCTTAGCAGTAATATTTGGAACTGGAATGGCCAGATGCCAAATGGGAGTCATCGGCTGATTAGACATGAACTTGGAAGGAGGTCTCTAGGAGTGTGCCCTAGGGGTCTGTGCTTGGCTCCATGCTGTTTAAAATTTTTATCAATCACTTAAATAAAGACATAGATGAATTGCATGCATATCGTATTTTCAGTGACACGAAGCTGGAAGTTAAAATATTGTACTCAAGATTCAAAATGATTTTGACTGGCTAGAACATTGGGTCAAATCTAATAAGATGAAATTTATAGGGATAAATGTAAAGCCTTATACATGGATTCAGAAAAATCAATATCATAATTATGAGATGGGGGAGGTATGGTCAGACTGCTGTTTTCCTGAAAAAGATCTTGGGATTTTAGTGGACGTATAACTTGAGATGAGTCAGCTGTGTAATATAGCAGACAGAAAACTGATAGGGAAATGAAAAGACATTTACTAAGACCTAAGTGCCAGGAACTGTGTTAAGTGCTTTAGAAATTTTATCTCTTTTGAGACTCAAAACAACCCTATGTAGTTAGAGACTGTTGTTATCTCCATGTACAGATGAGAAAACTGAGGCAGAAAGTTTAATGACTTGCCCAGGGTTACACAGCTAGTAAGAGTCTAAGGCCAGAATTGAATGTAGATCTCCAGGTCCAGTTCTCTTTCCATTAGCTGCCTCAGTCTTTTGGCTGATTTGAGAGAGGCTGGACTCATGGACTAGGGAACTGAGAGTCCCACCGTACCCTTCCCTGTTTAGACACTATTTCAAGTGTTATGCTAGGTTCTGGATGCCACACTGTGGGAGGGAGATTGGTAAACTGGAGAGTATATGGAGGACAAGCAGGATTGTAACAGACCTCACTTTTACACCACATGAGCATCAGGTGAAGGAACTGAGGAAATTCAGCCTGGAGAAGTTAAAGCTTAGGGGGAAGGGGCATGATCAGCTGTATTCAAATATTTGAAGGGCTAACATGTGGGAAAGGGTTCAGATTTATCATTTTTCATCCCAGAGAAAAATGTTTCATTTTCCTCCTGGCCGTGCTTCGAACGATTCAAGATATTGCTACCACAACCCAGTTGCCTTTTCCCCCTGAAATTTACCTCTGAGTTTGGGGGTCTTCTCATTTCTCCACTATGAAGCTACCTTTCTTCTATTGGTGAGTTCCTTCTGGGACGCGTGTGTGTGTATAAATGTGTGCATGCATATACATATAACACATATACATATACACATATATACCTGGTACGTACACCAGGCCTTCTCTTCAGCCCCTTTTATGTGCTGTCTTGCCCCATTAGAGTGTAAGCTCATTGCAGGCAGGGATTGTCTTTCTTTTTCCCTTGCATTTATATCCCCGCTGCTTAGCACAAGCCTAGCCCATAGTTATATGCGATAAAAGCTTGTTAACTTTGTCACCCCAGAGAAAGCTGATTCATTGAGGACCCCTACTCTATTCCTTTCGGTATCAATCGCTTTGATAGGACTCCATAGGGACAATGATGATAAGTTCTGTATATCATTCACTAGAACTGTGGGCAACAGATTGCAAGATCACTTGCTTAATCATGGGAAGCTAACTAGAGGCGCTCGCTCCACACTTGTTTTCCTTGTCATGGCGGCCAAGCCCGGTGGGATGGAAGTGACTCGACTACCTGCAAAGTTCCCCGATTTTCTTTTTGTGCCTCCAGACCGTTCTGTCTTGTCTAACGTGAGCAGGTGACCATCTTATGACCACCTAGTCCATGGAGATATTATTTGCCTCACCCAATCTGTGACCCTGATGACAGATCATTTTTGCTTATGCGTCATATGTCAACCAGTGGACTTATCTGGTATAGCTGTTCTTCGATGTCTAGATATCTAATCCTGTAAAGATAGGGCCCTGGAAGGAGGGGGCATCTCAGAGCATGAGGAAGCTCTGAGGTCCACTTCATTAGAGGGGATCATGGAGTCTTTAATAAAGTGCCATTGGTTCAGAGCTCTGCCTCAGCCTCTATTATTGCAGATTGGATATTTTTATCTCTACACTACAAAGGAGTCAATTGAGGCTTAATGTAAGGAAAGATTCCCTAACAGAGCTATCCAAAAATGGAATACTTTGCTTCAGGAGGTAGTGTGTTTTACTTCACTTTAGGTCTTCAAGAAAGGTTGGATCACCACCTTTGAGGGGTGATTTAGGGAAGATTCTTGGGCAGATATAGGTTGGATTAGATGACCTCTGGCTTGCATTCTACCTCATTCTGAGTTTCTGATTCTGAAATCCTTCAAGGGCTGATTTTTTTTTCTTGCTTTGGTCAAGCTGAATTCTGCACCATCCTTCCATAGACATGGGAAGGTCGACTGCCAGGTCATCATAGGCAGGCAAGATGGTCAACATAATCCTAATGGATCCCAAATGACTTTGTTCATCTTTTGATAGAACAATCCCAGCCCAGCCTTGTATAACTCTCAGGATGTAATAGCATCTATTCTTCTTAACTAAATATATTAAATTTTGCTTCTGGCATGGAAAATAAAGTAAAAACTGAAAGATACAATTGTTATAGTGAGTCACAAGCTGTGTCTTTGCTCCTCCATCATCTGAGCTAATGAAATAAAATAAGTAATAGGCCCACTGCCTCTGATGGTGATTTCCAGTGTCAGACAAGTGTGGGGAAGGTGAAAAGAGCCAGGCGGGGTGCTGGGAACTTCTCTGCACTTTGGACTCCTCTCAGAATCATTTCCCATCCCCTCTGCAAAATCCTGTCTTGTCTTCTATCATCTGTGACCAGTCTTGAGACAAGGGCAGCTGGAAGCTACTGTCAAGGAGAGGAGCCAAGACTAAGAAACCAGAAACATGCCTGTTTTAGAAAGGGTAAGGCCCCAAGTTGGGAGGGACTTGGGTTCAAATCCTGACTCCTAGGCTAATTAGTTTTGTTACTGTGGATAAGGCAGTTTAGCTCTCTGAACCTCAGTTTCCTTAGTAGTAAAGGAAATCAAAATCCATGTACTATTTACTTTATAGGGTTGTTATGAGGATTGTTTTGTAAACCTCAAAACAACATAGAAGTGTGGACTATATTAGGATTATTATTAAGATCATCATAATTATTCTCATCTTGTTCAATGGTGTTCAGGTAAATACAGTCCGAGGAGAAGTTGCTATCCTGCTATTATTCATAGATATTTAATATTCTGCAGACTATTGCACAAGTTGGCAAAATGACTGGTTTTTATAGTTGAATACAAGTATCAGAATGTTAGCTCATCTTTTTGTGATTGCCTTACACTACCTGGCTAATTAATTGGTAGCATATCCTTGACGTAAGACCAGATGAAGCTCCATCTGGTAATTGGTGAGACATGATTCCATCATTGTTGGGTTATAATTCCAGAGTATAAGGACAGCATTCATGTCTTTGGTCCATTTTAGTGGTCAGTACCATCTGTGCTGAAGAATTTCCAGAAGGCAGGATGGTTTTATTACAGATTTGTTCAACTTTATCTTGTCCTCTTGTGGTACCAGAACTTGAAGGAGTGCCACACACTGGCATCCTCCACGCCCAACTGGTCATGAAGGTTTCAATTAGAGTCAGACTGCAACCCTTTGCTTCCCCCATCTAATTCTTTGACTCTTCACAGAAGTTGTTTCACACTGCCTAGGGAGAAAACCAAATGAGTGATAGCATCAGAACCCAATTTGTTAATGCTTAAAGGTCTCTCTTAGGCCTTCATAGCTACCCTATCCATTTCAGGGCATATAGAAGTTCTACTCCATGTCACACTGGCTGGAATTCCCCTATTTTGCTGCTGCCCCATGGTATGAATGATGGGTTGGAATTGGAGGATGTTGTCATCATTCTCATCATCATCTTCTAAATTTTCATTTGGCTTGTGCAGAAATCCCAAAAGAGGAATGGACTTGGAGTGGTTGAGCATGGTATGATCTGGTCAGATATTAGCATTGAGGACACCAGAAGTCCATTCTGGCAAGGGCTTATCAAATGAAGAGGCTGTTGCTTAGAGAGGAGAGTAAGGCAAAAAAGGTGGTCTAGAGTCCAGGCAGACAATCAAGCATGGAAAATCAGTCAATAGGCGAACAGTAGAGTGAAAAGATTGTTGGGCTTACAGACAAGATATCTGGATTTGAAGTCTACTTCTGACACTTAACAACTGTGTGAGTGTGGATATCATTTAAATCTCCTGAGCCTCAGTTTCTCCATTTACAAATTACAGAAAAGACTGTGCAAACCTTGGAACATTATATAGATGCTATCTATTGTCAGGAGTGTCAGTAGGGACAAGAACAAATCAGAGGGCAAGAAATACCTGTCAGTCTTAAAGATACAATCACAGAAGCAGATTCTTTTTCTCTTCAACTTGTGAACTTTTATATAGTTTTTGTGTGGGAGGAACCAGTCTCAGTGTAGCTGATCTCAGCCCCTACAAGTGAGAATAGACCACTGGAAAGCCCTACATGAGATGATGAGTGGGTAGGCAGAGAAACAGCAGTAGCAGCTTCTGGTAAAGCAATCCTAATGCATTGCAGTGCCTAATAACCTCTCTCATCTTCTTCTTATGTGGGTCATGGAAAAGAGGCTAGATGGATGTTTTTATTCAGCCTGGTTCCTAAAGTACTCCAGCTTGTGAATGGATGTATCATTCCACTGAGCGTGTCACAGGCCACTGCCATGTTTTCCTCACCTAAAGCAGGCCCATATTTCTTAACATCACTTCTTACTCCAAAGGTTTGTAGCCTAGGGTGAGTGAATGAGTTAATGTGTATCTCACCCTGGCATTTTGCACATCCCAACCAAGAAGTGAAATGGTTATTACAGTAACTGGGGGAGGGAGGGAGGATGGGGTAGGTTGGCTTTGTCTCTGAGCCATCTGAGTGGAAGGCAGAGATCTCTTCAGGGATTCATCCTTCCACAGGTGTGTGTGTGGTATCATAAACAAGATGGAAAGGACAAGCTACATCTGTCTGTTTGCAATAAAAAAACCCTTAAGAACAGGCAAGATGGCGCGGAGAAGCCACATCTGTCGCAGCAGGACGAGTCTATGCCAGGAGTCTTTATTTGTTTTTGTTTGTGTAGCTGAGAGACAGGCATGGTGGGCTTGTTATTGCCATACACTTATGGGATGCCAGAGAAATGCTTAGGCTGTGCTTTCATTTCCTAAAGACTCAGACACAACCTCTGTCCCCACAGGCTGGCATCCTGAAGCAAGGCTATAGGTGGGTATGGGCACAAGGGAGGGGCAGCTTGATCTTCACAGCCTGGGGCTCATTCTTTCCTTGCTAGGATGAGATGCTTTGGACCCACCCTGACTGGTTTTGTAGCTGTTGTTAGAAAATGCAAGTCTTTTGTTTTTAGGTCTTTTCCCCCAATGAAGCCCAGGTTCTGGGAAATAAATCTAGGTGTGGAAGTCTGCAAATAAAAGCTTTTGAGGGATAGTCTGCTTATCCTTTCCCTTTCTTATCTCTGAGTAGAGATGCTTAGGTTGGGAAAGATTGGTTGAGAACAATGAAATAAGCTTTACTTCCAGTTACTTGGGACCTCTCACATCATCTGTATTCTGTTACTGCCTTTGGCAAGGACAATGCAGGGCTTATGGTGTCCAGCCTGCCCCAGGAAAAGCAAATCGTTCTTTTGCAATTCTCCAGACAGCTGCACTCAAGTCTTGCAGCACAACTATACTACGCCTTCTGTTCCCCATAGCCTCTCCTGACTCCCAGACAAGCAATCGGCTGTAAGAATTTGGTCTTTTCCACAGTTGCCCACAATCCATCTTATTTACTCAAACTGACCACTTTGTTGGGAGTCAGGTGACACAGATGTGAATCCTGACTCTGCCCCTGGTTTCCTACTGACCTTAGGTGCCATTGGAAATGCAATTTCTAATCTCCCCCGTTGTTCCTCTTCAAATATTCTTGTCTTTCCTTATCTTGTGGTTTAGGTTATTTCAACAGTCTTCTAACTGATCTGTCTGCCTCATGTCTCCCCACTGCAGTCCATCCCTCACACTATTGCCAAAGTAATTCCTTTAAATATAGGTCTGACTGATGGGGTTTAGGCTCAGGGAACCCCCTTGAATCTTCCCACTTGATGAGGCATTTGTCTGAGGCCATAAGCCTTTCATTATTTCTAGGCTCAAATCTCTGTTACTTTTACCCTAGCCTAGCCCTCCTTTACTTCCCACCCTTGATCTTATCAAAATATCTATATCCAAATCTGTTACCCTTGAACTAGCCTAGCCCTCCATTGTCTATCATCTCCAGGTAGCCTTCAGCTATTTCCCACCTTTAATCCCATTCCTGGAGGCTGATCTCAAGATCCTCCTCAGACTCCCCAAGACCCTCCTAAACCCTTCCTCTAGACCACCCCAAGATCCCTCCCACAGTCTTTCTGTATGTAAGATCCATCCTGCCTCCATGAAGGGGTTGAGATTCAATCTAGAGCAAATTCAGTCTGTGACAGATTGTTCTGGTCTGCTTGTCAATACAAGCATCACAAATACTCAGGCTCCTTAAGAGTCTTCCCATTATGGTGAATTTTTAATAAACTTTGTTTTACTTTGGTTGAGAGAAGGCTTGAGTCGAATTCATTTGGCAGGACCCAGACTGTTGGTATTTTGGAGTCTCGACCACCCCTAGACCCCAAACCTCAAAATGACCATGGGATTGCTCCTCTTAACCAACTTCAGTAACCTTCTACCCCAAGGATAAACTACAAACTCCTCCTTTTAATTTGTAAAGCTTTTCACAACTGGTCTCAACCTATCTTTCCAGCCTTGTTGGAATTCATCTCTTTTCCATACTCTGTGATGGAATTAAACTGGCCTTCTTCCTGTGCCTCACACATGGTTCCCTTTTTCCCACCTCTGAGTCTGAGCCCACATAACTGGAAGGCACTCTCAGAATTCCTCTCTTCCTCTAAGACACAACTCAAGAAAAATCTTCTGTATGAAGCTTCTGATATCTCCCAGCTACTCATTCCATCTCTCCCAAACTACTTTGTGTCAATTATTTTATATGCATTTGTATTTTTTAACCATCTATACTGTATGTATTTTAGATAAACTTCTTCCTTTCATTTAAATGTAAGCTCTTGGGTAGGACTAATTATTTCATTTCTTCTACTTATGTCCCCAGTGCCTAGGACAGTGCCTGTCAAATAATAGGTGCAAAATGAATATTATTGATTAATTGATTACCCGTAGAATGAAGGTTCCTTAAAGTTGGGGATTGTTTCATTTGTGTATGCTCAGAACCTAGCACAGCACCTGACACAAAATAAAAGCTTAATAAATGCTTTTTGTATCAAATTGAATCATATAACCTTGGACAAATCACTTCACTTCTCCTAATCTGATTTCCTCATCTGTGAAATGAAGGGCATGTTCTACATGTCCCCTCTAGCTCCAATATTCCATGAATCTTTATGATTGCAGACTTCTAGTGCTCGGCACAGTGCCCAGCACATAGTAGGTGCTTAACAAATTTTTCTTGACCAACTGGCTGACTGTGTTCCAGGCCATGCCCCTTTCGAGCACTGCCCTGATGATGGATTGTGTCACCTAATGATACTCTAGATCGAGGGTGGTTCATCAGAAGAATTGAAGAGTTAGTTCTTTTTTTTCCCCCACCCATAGAAATTTGCAAAGTCCATTGGCTAAGTCAAAGAAGAGAGATAAGGATGTGCATTAGTTGAGGGATAGCCACACTGACAAAATTATTGAGTCTGGAGCGCCAGAGAGGTTAAGCCCCTCTCAGCATTTCTAACAGGTGAAGCAAGAAAAAAATGGCAGATTCCCTCTGCTTTTGGAACAGAGATCTTTTGTTTGGTTGTGTTGCTTTTCTCTCTTCTTTCCCCTCCCTGTTTGCTGCAGAAAATTCGCAGTTATGATGCTCATCTCAGGAATCCAAGGATATCATAAGAGAGAGCTGCTTCACCCTATCCTACCCAGATTAGATTTATTCCAACATCAGCCGATAAATTGGTTCATAACGTGAACTTCCTGCTCTGTGATAGTCATTCATTATAAACCATCATTGCATCAAGATCATGGTTAAAAAACAACAATACAACAAAATACTTAATTTCATTAATCTGTTTAGCAATACCAATATAATGAGGCATAATATTGATTTTCTTACTTTGGATTTAAAATCTCTCCTCCTTTCTGTGGAATTAAATGCTTCAAACTGATATTCAAGCCCTTTACAGTCACATCTTTAATTTAGTTGTTATAATTAGGCATTAACTGGTGTCAGTGGGATAGCCAGTTACAGACCATTCTGTTCTGCTTGTCTTGATTATCACAGTTTAGATGTAAAGTAAATTAGAATGAAAGACTATACAGTCCAATTACAGATAAAAGCAGCAAACTGCACTGTTGTAATTGGATGCCAGTACTATTTTTCTTAGATTTTGTATCTCTGAGGGCATTTCTCCTAGCTACTTGGCTGAAGCCAGCATTTAAAGATTTTAGAAATGGGCTGTGTCTTTGAGGCTGCTGCCTCTTCTAGAACCTGCGGGAGCTTATGCCAGCCTCTCTGCTTGGGACAGAGCTGCTGCTTCCCTGTTTTCTTTTCTAGGCCTTCTCCATAAGCATCCTTTGTCATTGTGCTAAGAGAGGAAGAACTGTGACTTGTACTGTCTTGGGCTGTCCTTTCAGTGCCCCTTATTAAGTCTTGGACTGCCTGGTTGCCAACTCCCATTCCAAATTAATGTGATCTAGATTTTTTCTCCTTCCTCTCCTCTTTCTTTCTTCTTTCTTTTGTACCTTCTCTCCACCCCACCCCACTCCTATTGTCCCCACTTCTCCTTTTTCTCCTTTTCCTTCTCTTCCTTCACCTTACTCTCCTTTACCTCCTCCTCCATCCCCTCCTAATCCTCTTTTCCTCCTCCTTTTCCTCTTTTTATTATCTTCATCCCTTTTCTCCTTTTCCTTCTCTTCCTTCACCTTACTCTCCTTTACCTTCTCCTTCATTTCCCCCTCCTCCTCCTCCATCCCCTCCTAGTCCTCTTTTCCTCCTCCTTTTCCTCTTTTTATTATCCTCATCCCTTTTCTTCTTCCTTCTCTTCTTCCTCTACTTCTTCCTCTTCCTCCTCCTCTTCCTCCTCCTCCATATACAGCCATATACAACTACAACCATATAAAAAGAAAAAAAATAGTAAAAAATGAAAATATAATTATAGTAACCAAGCTTGGTTCTGAGGAAAAAATGAGAAAACCTAACTCCTACTTTTCTTTGCAAAAGTAGAGGATTGTGGGTACAGAACATTGTATACCTGTCAAAGTAGATTGATATTCAGTTTTTCTAAACTATTTTTCTTGTTTTTTTTTTTTCTTTACTGCAGGGGATGACTTTCTGGATGGGAGGGAAGGAAATATTTGAAAATGAAGGTAATATAAAAAGAAAAGATATTAATACCTTTTTAAAAAGTAAAAAAAAAGATGCTTTTATATGCAGAATTATAATCAGCAATAATAATCATTTACAAGTGCCTAATTGTTTACAATTTACAAAATGTTTTCATGTCTGTTATCTCATTTGATCATTATCACAACCTTATATTGAAGGTAAGGTAAATATTATCAGTCACCTCTTATAGATGGGGAAACTGAGACTCAAAAGTCTCTTGAAGTGAATTGCCCAAAACCTCACAGCTAGTCAATGGTAGAACTTATCATGTAACAAATTGGAAAAGAGTGCTAAATTTGGAGTGAAAAGAACTGAATGGCTCAAATCTTAGCTTTGTCATTGATTACCTACATGACCTTGGTTAAGTCCTTTCCTTTCTCTGGGTTTCAGTTTCCATTTTGTAACATAAGGTGTTAACTGGATTATCCCTAAGTTAATTTCTACTTCTAAACTCTTTGGTCCTATAAATTCTGATTTGGGATCATTCTAATCCAATGTATAATCAATCCTGTGATTCCTAAACAAAACCCCAGATTTTCTGACTCCCAGACTGGTGTTAATAGTACCACACTAGCTCTCAAAAAGTTGAAAGGTTCCATCAACAGAATAAAGATGTTTCTTTTCTCTCCTCCCTGGGTCCCCACCTGAAGCCTACAAGTATAGTGAGAAGGGCACATTGATTTAGGAAGATTCTGTTTCCTGTGATTAATTTTCCAGAGATCATTTAAGGTGAGATCCAGGAATATATTTTCTTTTGCGGCCCAACTGATCTGACCTCTTGCTAATTTTGCCTACAATTAGTTTGGTGTAATTACCGCCACTTACAATTCAGTCTGCTTTCACTAAAAAAAATTATTGTTCATGGGGTCATAAAACTCTTTAAAAATTGCTTAATGAAAAATGGAGCCCTGGGAATGTCGCACAAGATAAGGCTGGTCATTAAACACAAGAAGCCAGTGAGCACACAGACACGGGGGACTTTGTACCTACCGTAAGCTCCTGGATTGTAGATGCTTCTGTTCTAAGGAGAGATCTCTCCTAGGCGTGTGCAGCTTCATCAGTGGACAGCACTATCATTCTCATTCCACAGGTTTCTCTGGACAATCATTCAGCCAAATTGCAACTTAAAGTTTGACTTCCCTCCTTCCCATTACTGCCTCCACTCTTGTCTCCGTGTTGTTCAGTCATTTGAAACTCACTATAAAAACTGACCAAAGTGTTTGACCAAAAATAATGCTCATTTGCATGGTGTACCTCCTACAATGTACATATTACACATGTAGCATCTGGATACAAATATATTTCTGCCTCTGCTTCTTGTTTTCTTCTTGACCCTTCTGGGTCAGGGAATTAAAAAAAAGAAGAGATGGCAGGGCTCTCAGTTTCCATTGTGACAGCCACGTTACCTCTAAATCCCTGTTTATCACCATTCCTGTATTCAGCATTTTTCCTCCTGTCACTCTTTCCAAAGATACTCATTCAGAAAACTTTTGTGATCCTGTAGGAGATGTTCATGGGACTTACAGAAGTGCCTAAGGCAGAGATTCTTAACATTAAGTCTGTGAACTTGTTTTTAAAAATAATTTGATAACCTCATTTCATTGTTATTGGTTGCCTTTGAAATCCTATGGAATTTATTTTATATATATAAAAATAGTATTCTGAGAAAGGATCCATAGACTTTACAAGACTTCTAAAGGCATCTGTGTCACACAAAAAAAAGGTTAAAACCCTTGACCTGAGGAGTTTGGGGAAGAAATTAGTGCCTTGAAAGAAACTGACTTGGTATATAAAGAAAACCTAAAAGAAACTCATGGTGTTGGAGAAACCATTATGGAGGACCTATTTACTCACAGTCAATTACTGTTGCATGAATGCCAAGCTTTCATAGTGATCAATGCAATCCTCTTCCAGGCTTAGGATGGTAAAGGGCTTTAAACCATCCTTTTAAACCATCTTTTTCTCTGCCTGCTCAGATTGTCTCACCAGCAAATCCTCACACTCTGTGGGAGCTATATGTGAAACAGGGATAATGTTGGACTTCCACAGGAATGTTGAAAGCATGGATGAGTTGCAGCTTCCTCAGCATTTCATAGAAGCCATGGAGATGCTAAGCAGCCCCAGTAAGTATTATTATGGCAAACTTAAGAGTAGTAAATAAAGGCAACAAATGAATTAAAAAACAAGATGAAAAAATAATTAAAACAATAACTATTCCATTCATTCTGAGCACATCATCCAAGATTGCATTAGAAGAAAAAAACTCTACAATAAAAACATGCTTGTAATCTGATAGTAAAAAAGCCCAATAAAATAAAAATGAGACCCATTAATGAAAATAATGGCTCTTACCCCAGCCAGTTAAAATGTGGATCCTACATGTCTGGGATTTGGGGAAGAGGATGGCTGTTTTTCTCACAACTGATGATCTATTAGTCTTTGTTACTTCTCTGGAACAAAGATGATCCAGAGCAAGTAGCACGATTTTTGTAAAAGACCAACAAATGTTTGAATGGATCAGAAAATCTAGTGTGAGTCAAGTAAGTGTTGAGTATAGTCCAGAAACATTTGATTAAATGCTTGCTATTCACCAGACACTGTGCTAAGTGCTGGAGATTCAAAGAAAGGCAAAAACACTCTTTGCCCTCAGGTAGGTTACAGTCTAATGGGGGAAACAACATGCAAATAACTAAGTTCAGACAAGATATATACTGAGTAAATAGAAAGTAATCACAGAAGGGAAGGTAATAGTAGAAGGGGCTTGGGGAAAGTCCTAAAGAAGCACAGATGGCTGTCTCTGACATTCTCTTTGAAGTGTGGGGCTCATGAGTGATGCCAAACATAGGTTTGTAATTCTTTGTTATATATGAAGAAACAACTATAGGGTAGAAAAGAAGTAGGAGAGGGAGAGGAATAGTGAAGGTATTACTGGGTGAGAGGAAGAAGGGGTTTCAACAAAGTGACACATTCTCCAAGAAGATAGCATTGGGTTAGAGAGGTCTAGTGGATAGACAGCCAGACTTTAAGTCTGGAAGACCTGAGTTCAAGTCCAGCCTCTCATCATATTAATTCTATGATCCAGGAAAGCCACTTAATCTCTTAGTGATCTAGGCCCATTAAGTGACAAACACAGATGAGCCCTCAGCACTCCTCAAGTTGACCAGAGTCAGATTAAAATGTAACCTCGAAATATTTAACAGAATAAATAAAAATAAAATAAATCATAATGTTAATATGTAGGTTTCTAAGTCAATATGGTGTAAGGGTTATGGGATTTAAAGATCTTCCATGCCCCATTGGACTTG
>NW_027185754.1:17031550-17062526 GCF_028583685.1 Petaurus breviceps papuanus | reverse complement strand
AACATGATGTATTTTGTAATGGATAATTATATCAGCATATTTGTAATCTCTATAGGCATTGTGAATATGGCATTGCTGATACATATGGGCCCAGGGATCACTATGTACAGTATAGTATAGTATAGTATAGTATAGTATAGTATAGTATAGTATAGTATAGTATAGTATAGTATAGTGAAACCTTTCCAATGTGAGTTTGACACTGTTGCTCTTTGGGGTGCTGGGAACCTTGAAATGTAAAGGTACAGGGTGAGTCTGCCTGGAAAAAATTCAACCACTCAAACCTTCTTTCAGTCAAAGTAGAGAGCCTTATTGTAACACCAGTTGAGATTCCTAGTAAATCTTCAGTTTGATAGAGATAAGACTGATACTTATATACAAGAAAAGACATTAAGAATATCTGAATGGGATTAAGGAGTGGTAAGTAGCCTGGGGGGGGGGGGTCAGACAGAAAATGAAAAGAGTTAAGTGGTGGGAGAGCCACAGTGAAAGTGTAGTTAAAAAGATTAAGTATCTAGGTAGACTTGGATGGGCCAGATGCCTCAGGCAAAATGCCAGCATGGGAAAGTTCAGGGGCTGGGTTGCTTTCAGAGACATTTTAGGGGTTCAGGTCCCATAACCCCATCAATACCAATGCTATGACTGTAAGTTGTAGAGAAGGTGCTAATCTGCATTAGTAGAGAGATTCCTTACCCGAGAGTTCCTGATGCCACTGAAATCATAGGTCTTGACTATATTTCAGAAGAGGTAGGTAAACCTAATGGACTCAGACTTTCAGCCAGTTCCTTGAAGTTTTTGAATTAGGGGACGCAGAGCTTTGGACCCACTTTGCAGATAATAAGGTTAAGTTTTGCTTTCAGTCCTATGATAGAAGACATGGGTTTGAGTTTATTAGTTTGTGGGTTTGAACAAGACATTTCCCTCTCTGAACCTCAGTTTCTTCCTCTGTAAAAGAAGGAAATTAGACTAGATGACCCCTAGTTCAATTGATGAAACATTTAAGTACTTACTATGTATGAGGCACTATCCTAGGCGCTGGCTATACAAAGAAACAATCTCTGTCTTTCTGGAGCTTAGGAGCTATTAGCTCCTTCCTAAAGGCCCTTCTGTTTCTAAGTCCTGCTAACCAATATGAATATATGATTTTTCTAACCATGACAATATGGACAGATGTTCTGTTAGAGACTGATGTGAAGAAGGCTGCTTTGAAAAAGCCCTGAAAGGACCCTTATGGCTCTACTCCTCTGTGATTCGACTGAGTTTTTAAGAACAAGATATTTTAATATTTTGCATATTGGGCTAGATAAAAAACATTTCCCTTATAGAACTGGAAAGCAACGACTTCATCCTTAAATGCATCAAAAGACAGAGCCCAAGTTTCCTAAGAGATTGATATGTGTACTTTTTCTCCTGGGAATTGATTTTTAGCTTTCTTGAAGGTGCTAGATAAGTTTAAACCCTAAATACTTAATAAAATGCTTGTTGACTGACTAAATTCCTCAAATCCTAGACATAGAGTCCACAAGAGGCAAGCCAAGGGAAATTATGTTTCCTCCAGAGAATTTGTTTCTTGATTCTAGAAGGTTTATGCCCAGACCCTCCCTTTTCCCTCCCATCCCACCACCCCAGATCTAGGTGGTGAAGTTTGTCTGAAGGCAGCCTCTGCCTGGTGAATAGGTCCCTCTGCTACCATCCCAAGCCCTGTTTCCACTTGTACAAACTCTTATTTGTTCAAAGTGAATATTAACACTGTAATTTACTAGCTAATTATGTTTCTGGAATAATAACTGGAAATGTGGCTTTAAAATTCTTACATACTTTCTATCCCTGCAAACTCTTTTTGGATATAAACATATACCTTTGTCAATATCTGGGGATTTTTGTAATGTACAGTCTTGGTGTCCACATCTTTTCCCTTTCCTTTTCTCCTTTTGTTTTTTTTTATCCTTTTTTTCCCCTTAGATTACACACAGGACTACAATGCTTCATGAATAGAATTTTTGTAGTTTAACGTGTGTGTATGTATGTGTGTGTGTGTGAGTGTGGATGTGTGGATGAATGGCTTTCATAAACAATCCTGTCCCCCTATGACATTAGTAACATCTGGCAAACAGAAGAGACCAGGTATTAAAACTACACTTCTGAAAATCCTTGCAAGTCACTTAGTCTAGGCCTCTGCTTTAAGGTGTGGTAAGCAGGTAGGTTTTCAAAGAAAGTCTCAGCTTCCTGCAGGATCCTTTTCAGGTGTTTAAAAACTTTGTGATCTTAAGTTAGTCCTTCTTGTTGCCTAATATTTATACAAAACAACAACAACAAAACAACCTTGACTGCATTTCCAATATTTTTGTTGAATTAAAGGTTGCATCTGTAATCGACAAATGGGATTAGAAGCAGATAAAATTATTTTCAAGAAGGTTTGTGAGAGAATGCTATAATAGACAAATTTTGCCATAAATAATATTAACTGCCCTAATAGCCCAAATGGTTCTTACAAATATATCCAGGAAGCACAGCTGCTTGTAGGATATTTGAAGATCATGCTGCAAACCTTGATTTCAGTCAAGAGAATTCAGTACTTCTCTGGATAGAGTGCTGGACATGGAGTCAGAAAGACCTAAATTCTAATCCCATCTCAGATAATAATTCAGCTATGTGACTTTGGGAAAATCACTTAATTTATCTTGGGCTCAGCTTTCTCATCTATAAAGTAAGGATAATAATAGCACCTCCCTCATAGGTCTGTTATGGGGATAAAATAAGACTATATATAAATCTTTTGCAAACCTTAAAGTGAAATAAAAATGATAGTTATTATTATTATTTATTGTTAGGGGGTGGTGAGGGGAGTTGGCTAGGGACCTAAGTGTGCTATGAAGACATTCTCAAAGAAATTATTGTTTATTGAGGTCACCATTTTATTTTGTTAAAAATTTGCTAATATCAACAGGGATGCTTTCTCTCAGGTCTTGCTCCCTTAAGTGTGTCCAGTCACTTCACACAGTCCTCAGAGAATGCTAGATGTCTCCATCAACATCCTCCTCTTTGTGAAACACCTGGGTTGAAATCCCAAGGGACTTGGTAAGTACCAGCTATAATTCTGGACATTTTTAAGCACTTCTATTTGAAATTCAAACAAGATATACAGGCCAGCTATTTTTAACTAGTTTGCCCTAGCACCAGGTCATGGCATGAAATTTTCTTTCTGTTCCCAGTTGATTTGGGTTAAGTATATGACATAAAATTCTGAAATCCTAATGGCATGCACACATACACACACACACACACACACACACACACACACACCAGAGTTTAGATTTGAGCGTGTTAGACAACAGTTCTAGAACTACAAGGAAACTTAGAGATGATCTAGTCAGATTCCATTGTTTTATGGTTGAGAAAGCTAAAGCTATAGAAGTGAGGTGATGTGTCCACAATCACATAGGAAGCAAAGCAGAGATCTGAAATTCGTGTTCTCTGACTCTAAATCTATTACACATTACACTGTACATTTCTGGGTGGGTACACTTGGTTATAAAACCAAGCAAGAAATAGGCTATTTGCTTATTTATTTATCCATCCATCCATCCATCCATCCATCCATCCATCCATCCATCCATCCATCCATCAATTTATTTAGCATCTAGTGTGTGCTAACTGCTGTAATAGGGGATTCAAATTCCTACTGTTGAGGAGAGTACTGTTACTTAATGAGACCAATATCTCCACGATCTTCCTGGGCCAATTTGTGTTTGAATTGAGTTGAATTGAATCTATGACCACAAATTGTACCCCTAAGCCAATCCAGGTGTTTTGTAAATTCATCCTTTTATTCTCATGGGAATTGAGTAAGAGTATGGATCCCTCAATACAAATCAATCTCCCAGGCTTTTATATACCATTACTCTGGCCATCTTCCTCAACCCCCTCTCATGAGAACATCTTAGATTCTAGGCCTGATACCTCTGCTCTGATAGGTGAGCTTTGGCCCCATGTTACTGAGAAGTAACCTGCACATCTCTTCTATGCAATTCCCAAACATGCACCTATGCCTATACTATCCTTCTTCATCCCACCCGCCAATGTCTCCTTGAAACACCTTAAAGGTAGACATTGTCTACTTTGCTTGTATTGGCATCTCCTAGCGCTTAACATAGAGTTTGACACATAGTAAGTGATTAATAAATGCTTTTTCATTCCTCCATTTGATAGAGGAAAAGCATCTCAAAGCCTGTTTATGTTAGGTAAGGAGTATGATCTCTGTATGGGAAGGAAAGCATATTTCATAGATGAAGCCAGGTTTTCTCAAAGGTCCCTCCCAGTTCTAAGATTTAGATTTGTGTTTTTAAAGATTGCTTAAAGTGGAAAGACTACAAATGTATATCCCTTTCTTAACTTCTCTGACATCCTTTCTCCCCCGCTATTTTCTTGGTGGTAAAAATTTTCTTTGCTCTTCTCATGTAGAATTACAATGTTCCCTTTCCTGGGTGGCAACAGTGATTCATATGTGGCATGATGACGTGTGGCAGCTATGTTGTTGTTCTGAGGCCTTGGTTTAGGTAAAACAACCTCTTTCCATTTGGGGGCCTTCTTATGTCAGGCACTAAGGATGAATCTGTGGTTTCTGGGTACACTGTGTATGTTTCGTATCTACATTTTTGGATCTGGAATTATCCACAAAAAGTTAAAATGGGCTCAGCAGCTAATTATACTCCAACTATTATTCTTAGCATTTCATTTTTATATAATACTGACAAAGCATTAAGAACCTCAAAATTACCTCATAAAGTAGGCAGGATACTATCTTCATTTTACATATGAATAAACTGAGACTCCAAGAGGTTAAAACCCTGACCCCCAAATTGCAAGTTAATTTGTCTAGAAGGACTGGAACCTGGAACTTCTGACCACAGCATGATATAGTTTCAAATCCTAGTCCTGCTGTTGACTAAATGTATGATCTTGAGCAGAACACTCAGCCTCTCTGATCCTGTGGACCTCAGTTCCCCCACCTATAAAATGGTGAGTTTGGATTAAATGATTCCTAAAGCCCCTTTCAGCTTTAAGTCTTATTATTGGATAAGGCCAGTGTTTTTTTTTTTCTACTACACTGTCTTTCTAGGGCTAAAGTGCTCTCTATCTGCTTAAGCTTCTAGCCTTTCTACTGTTTAGATATTTTTCAATTGTGTCCAGCTATTTGTGACCCCTTTTGGGGATTTTCGTGACAAAAATACTGAAGTGATTTGCCATTTACTCCTCTAGGTCATTTCCAGAAGAGGAAACTGAGGCAAACAGGGTGATTTTCCCTGGGGCCACAAGGCTAGTAAGTGTCTGAGGCTGGATTTGAACCAAGGAAAAGGTATCTTCCTTACTCCAAGCCCAGCACTATATCCACTGATCCACCTAACTGCCCTATTGGCTAGGAAACAGCAAAAGAAGTTAAGCAGGCCCAATAAGCTTCTTGGTTTTAGATGTCAGATATCTTTTCCTTACACACAGACCCTATTCCACACGACCAGTTTCTGCTGTTTCCCTCATTCTGACAAACCTAGTGAAGCATAATTGGGATCCAGGGAAATATTGGTTATTTGCCCGAAAAGTCATGTTCTCTCTGATCCTTTCTTCCCCTTCCACTAAAAAAACAAAAGAGAAACTATTCAAGGGTATAGCCAGGATCTAGAGAGGTAGCATGGGGTAGGGGAGGAGCACTGGTCCTGAGTTCAGATTTGCCTCAGACATTTTGCTAACTGTGTGACCGTGAGCAGGTCATTTAACCAATATGGACATCTGTTTCCCAGTCTGAAAAATGTTACAGTTGGATTTTACGAACTTTAAGATTCCTTCCAGCTCTAAATGTATGATCCTTTGCATAGCAGAAAGAGAGACTCACCCCATTTAACAGGTCAACATGAATCTGTTATATTGTCCTAAATTTCAGCATCTCCCCCTCTCATCTGTTCCCATAGTTCTCTGAGATAGTGTTTGAAAATGTGACAGATTTCTGGGAGCCTTTAAATGCACTAACTTTGTCTTTCTGTGGAAACTAGAAAATAGGGTTACTCTAAAACTATAATCTAAAACATAGTTACCATGTTCCTTAACACTTTGTGCCCCCTCCCACATCCAAGTTCCCTGACTCACATTATGCCCCAGTTTATCTTAGAAGTAAAGGGAAAAAAAAAAAGAAAAAAAGAGGAGCTGCCTAGGCTCTCAGCGGGTGGGCAAGCCTGGTGGCTGCTGGGAACGAGGATTTGCCAGGTTTGCTTCTCAGCAGGCTGGATGTCATTTTCCTCCCTGTCTCATTTCTGTGGTTTCACACCCCTTGAGCTTTACCTAGACGCTTGTTGGAGCAAACCTGAGCCAACACCTCTGAAGAGAGAAACTCCAGGGAAAAACTTCCCTTCCTCCTTCCTCCTTAGACCTTCTAAATTAGGAAAGATAGTGAGTCTGTGTGTGAACTCTCAAATAGGAGGGATTGTTCAGTGGTGCTGTAGGAGGTTGGAATGACAAAACCTAGGGAAATGTAGTCAGCTCCATCTACGACTTGTAATAAAGCTAATGAGCTTTATTGAGTCTTACTACTGACCCTAACCTTGGGCAGCTAGGTGGCAATAGTGCAAAGAGCCCAGGTCCTAAAGTCAGGAAGACTCATCTTCTTGAGTTCAAATCTGGCCTCAGACACATTAACTGGGTGACCTGGGCAAGCCATTTAACCCTGTTTCCCTCAGTTTCCTCATCTGTAAAATGAGCTGGGGAAAGACATGGCAAACCATTCCAGTATCTCTGCCAAGAAAACCTCAAATGGGATCATGGAAAGTCAGACACTACTGAAAACAGCTAAAAACTGGCCATAACCAAGATCCCAGCTCCAGGACTCCCGCTGGGCACATGGGTTCAGCACCTTAGTCGGTTCTCAGTAAGAAACTAAAGTTCACATAGTTCTAGATTCACATATTCTTCAGGACTATTCGTTCATAAAAGGCTTGGTTCTTCCTTTGGCTGAGTATCACTGCTGCAGCCACCTAGAGGCACTTGGATATTAAGTGACTTGCTTGGGGTCTTCCAGCTAAAGTATACGTCAGGGGTAAGATTAGAACCCATATCATCCTAGCTCAGAGGATGACTCTTTATCTATTACCCCATACTAGCAGCAGCAGTAGCAGCAGGGACAGCAGCAGCACCGGGGTAGGACTTGGTAGAATGGGTAGTAGAATAAAAAGGGAGATTCTAAGTTAGGATAACCTGGATCCAAGTTCTACTCCTGACATATACTTTAGCTGTGTGGCCCTAAGTGGGTTACTTAATATCACAGAAATATAGTCAAGTGTCCAGGGCTATAAATTTCAGAAGAGTCATCAAACTGCATTTCCAGAGGGGTGTGTCTTCAGTTGGGAGCTTTCTACACAGCTAGAATCACAGGTCCAGACTAAACAAAAAATGCTAACCTTTACAAAGCACTTTAAAGTATACAAAATGCTTTTCTTTATCAGAGTCATCCTACTTATTGGCCTGTTGCTGTGTGACTCCTGAATTGACCTTTCCTAGGAGAAAAAAGATATAAAGGAGAGTGTTGACATTAGTCCCAAGACACCAGGGTTTGCATCCAACTCTGACACTTATTATTGGCATGACTGTGGTTCCAATGAGGTTTAAGCTCTGGGAACGCCCTTGAATCTTCCCACTCGAGGAGGAATTTGTCTGAGACCATGAGCCTTTCATTATTGTTAGGCTCAAATCTCTACTACTCTTAACCTAATATAGCCTTCCGTTATCCAGCTACTTCCCACCCCTTGATCCTATCCAAATACCTATATCCATATCTGTTACCCTTAAACTAGACTAGCCCCCCATTGTCTGTCTTCTCCAGGTAGCTTTCAGCTATTTCCTACACTTTATCCCATTCCTGGAGTCTGACCTCAGTCCCATCAAGATCCTCCTTAGGGGTGGCCAGGTAGCACAGCGAGTAAGAGCACCGGCTCCAGTGTTGGGATGACCTGGAGATCGAATCCCGGGCTCAGACACTTAGCATCCACCCAGAAACACCTGGCCATGTAACCTTGAGCAAGTTACTTAACCCTGATTGCTTTAAAAAAAAAAAAAAAGATCCTCCTTAAACTCTTCCTCAAGACCTCCCCAACCCCTCCTCCAGACCACCCCTAGATCTCTCCCACAGTCTTTCTGTATATAAGATCTATCTTGCCTCCACAGAGGTGGTGAGATTAATCTAGTGCAGACTCAGTCTGTGTCAGATTGTTCTGTCCCACTGTCAATACAAGCATCACAAATACTTAGGCTCCTTAAGAGTCATCCCATTACGGCGAATCTTTAATAAACTTTGCTTTACTTTGACTGAGAGAAGGTTTGAGTCTAATTCATTTGACAGGACCTGGTGTGATGGCATTTTGGGGTCTTGAGCACCCCTAAGCCCAAACCTCAGCAGAGTCCCACAGCTTTAAAGTACAGTTTCCTCATCTATAAAATGGGGGTAACCATAATATACCAACCACTTTGCCCAGTTTGTGGTGAAGAAAATACTTTGCAACACTCTAAGTGCTTTATAAATGAGTTAATATCAATGACCAAGGGCCATGGGCAGAAAAAGGGTAGATATGATGCCTGGATCATTGCCCTGTACCTATGTACAGGAACCGAACTGCCAAGTAGGCACTTGGACATGTGAGACTGTAATTCAAGACAGAGAGAGAGAGAGAGAGAGAGAGAGAGAGAGAGAGAGAGAGAGAGACAAGGACTTGAGAATCATCTGCATAACAATATTTGAACTGTTTTTTCTTGGTTCTCCTACATTTCTAATTTTTCTTCTCGGTCTTCTTTGCTGGATAATCTATGTCCATTCTCTCAACTGTGGGTATTCCCCTAAGGCTCTATTCTGGGCTCTTTTTTCTCTCCATACTGTCTCTGTGACTTCATCAGCTCCAATGGGTTCAATTATCATCACCCCACCAAAAGTCCCAGATTTCTCCATCTCACGTTGGTGCCTCTTGAACTCCAGTTCCACATCTCCAGCTGCCTATGGAACATTTGAAATGCATGTCCCAAAGAAACGTCAAATTCAGCATTCCTCTAACAGCTCATGTTCTTGTTCTTCAAGCTGATCCTTCTTTCTCACTTCCCAATTTCTGCCAACGTTGCCATCATCCTTTGGTTTACAACCTTGAACTCATTCTAGACTCTTCATTCTCATCCTTCCATTTCCAATCAATTGCTAAATCTCATCAATACCACTTCAGCAGGATCTCTCTTCTGCATGCTTCTTTTTCCACTCATGGCCCACTACCTTGTTTAGGCTCTTTTATTCTCTTGCCTGAATGAATAATATCCTTAGTTGTGTCCTTGACTGGAGTCTTTCCTTTCTCTAAGCCATCCTCCCTGTTGTTCAGGCATTTTTCAGTCACGTCTAACTCTTCAAGACCCCATTTGGGGTTTTCTTGGCAAAGATACTGGAATAGTTTGCTGTTTTCTTTTCCATTTTACAAATGAAACCTGAACCAACCAAGGTTAAATGACTTGCCCAGGGTCACATAGCTAGTAAGTGTCTGATTTGTTGGATTTGAATTCAGGTCTTCCTGACTTTAGGGCCAGGGCTCTACCCACTATGCCACTTAGCTTCCCTAAGCCATCCTCTCTAACAAAATGATTTTCCTAAAGCACAGGTCTGATCATAACACTCCCTTGTTTGGTAAGCTTAATGGTTTTTGCAAGGTAAATTTTGATGGCCCGAAGCTTCCCACTTAACTTGGGGTTTACTGGCTAGATTCCTTTCTTCCTCTTCTTTCTTCCTTTCTTCCTTCTGTGTGGTGTGGGGACCCCAAAAATCCCCTACTCAAAAAAAAATTAAAAGTCAGAGATGTCTTGAGGAAAGAACAGGAAGTTTTATTCAGTTCTTGGGGAGAAGAGGGCATCCCTTCCACCAGTATGAACCAGTGGAATGAGGCATGTTACAGAAGACAGAACAAGAATTTATACCCTAACACAGTCAAGCCTCTTCCCACCACTGTCCCTTCTTCTATTGGCTGGGAGGCAGGCTTACGATCTAAGTTTGAAATCTTTTCCAATGACAAGAAACAAAGAAGCCTGCCATTATCCCTTATTGGCTGGAAGGTAGGTTCACAGTCTTGGTACAAAAAAGGCCAAGAACAGGCAAAAAGGGTATTGTTCATGTCCTTATTTGGCAAAGGCTAAAGTAAGGGAGGGGAAAAGGTCGCAAGCAAGAGTGGACATCAAAAGACTCTTAAAGGGCTTAATGCTGATGTGGAAGTAGTAAAGAAGGGGGAAGGGTGTAACCAAAAGTCAGGCCTGTTCCCACAAGAAACCCTACTAAACTTTAGGACGTAGGCTGAGAAATTTTCACCTCTCCCACTCACATCCTTCCTTCCTTCCTTCCTTCCTTCCTTCCTTCCTTCCTTCCTTCCTTCCTTCCTTCCTTCCTTCCTTCCTTCCTTCCTTCCTTCCTTCCCTCCCTCCCTCTAAAGCTCATAGATTGGAGCATAATGGTTGCATTATGGGCCCTCCTGGCTTAGAGTGAATATCAATGGTAACTGTTTTGGAACAGCAACTCCAAGGGTCTTCCCTTCCCAGCTTGATTTTTTCCATTTGTTTCTAATTAAAGGGGCCATCCCTTGACTTACTTCTTAAAGAGGCTTATTCAATGAATGGGACTTACCTCACTCTAAGTGAAAGGCCTTAGCCTAAAAGGACCAGGGTCTGCCATTGAATCCTGAGTAATCTCCAGTCATCCTGATGAGTATCTGGTTACTGGATCCAGATGGCTCTGGAGTTGAAAGTGAGACTGGTGACCTTGTACAGTGTTCCCTCACTCAAATTAAAGTCAACTGCAAGTCATGCCATCATTTCCTTGTTACCATGACCCTCTTTAAAAATGAAAAATAAAAAAAAATACAACGATGGTCTTCTATGGTGTATAGGCAAGGTAAATTCCTTCAATTTGTATTTTTAACCCTTTCCAACCTGGCTCCAAACAACCTTTCTAGTCTTAGTTCACATTAGTTCCCTTCAAACACCCTACAGTCTGGTCAACCTGACCTTTTTGCTGTTCTTCAAACATGTTTTTTAAAATCATCTTTTTGCCTTTGCACAGTCTGTCTTCCACACATAGAATTCATTTCATCTTTACCTTCATCTCGTAGTTTCATCCCTGATTTCTTTCAAAGCTGAGCTTATGTGCCACATCTAATGGAAGGCCTTTCCTGATCCCAGAAGCTGGTATTCTTCTTCAACTTTGAAAATACCTTGCATTTATTGTGTTCAATGGCGTGCAGATTATTTAGGATGAAGCAAAATAAATTGATGAACATATAAATGTAGTAATTGTACATATCTTTAAAACACTCATATATACATATATAATTTCCTCCTTTGCTGCAATCACTTGTTTTTCACACAGTTGGCACTGAGTTTATAAGACACATATTATTTCTTTGCCATAAAACCACATATCATATTAAATATTAAAATGGACTTGGCAAAGCATCCATTTTCCCAAGTCTAGTCTTTATTGCAGCCCATAGGTTTTCAAAACGGTATGAATTAGGTGAGTTCTCAGGCATACATACATGCATACCATGTGTATATATAGTATCTTAGATAAATTTATTAACCTTTTGTGATGTGGTGTAAAACACTGGGTTGCAATATTCTGTCTCCATTTATGAAATTTTCTAATTTTGGATCAATTCTACTTCTTGGTATATCACTATAATTAGACATATCATAATTTTCTCAATGGGAATAAGACATCCAGATAGAAATAAAAAAAATCCTCAAAACATTTCTTTGGAGGTAGATCTTTTATAGTGTGATAAATATGCCCAGATCTTATAGGCTTACATAAGCTTATTCTGATAAAAGTTTCGCTATAGCTTTAAATGACCAAGTGAATTTTATCAGTAAAAATGACAATTTTCCGGTATTCAGTACTCCAGTCTTTCTACTGTCCAGCCCATGACAAGCATTTTTTTCTTCCTAAAACTGGCTAGTATCCTATTTCCATTCCCACCCCCACCCCACTAGTTTTGTCACTGTCCCTTAACTAAAATAACTTATGCTTTACTTTAAAGAAATCAGTAGAATTAGAGAAATCAGTGAATTATGCCCTTTAGCTGCCAGGATTCTGAAGGTCCTTGCTTGTTTTCTGATGCCAAACCAGGTTGTCTAGCAGCAATGGTTTGTTTGTTATTGATGTTGCTTTTTCATTTGTTTTGTTTTCTATTGTACTTTCCTTTGTGAAACTGATCCTGTTTCATGGGGAGCTTGAATGACCCTTGAAAAACTTGATATCCTCACATCAATAGCCTGTGCAATATCTCTCACAGTCCTTTAAATGCTCTTTAAGAACTGCAAGTCTTTTTCCTTGTCTTTTCCTTGGAGTAATAGGCATTCTTAAAAAAAAAGGCCAAAGAATTCAAAACACAGCAAAAGACAGTAATGGAACGTGTATATTGTCATAAAATATAGCATTTATTGATATGATAATGATAGATTACTAGCTATAGGTGGAAAAATGGACTCAGTCGAATTTCAGATGTTTTGAGTGTCAGTAGAAACACACACGAGTATCAGTTTCATAAAACCAAGTGACTACTTTCCTAAATAATTCATACATACATATATATGTGTCTGCATGTGTGTTTATATCCACATACATGTTATACAGTCTATACTATGCCTTCTTGAAGGCAGGGACTCTTTCATTTCTGCAGTTTGTATCTCCAGCACTAACACAGGATCTGGTACATACCAGGTGTATAAAAATGCTTGTTGATTAATTGACCCAACCCACCAGAGACAATGAGATTACCAAAAGAAAGAGAAGGGTTAAGACAGCTCAGGACAGAACCCTGGGGCATTCCTATGCAAAAGCCGCAAGATACAGATCCAGAAAAGGAGGGAGGAGTTGTCAGGAGGGTAGGAGGAGAACCAGGACTGCTCAGTATCTAGAAAACCCAAGGAGGAGAGATTGTCTAGACTGCATGACTTCATAGACTTTTTCTACTCTTGACCCCTTTTCTTGTTTTGTTGGTGTTGTGTGGCATGATGGCACACAAAGTGCGCATGCTGTGTGTTCAGAACCAAGGCTGCAGTGATTTTTGGCCATTGCAGGTTCAGAAAGCTTTTACTGTTGCCAAATTTATCTGTGGTCATGACCTGAAGTTTAAGAAGTGCTAGGAGGGAGGGTATCATATAGGTCATGGGCTAGCAAGTGCCTGAGTTTCAGTATAAAAGATTCAAAGAGATCAAGGAGAATGAGGAATGAGAAGAAAAAAAAACTGGGGGATTTAGCATTCACCCACTTACCTAGAATGCACACCTGTCTCACCTCCATCTTTTGGGATCCACAGTTTCCTTCAAAGATCAGCTCAAGTACTCCCTCCCATATAAAGCCTTTCCTGTATTCTAATTAAAGAAAGCAATTGGGGCTAAAAGCCAAACCACAAGGGACTGAGTGTGAATGACATGAGACAGGGGAAGCAGTGAACAGACGGATTTTTCTTTTCTTTTTTTTTTAATTTTATTTTTTAAGGCAATTGGGGTTAAGTAACTTGCTCAAGGTTACACGGCCAAGGTCAATTATTTTGTGTGGGTGCCAAGTATCTGAGACCGGAACTGATCCTGGGTCTCCTGACACTGGGGCCGGCACTCTTACTCACTGTGACACCTGGCCTCCCCCAAACAGATTTTTCTACAAGTTTAGCAATGAAAGGTTATATTGGAGCTAGCTTGATTCAGCTCACGAGAGTTAATTGTTAAATTTTTAGTGTGATGCCTCAGAAATCCACAAACTACAAATCAGGACTTGATTTATTGTTTTGTTGATGGTCTAGGCCAGGGGTGAGGAACTTGTAGCCTTGAGGCTGCATGTGGTCTTCTAGGTCCTTGGATGTGGCCCTTTGACTGAATCTAAACTTCATAGAACAAAGCCCTTTAATAAAAGGATCTGGGAGTCAGGAGGACCTGAGTTCAAATATGACCTCAAGACACTTGACACTTACTAGCAAGTCACTTAACCCTGATTGCCTTGGGGGGAAAATGTGTTGTCCTTTTTTGAGATCCAGTTGTTAAACATTTGCTAGCATACCCCTGAATACAGGGCAATAGCTTGTGGGTATGGGAGGTTCAGATGAAGGTTTTTTTTTTAGATGAGGAAGATCTTTAAGGTAAGCCTATATGTATACTTGCATGCATATACACATATGTGTGCAGTATTGGTGTGTATGCTTGTACGGACATAGTCCTAATAAACAATCTAGTCTATCATCATGATAACCATGCTGCTGGTAGTGGGAATAGCCATGATGATCTTAAATTCTTCATCTGTCCGTTTGGAAACAGTGGTGTGGGGAGTGCTACTCTTCACATAAGTACGGATGCCTCTCAGTAATTTCCCAGGGTAGAAATGATTAAATAGCTAGGTTTCCTTGAATAAATAATTTCTTGTTCCATCTTGGTCTTGAAACTACATTTGAACTAATGGTATGTTTGGGCTAATGGTAGAGAGTAGATCCTATCAGTCTGTAGATCTGGAAGGAAATACTTGAGAGAAGCCAACCTCTCTTAATTTATACTTCTTTCAGACTAGGATGCTTCCTAAAGTCTTGGTAGCAATCATAGATAACGATAATGAAAACCATTGATGTTTATATAGCGCTTCAAAATTTGCAAAAGATTTAACCTATAATATCACATCTGATCTCCCAATAACTCCCTTGTGAAGCAGGTACAACTATCATCCCCATGTCTTAAATGAGGAAACTGAGGCTCAGAGAAGTTAAAGTGACATGCCCGGCCGGCATCATGTGCCAATTCCTTCCCTCTGTGGATTTTTTCCTATATTTGTTTACATGTTGTCTCCCTTATTAGCGTAAACTCCTCGAAGGGGCAGGGACTCATTTGCCTCTTTTTTTGTATTCCCAGCACTTAGCACAGTGTCTTACACACAGTAGATGTTTACTACATGTTTATTGATTCAGTGCCTACTATGTGCCAGGCACTATGAGAAACACTGTGGATACAAACAGAGGCAAAAGATAGTCTCTGCCCTCAAGGAGCTTACAATCTAATGGGGAAGCTAACAAGCAGACAAATATGTACAAGCAAGCTATATAAAGGAAATAATTAAAAGAGGGAAGGGACTAGAATTATACCATCATTCCATGCTGTTGTGCTAGGGAGCTCTCTCTTTACTTCCCCAAATCTTCCACATTTCCAGATGCCCCAGCTTTTTGGGGAGCTGTGGGCTTGGAAGTCAAAGAAAGCTTGTGCTCATACAGTGTTCTAGAGTTTCTTCGAAACCTGAGGTTCCATGGCTACAGCCCTGCCTGTTGCCTTCCATCCTCTGCATCCCAACCTCCAGGTGCAGGGAGTTATATTAGTGAAATACATAGGGGGGTGGGGGTGGGGGTGGGGAAATGCAAGGTATGTGCATGTAAAGGATTAATGATAATAATTAATAAACACCTATAATTATAGCTAGTGATGTGTAAGGTCAGAAATGACACATGCTGTCATTAGTAAAGCGACCTGAGAGCGTGTGAGTGACACACTTAGGAGTTAGCAGCCACCTCGCTAGCAAAGTTAATAGGCCTATCAGACCTCAGCTGTCAGTCACTCTCTCCTGATACAATGCACATTATTGTGAGATATGTCAGTCTATCCAGATGAGAGAAAGTAGGCTGGCACTTGCTGGGGGGGGGGCGCTCAAAGCAGCACAGAACAGTTGTGATACCTCCTTCCAGGCCCAGGGATCCTTCATGTCTTGGCTGCATTCAGTAGTTGGGCTTTGGGACTGACAAGATCAAAGCCTTTTGTCTTGACACTGGGAAGGTTTGCTGGATTTCAGTGAGGCAGAACAGTACAGTGGGCAAAGCTCTAGACTCTGAGAATCTAAAAGACCTGAGTGCCAGTCCTGGCTCCACCCAGTCCTAGTGGTATGGACACTTTGATCTGAACTTGAGGCTTCTTGCTCCAGGGTCAGCTTCGCTTCACTCCCTACTCTGACTAGGTTCTGGATCACACTCCTGGTACTGTCCTTCCTTCCTTCCCTCCCCATCTTCCTCCCCTTATGATGAAACCAGTTCTGCCATTGATCCTGGAAGGATCTGTCTGTCTTCATCACCTTTCTCTCCCCATGGTGATTCCATTCATGTTCCTATAACCCTCTGGACCAAAGTCCCCTTCCCTGGAGCTGACCACCACTCCCTTGGTGTGCTGTCTTTTCCTGTTAGAATGTAAACTCCCTGAGGGCAGGGGCTTGCTTTGCTTTTAAAAAAATTTATGTACCAGTACTTAGCATAAATCTTGGCATGTAATAATGTAATTAATAAATATTTTCATCAAGTAATTAATTCATCCATTAATTCATTAATTAGTTCACTATTATCAACTTACCTCACGAATAAAAATTCCTTTAAAACATGTTCTGTTGGCATTTTGGGAGGGTAGATAGCTCTCTGAGGATAGGGACTGGGTATTCTCATATTTCTCAGTGCCTAATATAGGGCTAGGCACACAGTAGGCATCAATCCAAGCCAACTAGCATTTATTAAATTTTTTTTTGCTTTTTGGAGGGCAATTGGGGTTAAGTGACTTGCCCAAGGTCACATGGCTATTTTTTTTGTATTAAGTGTCTGAGGCCAGATCCAAACCCAGGTCCTCCTGACTCCAGGACCGGCGCTCTATTCATTGTGCCACCTAGTCGCCCCTCCATTTATTAAATTCTAACCAAGTGTAAGACACTGGGGATAGAAAGTCAAAATTAAATAGTCCCTGCCATCACATAACTTACATTCTACTAGAGGGATAGAATGTGTATATAAGTACACACACCACACAAATATATATATATATGTTTATATATACACATATATATATAATATGTGTTTACATGAAAGTAGATAGATATCTACATTCATAAAAATGTGTGTGTGTGTATGTGTGTGTGTGCGTGTACTGAGCCTTATGTTCCAAACATTGTGAATAGCCTGTGCAAAATAAGGGAGTTGGGAGATGAAAGGAACTAGAAAGACGTGGGCTTTGGTATCTCAGGACTCCATGATCCAGAACTCTATTACACATAGAAACTGCTCATCTAGACTGCTTCAATAAAATCCACCTGTTTTTAAAGGCTCATGTTTTTCTCTGAATATGGATTGTCCCTAGATAAACAAGTTGAATCTACACGTCCCAGTGTAAGGAACACTTCAGCTTAGGCACTGGGAGGCTGCCCTCTCATTTTCAGAGAAAAACACCTCTGTGGCTTTGCAGTGCACAATTGGACAGACTGTGCTTTAGGTGCACTGAGACAGTGGCAATGAGCATCTGGGCAACCTGACAGATGCAAGCTAACATCAGCATCGATGAAGACAGATGCAGCTTATATTGCAATAGGCAGGCAGCTTGGGGGACGATCAGCTGGCTATTCAAGGGAAACAACAGATTTGCCAATATTAGTAGAGAGTGATTCATTAAAGGCAGAAGCAAATAACCAGCTTCATAGGTGATTCACTCCCAGGGCTCCTCTGGGGGCTGGCCAGAGAGGCCCAAAAGAATAGGTATAGAAAAGGGGAAAAAAATGAAGTGGGTTAACACCGTAGAGGTTTTCTCTCTTAACTGAATTGACCAAGTTTGTGTTTATGGGAGAAGAGAAGAAAGAAGTAATGGGTTAGATGAGGTAGCTTTGTCACTGAAAGCTGCCATAGGTGAAACATTGAGCAATTATTTGATGACTATAGTCAGTATAGATGAATAATCCAGATTATTCTATTTGGATATAATTTTGAAATCATTCCTCCCAAACTATCCAGAAAATTACTCAATACCACAGTTCCATTTGCAGCTATGGATGGGACCATGATAGAGACAGGCCTGCTGTGACCTTTGACCCCAAGTAATCAAATAAATTGTCAAATAGTCCATAAGAAATACTGATAATTATGGGTTCCACATAAAGGCAGCAGGTAGAACTTTTTTTTTTCCTTTTTATAACGATCATTTGTTGGTCTCCTCAAAATCTATGCCTATGTTTCAATCAATCAATCAATCAGTCAATCAATCAGCAGTTGCTGATCAGCACAATCTACAATGTGCCAGGTAATAGAGAAACAAGCCCAAAGAATGAAACGATCTCTTCTCACAATGGATTTACATTCTCAACAATTTATGTTTATATGGTACAAAGTGCTTTACATGCATTAGAGCATAGATAAAAAGCCAGAAAGAACATTAGAGGTCTTTAGATGCATTTCCTTATTTCATTTGAGTTTCACAACAACTCTGTGAGGTAGCTACTACAAATATTCATATTTTACAGACAGGGAAACCAAGGCACATCAGGGTGAAATAATGTGCTAGTAAAGGGCAAAGGTGATATTTAAACCTAGACTTTCCTGATTCTTAGTCCAGCGTCTTCTGCAGCATGGCGAACTCCATTCTGCTTGTGGTACCAGATACTGGATACATTTTTTTGAGGGGAAAAAAAGGATCAGAGTATCACAGATTTAAGCTAGAAGAGACTTCTGTAGTTACATAATCCAAGCCCCTCATGTTTCTGATGAGAAACCTGAGGCCCATACAGGTTAAATGACTTACCCAAGGTCACATAGGAAGTAAGTGGCAGAGCCAGGAATGTTCTCTTAGCAATGGAGCTTTTTACCTTTGTTCCCAAATGCCAGCTGTGTGGATTATACTGAACATCAGGAACCGTTATCCATCATTAATCAGTGGCTGGACCCACAAGGGATCCTTCCTCCAGGGAGCTAAACCAACTTCCCAGGGTGGAAGGTGACCTACTGGGTATGGTTTGCCCTTGGAAACAAAATTTCTTTTTTCCCACTGAGTTGGGGCTGTGATCCATTGCCTTTAGATTTTAATGGTCTTTATAAGCTTCTCTTCTTCCCCTCAAACTCCTAAAGTCCCCTCTCCATCATCTTCTTTATTACAAAGCTGAATATTGTTCATAGAAGCATTTATAAATTGTTATGCCTTGAGTGTGTGGGCAGGCAGCAGGGAGCAATAGCCCAATCTCAGTAACTGCTTTTAAAAAAGAGGAAAAAAAAACCCTATCTGAATATGGATGTTGTATATCTAATGTAAGTGATCTAAGTGGAGCAATGGAGAGTGCCAGGCCTGGAATCAGGAAAACTCTTCTTCTTGAGTTCAAATCCATCTCAGACACTTATTAACTGTGTGACCCTGGGCAAGTCACTTAACCCTGCTTGCCTCAGTTTCCTCATCTGTAAAATGAGCTGGAGAAGAAAATGGCAAACCACCCCAGTATCTTTCCCAAGGAAACCCCAAATGGGGTCACAAAGAGTTGGATATTACTGAAATGACTAAACAACAAAAATGCTTGATATGAAGATCAGACCAACCTGGACTTATAATACATAGACAGATCAAGCGAGTCCAGATCTTTGAGAAGCAACATGGTATAGAAGAAAGAGAAACAAATTTGTAGTCAAAGGACCTGACTTTGAATTCTGGCTTTGTCATTCACTATGTGACCTAGTTTGTACCATTTAAGGTCTTGGTTTCTTCATCTATAAAATGAGAATTTTGGAGTAGGTGGACTTTAAGGACCTTCTAGTTCTATGTACCTTAGACCGATGAAAATAAAGGAAAAACTACTTCTCTGGGTGGAGGGGTATGATCTTCCTCTCGAACCCCTGCCATCCCACAACCCCCGCCATCCCACAACCCCTGCCATCCCACAATCCCCACCATCCCACAACCCCTCATGTCTGCCATATTCTTTCCCACTTCCATTACTTCACTCTTGCTCATACTCCACTTGGAATCCTAAAATGTGCCTTAAAATTCCCTATACTCTTTCAAGTTCTGACCCAAATTCCACTTCTTCCCGAAGCCTTTCCTGGAAACTCCACTCCACAGGGATCACTTTCTTCTCTGACTCCTTCTTCTACTTAAATATTTTTTGAATTTTTAGGTGATTAGAGGCAAAGGGATAAATTTCCAAAGTATTGGAGAGACAAAAAGACACACCTTGTGATCTCTTGCCATACAACTTACCACATAACTTTGTCACTTCTTCTCCATAATTTCTGAATGAATCTGAAGTTTGAGGGGATTTTTATAATTTCAGAAAACTAAGCATACAGATAGGAAGACAACACATTGGAAAAAAAAAAAAGAAAAGTAAACCATTGTGGCATGTATATCTTTTTAGAATAGAGACTCTCAAGTCTTCCAGGATCCTGAAAAGGTTTTTCCCTCCATCCTCTGGATCCTAGACAGATGAGACCTTTGTCTAGTTTGAAATACCTGTATTAACATGATAACATGCCATATTCTTTCTTGGACTCCAGCCTCCAGCTCTCAACTTACTCCAGAGATGGAAATCATTGTGCTAATACAACTTTTCCTGAACCTACAAAACTCCAGATAAAGCAAGTGGGAATTGGCCCCATGATGCACTAGGTCTGCGTTTGGATTGAGCAACTTCCTAATGTAGCTATATGAATAATGGATCATCCTATATGGATATAGTTAAAATCTTTTTTTTTTTTTAATAAAGGCAGCAGGCTTTGGAGATTTGTAAGTGTAAAGTGACTACATCTGTGGTCACTGGTTGGACATTATCACTTTGCTTACTGGTTAACTGGCACAGATCTGGGTTGAAGAGGGGATGATGACTCCACCCCAAAGGCACTTTGTCAGTGTGACAAGAGAGATTAAAGAGAGATGCAGAACCTTGGATGCCTTTGGATGCCTTTTCTTTCTCTTCACCTATGAATGCTATCTCCCACTTTGGCAGGCGCCCATCATGCAGTGGGACCAGTTTGGGACAAACTGCTCCGGGAACCATTCTGCTTTTGGGACCTTTCCATTTGGGGTGCAAATTAGTAACGATTCCATTCCGGCAGTAAAGTAGAGAAGGAGATAGTAAATAAGCAACCAGCAAAATTAAAAAACAGTAATGAGCCTTATGAATATTGTGGTGTTATAATGTTGGAGACACATTTATTTTAGAGCTTTGCATGTTCTGGGAAAACATAATGACACTGTGGATACATTGTCTCATTTTCCATAACAGAGACTCCAGTTATTGGCCCTGGAGGCTGACAGAGCTAACACCTGTGCCCAAATGCTGTTAGAACCTTGGCACAGAAAGGAATGTTCATTATGCAAAGGATTCAGAGTTCCAAGTATGCTCAAGGCAGAGAGGAATGGTATTTACAAGGGGGTCCTTCCCCCTCCCTCTCCCTTCCACCCTCAGTTTAAGAGCAACGAACAAGTCCAAGGGTAGAAGGAAGTATTCATTGTGGGTCCAAAGTGGAGAAGGATGATACTTTTGTTAGTGCCTCTCAACCCCCCATCCCCATTCTGATCATTCCAATAACCCCCAAATTGAGGATCAGAGAACAATGTAAATTTGCTATCCAATCACCTTAGACCCAATGGGTCTTGATTGGATGTATGATTTGGGCTCCCAAAATGTTACTTCCCAAGATGTTTCCCTTGCCTTGGGTCAGTGCTGGGCTTTCTAGATGATTCTCTTACAAGGCTCTTGATGTAAATAGATTTAAAAGCAGTGGAAAGGGAAAGGGTGCCTAAGATATAAAGGTAGATTAAAGGGGATCCAAAAGGCTAAGTGCAGGTTTGGAGAAAGGAATCCAAGTATACTGAGCAACTTTCCAGGATTTTTCAGTTGGAATTGCTTTCCTGCCTTGCTTGAGGAACCCAGAGCAAGCAGTTCCTCTAACGAAGGAACATAGGTTCTCACTTTGGCCCCTCCTTCACCTTTTCTAGGAAGTGGTCTTAGGAGTGAAGCCCTCAAACAGAGCACATCTCCCCTTCAGGCAGACAGGATCTGAAGAGCCCTGAGATTGACGGGATCATTATGTAGATTTATTGTACATACCAGAAAAAGATTTTGTGCCTCTGAAGCTATTTTAGGAAGAAGGAGGGGAGATAATGATTCCATTTTGCAAGGTATTTGGGAGGCCAGGGATAGAATTTCATTAAAATAAAGAGGACCTGGTTCTCAGGTCAGATTCTCCCTCCTATCTTTCCTGTGAGTGATCACTGCCACTGGGTAGGCTTGCTAATTCTGAAGGACTTCATGTGGCTTAGCTAGTGAGAAAAACATAGCTTTTTCTTTTCTTGTGTTTTGGCTTGTTTTTCCTTAAGAATTACTCCAAGGAAATTAGTTTCTCCACGAAATGTTTAGCTTCATTTTCTCTTTTCCCTTGGTTGACTGGGGGGCAGGAAGTGGAGGAAACCTCCTTTCCCATCTGTAGGCACTAGACTTTAAGGGAGCAGGGGCTGGGTGTTCCCTAAATTTGTATTTCTCCCACTGCCTAGGTCAAGCGCACTGCACATAGTAGGGGCTTAAAAATATTTGTTGAATGGAATTGCTAAAGAGAAGAATTAGGTCTCATTGGGGGAACATATGTTGCTGCATTTTGGGCTATATGCTTTGAATTTACTTGTGTAGGTCTAGGCACAGAATGTAAGCCTCCTGAGGGTTGGATCTGTTTACTGTTTCTCTTTTTTTGTTGTTGTTTTGTCTTTGCATCCCCAGCACCTAACAGTTCACAGTACATTGCATGTACCCAATAAGTTCTTGTTGAATCTGTGTAAGTCTTGACTCTTTCATCTCACTGTAAACTCTTTCAAGATAGGATTGCATTCTCAATCCCATCCTCTGTATCCCTCACAGTGCCTACTTCAAGGCAAGGCATCAGAAAGCACTTAATAAAAGCTTGCTGAATTGAACTGAATTGCCTTGGACACATTTGCTTTTGGTGGGGGAAGAGAAGGTGTGAGGGGGCCATTGGAGGCAAAGCCCCAGAGACTTGGCCTGAGCACAGCACTGCAGGTAGAGGGAGTAGCCTTGCTCCTACTCCCAGTGTAAATGCATTGACACATGCCCTCCCTCCCTCTGAGGTCAGGAGATGGGGGAGGGCTGGTGGAGACTCTAAACTAAGGCAGTCCAGAATGACACTTCATGCAGAATTGCAGGCCACATCATGTGGGTCACTGCTGTGGGAGAAAATTATCTGGTCTGTTGGCTGGAAGCTGAGCTGATAATCAAGATCAAGAGGGATTTGGCTCTTTTAAGACAAATGCTTCCAGATGCCAGGATCACTTGGTACATGTTACTACCCAGATGGGTCTGGACAGGAGCCAAAAAACTAACAGCAGTTGATAAAACCAGAAAGGTAGTTAATCAAAAAGTAGCTAGCTTTTGCAAATTTTTAGAAGTTGAGGTTTACATGGAGATGGGTCTAACTGCTCAGAAAAATATTTCCGGCCCTCTGAGAGTTGGTGAAATTCATTCTCTCTGCCCAGGCAGTGGGTTGGGTAAACCTATGAAGGCAAGCCTGGGGCCTAGAGATGTACTTCTACCATCCAGGGGTTTGGAAGCTGGGACTAGAAAAATCACTGACAGAATCAGGCTTTCTCAGGGGATTACAATTGACGACCTGCTTCCTGGTCCCTGTGAAGTCTTCCTGGGCAGCTTGTTGACATTTCTGTTTCCTGATCCAGCTGGAGCTGCTGTAGGCAAATGAAAAACAGTAAAACTCATGTAAATGAACCTTTGGGAGCCTTAAAGGGCACTCTTACTCCCTGTTTGACTTCGGGGCATCATACCAAAAAAGCATTGCAAATACATTTGAAGGATTATGTGAGTCCATTGGCTAAGACCCTCTGCAGGGATGCCTTTACTTGAGCTCAATCACTCGATCAGCAGCAATTGAGTGAACAATTACACCCGTGTGCAGATCGAAGAACCAACAGGATTTGGTGGAAAGAACACTGGACTAGGAATCGTGGGACCTGGATTCCAGTCCTGCTTCGGTTGCTGTGTGACTTTAGACAACTGCCTTAACCTCTCTGGTCTTAGTTTCCTCCTATGCAAAATGATAGGGTTGAGCTACATGACCTCTAAGGTCCCTAAGTCTGTGATCCTGGACATCTGCCCCCAGAGGGGTAATTGGTTATTCCGGAAGCATTTTAGACTAGACCAAAAGAAGAATCCAAGGTAGGCAGATGGAGAAACCATAAGATTACAGGTTTGAAGTCAAAAGCACTTAGAGATCATAAGGTTCAACTCACTTATTTTATAGTGAGGATACTACAGCCCAGGGGAAAAGGTACTTGGCCAAGAACACAATGGAATTAAGTGACTCCCATTGAGTTAGAGTCTGAATTCTGGTTCTCTGACTCCAAATCTAGTGTTCATACTTCTCTACCACAGTGAGACCAACAGCAATCTTCAGCAGAGTTTCCTTAGCTTTGATATTGAACACAACTTTGGCCATATGGCTTTAGAAGAACTTTCACTGACAAATGCATTTAATTTTCCCTCCCAAATACATCCCACATGAAGAAGCAACTATTGAAGAGCTATAGAGATTTGAAAGAGATCCCCTTTTCCTTTCCCTCCCTCTCCTGGGACCAATTTTCAGGTAATGAAGAAATGAAACATTTCTGGAACAAACAACTTGACTTGCAATATAAAAACAGTTCTCACATTCTTGTCTAGAGCTCACTTGATATTCTCTCATAGAAACCTATCTTATAAGAAACATGTTGGGGGAAAATACAGGTTTCACCAAAAATTAATTTTTAACTCCAAATGGTGTTATTTCCTTAAGATAAGGCAGCCAGGTGGTACAGTGAAGTGGAATCAGGAAGTCCTGAGTTCAATTTCTGCCACAGACACTTTCTTAGCTATATGACACTAAGCAAGTCACTTAACTTCTCTGTTTCTTTATCTGCAAAATGAGGATAATAAAAGCTCCTACCTCACCAATTTATTGTGAGACTCACATGAAATTATATACATATATATATCACTTTATAAAACTTAGAGTACAATATAAATGCTAGCTATTATTATTATGCCAAATACAGTAATTTCATCTGTTTAAGAAATTCCTATAAGGAACTACTTCTATCATTGCTGATTGATGCCTTTTCTAAAACTTTTAGAGTTGTTTGGTTATCTAGAGGAGGGAATGGGGCAAGGAGGGGTGATAGAAAGAGGTTAAATGACTTGCTGAGGGTCATGTGGTAGTATGTGTTAAAGACAGGACTTAGGCTCATGTCTTCCCGATTCTAAGACCAGTTGTGTATCCATTCATGCTATGCTTTTTCTCACTAAGTACATATGAAAACCATTTATTCATTGAGTATCAGGCACCATGAGCATCTCTCCCATGTCATTTCTGATTATTGTGCAGATTTGTTAAACTAGATGATCCATAGAGTCTGGAGGAGGCAGTGTGTGTCACCACCATCACCCAAGGCCAAGTGGTGGCCTGCAGAATTGAGAAGATGTTGGTTCTAATTCCGGGATCTCAGTATGGATGTGCATCCCCTCTGAGTAAAAATAGTCTGAAATTAGGGTTCCAGCTCTCTTCCATCAGGTCTCAAGGTAATTAATTCAATTGGGTGGCTATAAGGTTTGGCCTAAAATTTTTCAGAAGGTTAAATGAAGTGGAAAGATGATGAAAACAATATTTTTTGAATTATATGTTTTAGACCCTTTTGTTCATTTTCAAATATGATGCCACAGGCCTTAATAGGAGCTGATGTTTCCTAGTATATTAAGGCAAATGAATTGAATTAGGCCAGATCATATTGATTATTATCAATCCTGGTTCAGCTCTGTGTCAACTTGGTCTCCAGAGTGCTCAGATCCCTGCAGAAGTGGACTGGGGCAGCTTGTCTTCTCTTGCCATCCCTCTTATTTGGACATGAGATGCTGGGTCCTGGTTAAGATAGGAAAAGTCACAGCCTAGTGGCTAAGCCTTGGTGGACCTGGCTGCCACCCTGGAGACTCAGTCAGGAAAGCTAGCTAGCCCTCTGAGTCCAGCCTGGGGACTGAGAAATCCTGAACATGTGGTAAAGACTGAAACTGGCATCTGGGGAGGGAGGAAGACAATGTCCTGCTTCTTCAGCATCCCTGGATAGGTGGATGAAGGTGAAGTCACCAGGGAAGGAGCAGTGGGGAATAAACACGAGGATTTCTCCGGCTAGGTAGCCTGGAAGGGGTTAGGGTGGATAAACCCAGATCAAAACTGGAATCTCATAGCCAAAACAAAGGACCATGGAGGTAGATATTAAGTTAAGGGAGCAGTAGCAGCCAAGGGGCACATGATTTTTTGCCCCTCCTATTAGGAGAAAATATGCTTTTCCAGTCTTTTTCTTGGTGCTCACCCCTCTTAAGTCCCCCTCCCCACCTCACCCCCAGTGGTAGATCCATATTTAGACAGCCTCTACCTCATCATTTGTCTCAGTCATCAAAATTTAAAAAAGGATTAGAAATCCTGAAGTGTTATGAATAAAATATGGATTGGAGGACAATGATAGAATTCATGCACAGGTCTTCTTGAAGGCAGGGCCTGCATTCCTCACTCATGGAATATTTGGGCTGTCGCATTCCCCCATTTGTCTTGCAGCTTGTAAAAAATAAATACATGCATACTACAAGTCGATGAGGAGAGTTATGGGGAGATATAAAGCTCGTGACAGCATATAAACATGGCGTCCGTTCCGTAGGGGCATCTGCCCCAGCACAGCATAGCAGCCAGCAGGCAGAAAGGCAGGAGAAAGGTCGGTGTGCTGAGCTTGGGGTGGGGGAGAATAGCTTTTGCTTCAGTAACTAATGGCACTCTCCCCACCCCCAACTGCTTTGTATTTACTTGACTGAATACATGCAGTTACCCCCTAGTAGAATGTAAGCTCTTTGTGGGCAAGTTTTATTTTGTTTTTGTCCAATGTATCCCCCAGTGCCTAGCACAGTAAGCTCTTAACAAATGTTATGGTGCCCTTAATAAATAAATTAAATTGCTGAGTATGTATTAAATATTGGGCATTATGTCAGATACTGATAGACATAAAAAGAAATTCAGAAAGTCGAATCCCTCTTTCCTAGAGAAACTCTTAAGATAGGTGAAGATAGTCAGCATTTTTCCCCTTAGCCTTCTCTTTCCTAGGTTATCACATTCCCAGTTCCTTGAATTTAGAATAAGGACTCAAGGACCTTTAAAATTCTGTTTACTCCTCTGGTTACAGTCGACCCCTTTTGGGTTTTTCTTGGCAAAGACACTGGAGTGATTTGCCATTTCCTTCTCCAGTTCATTTTACAGATGAGGAAACTGAGGCAAACAGGGTTAAGTGACTTGCTTAGGGTTACTCAGCTAGTAAGTGTCTGAGGCTGGATTTGAACTTGAGTCTTTCTAACTCCAGGCCCTGCTCTCCATCCACTGAAACACCTGGCTACCCAAAAATAATTTAGAGAAGGTAGCTTAGCAGTTCCAGATTTCAAACTATATTACAAAGTTGTTGTCATTGTTCAGTTGTGTCTGATTCTTTGTGACCCCTTTTGGGGCTTTCTTGGAGAAGATACTAGAGTGGTTTGCCATTTCCTTCTCCTGCTCATTTTGTAGATGAGGAAACTGAAGCAAACAGGGTGAAATGACTTGCCAAGGGTCACACAGCTGGTACATGTCTGAGGCCAGATTTGAACTTGGGAAGATGGGTCTTCCTGGCTCTAGTCTGGCACTCTGTCCAGTGCACCACCTGGCTGCCCCTCCTCTAAATGTTCTCTGCTCACCAGTATCCATCTCAAATCAGGCACTCAGAAATGGACCCAGTTCTCCAGATGAGGTCTGACCAGGGCAGAATCCAGTAGGCCTAGCCCCTTCTTATGTCTGAATGGAATGCCTTTGCTTACACAGTCCAAGATTGCATCGACTTTTGGGCTGCCATAGAACAGTGTTGATTCAGACTGAGCTCATTAAGACAACAAGGAAAGTGTTTCTGATATTGGTAACAACATGAGCAAAAGAGCAGAGAAAGGGAATCTAGGGCATTTTTCTGGAATTTTGGGCAAGCCCAGTAGTCTAGTTTGCAGGCCCATAGCATAAGCTTAGGGAATGAACTGGAGATGAGGCTGGTGGGGTAAATTTGAATATATTCCATATAGCCTTGAATGCCAGACTGAGGAGCTTGAATTTGGGCAGAAACAGAAAAAAGACAGGGAGGAAAATGAAGCCCTGAGTTATGCAGGCCCCCTAGTAGGAGGGCAGTAGAACTATGCCACTTCTTCATTGGGCATCCCTAACTTCTGTTACTGCCAGGAGACCGCCCCTCCCCGGTGCAATCTGCTATTTTTACGGCAAGGAAGCAGCTAGGGAAGCATATGGCAACATCTGCTCCAAGTGGGACCTGGGAGATCATGGAGGCAGCAGAGGGAGAAGGAGCCGGAGACCAAAGGAAGGCCTAGGCTAGACTACTCAGGCCGGCCCTCCCCCTCCCCAGCTCCCAGTGACATCATTTCCATTTCTTTTGCTAATCACATCCACAGTGAGTTTTGAGAAAGCTGTGGTTCAGACAAGACACAGAGGCAAATTGCCAACCAGATGGTGCGATCTGATGCTGAGGATACATTCAGATGGGCACATAATAGAGCCTATGGAATTGAGAATCTTAACATTTGCAAATGGAACAGAGCCGCTGCAGCTACAGGAAGGGAGACAACACAGGGGAGGTCCTCCTGCTTGTTAGAGAGAAGGGAGGCTGTGAGTGTCAGAGCCCTTGGCAAGAGCGGGGACCTTACACATCAGCTGCTGGCTCTTGTTTACCAAAGCCTCTTGTCCTTGGAAGCAGGGCTTCTGCTGGGCAGTTGTTAGGGTCACGAGGGTTTCAGAGCTTTGGCTGTTAGGACAAAGGGCATCCCACCTGCTGAAGGGAATTGGCTGCATCCGGAACTTCACAGCTGCCCCCCTGGTCACTGAGTAACCCAAGTAAATCCCCCACCACCTCCATGCCCCAGCTGCTCAAGGTGTCTAATTGCTAAGAATGGGAGTGGCTCCAGAAGTTCAGGCTACCCCTTTGTATTTCTCTAGCATACACTTTTAATTTAAATCTCTGTGTCCTCCCTTTCATCTCACCTCCCCCCAGAGAACAGTAAGTAAGCTCCTTGAGGGCAGGGACCAATTCCTTTTTGTCTTTGTACCTCAGACCCAATCACACTGCCTGGCACAGAGCAGGGGCTTAATAAATGCTTATTGAACAAACAAATGAATGAATAGAATAAATGAATGAATGAGGGGGTATTGCTGGTGGACCTTTGCCATGACTTATACAGTACATCTGCCTTGGACCGAATGAACCAGACGACCTCTGTTTATGTGTGAGTTTGAATATATGTGTGTTTGTGTATATGTTTGCCTGTGTGTGAATTCACAATGAAGAAGCCCCAAGCACCAGGAGGAGTGATATTTAAAAAGTGGTGGTCCTGACACTCACTGAAATGACTTGCTCATTTTTATTCAATATCTGTGTACTTGTCAAATATGTACACTGTTTACACTGTGGGAAAAGCACGTGTGAAAACATTTGGCTTCTATCTTTTTTTAAAGAGGTTTGGATTTTATATTGTCTTGTTATCACATATGACTCGGGCACATTTAACCCTTGTTTATAGCAGGGTTTCCTCATTCACACCCAAGAGGACCGAAATGCTCTATACTCATTGGTTGTTCAAATCCCACCTGTGATGCCTACCAGCTCCATGACAACGTACAAGTCACTTAACCTTTCTCAGCCTTGGTTTCTTCTTCTGTTAAATGGGGTCAATAACACTTGATTACCTACCTCACAGGGTAGTTATAGGCTCAGATTGGAAAATGTATACAAGACATTATGTGATTTATAGTTGCTATCATTATAGCTTATTATTTTGGGTCCTGAAGTTTCCCTTGAAAGACTTGTTAGCTGTGTCTAACCAGGACAAGTAAGAGTTGAGGAAGTTACTTGGGTAATTATGTCCCGACAGACATTGCCATTCACCTGATAAAGCTTCTTTCTCCAGCACTGTGACTTATAGAAAGATGGTCTTAATTATTGTCTGGATCATTAGGTCAGTGTATGGGAGACAGGGTTAACCCACAGCAGAATTAGGGTGTTGCTCTAATCCCTTGGGGCTCCTCTCTTAACCCTAGAAGGAGCCTTAGCTGCTTACCCCCACTTCTCCAGTACTGTGACACACAGCTCCCGAGCCTCTATCTCCTGCCTCTTTCTGTTCCTTCCACCATCATCCTCACTCCTCTCCTGTATCCATCTTCTCTGTGCTCTTCTCTCTGTTGGGTGAAAATGAATGGTGTTAATTACTCAGATGAACTAATCTGTTCTTCTCAGACACCCCTCTCAGGTATCATCATGCCTTACCACACTTTCAGTGCACACAAATCTCCCAGAAGCCAATAAAGAGATAATCTAGTAGTGGCAATTTCTGACCCTAAGGCAGGCCAGTGGGGAAGGTCGTTTTGAAGGGGGGTAGGGTGGGAAATAACTTTCTGCACCACTCAAGTCTCTCATGGCTTCATAGATTTAGAATCAAAAGGAATGTTATTCATTATTTAGTACAACCTCCTTATATTTTACAGAAGAAGGAACTGAGACTCCAATAGCAAAAACAAACAAGCAAATGGAACAAAAAACTTGAATGAGAAATGACCTTGAAATCAGGGCTTCTGACCTGGATTAAATCATTTAGCCCTTTGGGATTTTATTTCTGTTATTTGTAAAAAGTGAAAAGCAGAACCAAGATTCAAACCCAGGTCTTCTCATGATAAATCTAATGCTCATTCCATTAAAACACAGTAAGTAGGGGCGGCCAGGTAGCACAGCGAGTAAGAGCACCGGCTCCAGTGTCAGTTTGACCTGGGGATTGAATCCGGGCTCAGACACTTAGCACCCATTCAGAAACACCTGGCCGTGTAACCTTGAGCAAGTTACTTAACCCCGATTGCTTTAAACAACAACAACAAAACACAGTAAGTACCAAGGCGTCCACCTATGTGCTGAGCTAGCCCTAGAAGAAAAGGTCTGTACCCACTTTATGCCTAGCATTTTTCTCCTTTCAAACAGGTCTATCCATTTATCTAGAATCTAGTCCCTCTTCTGG
>NW_027185754.1:17025462-17031150 GCF_028583685.1 Petaurus breviceps papuanus | reverse complement strand
AGTTGTATTTACCTCTTCAAACATGTCATTTAAAAAAAGAAACCATTAATAAGTAGTTTCTTTAGTTGGGGATGTGGGGTGGGTGACTAGGAGGGAAAGAGGTCTTGGTAGTTAGTGTAACATTCAATTCACCCACTGAGATTGCCTTCGGGTGGAGAGGTCCATGAAGGAGAGAGAAAGGAGGGAAAGGATCCTCTTTTTGTATGTTTCCAATGTGTCTTTTCTTGCAGTCAGAAGCAGTGGCCTGATGGGAGACTTGGGTTCTTTGGCTCTCATCTCTTGCATAAGGCATGCATACATCATTTACAAAAGGTGAAGGAGAGGGTCATCTGTCTTGACTGGAATGATTGTCCACATTCTCAGTAAAAAGGTCAGAGACCTTCAGGTGGGTATTAATTAATCCAGCTGGCCACTCAGCTCCCCATGTTTTAGCAGCGTCCATGTTATTTGGTCATGATGATAGATTTCTAAAGATTGATGTTTTATTATGAACATTACATCTGCTTAGCATTTTGTGAGCATGAAAATGTGTAAGTGTTTTGATGAAGATAGAAAGAATACTTGTAGCCTGTAGTATACACTTATTTAACACTGGCTTATACTGTGTGTTTTAGTTTTTAAATGTTCCATAAACTATGCCCAAGGGGTTGTAAAACTGTACATACCCTTTGACCCAGCAATACCTCAATTAGGTCTGTATCTCAAAGAGATTTTAAAAAGGGAGGAGGAAGGACCCATATGTACAAAAATACTTGAAGCAATACTTTTTGTGGCGGCAAAATTAAGAGGATGACTATTGATTGGGGAACAGCTGAACACATTTTAGTATATTATTGTGATGGAATACTACTGTGCTATAAGAAATGATGAGCAGGATGCTTCCAAGACATTGGAAGTCTTACATGAACTGATGCAAAGTTAAGTGAGCAGAACTAGGAGATCACCATACATAGTAATAGCAGAATCATGAGGGTAATTATCTGATGAAGACAATGATCCAAGACAGGTCCAAAGGACCCATGACATGGTATATGATTGTGATGGAAAACTATGGTGATCTAAGAAATGATGAGCAGTAAATATGGTTTCAGAAAAATCTCAGAATTCTTACGTGAAATGATGCAAAGTGAAGTGACCAAAACCAAGAGAGCATTGTATACAGTAACAACAATCTTGTACAATGATCATCTCTGAATGACTTAGCTATTCTCAGTAATACAATGATCTAAGACAATTCTGAAGGACTTATGATGAAAAATGCTATCCACCTCCAGAGAAAGAAATAATGGAGCCTCAATGCAGAGCAAAACATATATATTTTTTTACTTTATTTTTCTTGCTTGGTTTTTGTTTGGTTTTTGATCTGTGTTTTCTTTTGAAACATGACTTATATGGAAATATGTTTTGCTTGACTACACAAGTATATCTATATCAAATTGCTTGCCTTCTCAGAGAGGGGGCAGAGGAAGAAAGGAGGGATAGAATTTTTAACTCAAAATTAAAATAAGCAAATGAATATTAAAAATTGGTTTTATGTTTAATTGGGAAAGAAAATTTAAATCAAATTAAAAAAAAATAAATGTTCCATAAGCCTTGAGCTACCTGAGAGCAAGGCCCATCCTCCTTTTTTTTTTCACCATCTCAAATCAAAACTTCCCTCCCTAGACACTACTCCTCTCTGTGTTTTCCTAACAAATCTGTGGACACAGATTACCTCACTTTTTGCATTTGTGTCTCCAGTGCTGTGTATGGTGCCTACCTCACAGATAGTAAACATTACTAAATGCTTAAGGAATGCCTTTTCATTCATTCTTTTCTCTCCTAGGTTAAGATTCAAGTACAGGACAGGGAACATAGTAGATACTCAGTTTGTTGGTTGATTTATGTTAAATTTTTAGGAAATAATGAAGGAAGTAAATATTTATTGAACACTAACTGTGTGCCAGGCCTTTCACAAATATCTGATTTGACCTCTTACAACAACCCTTGGGAGGTAGGTTCCATTATTATCTCCATTTTACAGTTGAGGAAACTGAGGCAGTCAGTGATTAAGTGATTTACCTAAGGTCATAGCTAGTAAGAAGATGATTTTGAACTCAGGTATTCCAGCATTGAACCACTTGGCTTTTTCTTCTTTGGGTAGGTAATTGTGGAATGATTAAATGGGAAGCATTCAACCTGTGTCCTTCCTGGTGTGTGAACATAGTTTCTAGTGACTTTTAAAATTGAATGGTTTGTGAGTTTAGCCTCAGGGAAGAGATGAGAAAATATCCTTCCCTCTCTTCTTTGCAGAGGTGAGGACCTATGGGTGTTGGTTACTTTTATTATACTGTTCCCCCTCCACTACTAAGCCCTCCCCACCCTTCTTTGTTTGTTAAAAGAGATGCTTCTCAAGATCCAGGAGGGAGGAGAGATATATTGGAAATGAAGGTGATCATTAAAACAAAAAATGACAACAAATTTCTAAAAATAATTTTATTGATATTTCTTGTTTTATATTACCTAAATTCCATTTTCCCCATCCATCCTACAATCCTCTCCCAGAAATCTCTCCATTATTGCAAGGAATTTTTTAAAAACTAAGCAAACATCTGGATAACCCTGTTTGCCTGGGTATTTTAGACTACCTAATAAATATGACAATGTTCCGTTTTTCATAAACATGAATAGTATGACAAAATTGCGAAGTCAGCAAAATCATTTTCAAATACATAGTGACATTTATGACATTATTATGTAATAATAATTATTTTTCTGGTCCTGTTGAGTGACTGTTTTAGTGTAAGGAACTCTCGGCATAAAAATACTTATGGGCTCTTAGTCTTTTTTGTGTAATGGACCCCTTTGGCAGAAGTCTGGGGAAGTCTAGGCACCCCTTCTCACAGTACTGTTTTTAAATTTGTAAAACAAACTGCATAGGATTATAAAGGAAACTAATTATACTGAAATATAGTTGCTAAAATATTAGAAAAACACATTTAAACCCCAATTTAAGAATCACTGAATGCAAACTGTCAATACCTATAGTTTATTGTTTTTTTTGGAGAAGTGCCTGGGGCAACTTTTGGAAGTTAAGTGGCTTATCCATAGTCATACAGCCTGAATGTATCAGAGGCAGGCCTGGACTTCAGGCCTCTATCTACTATATAGCAGTTTTTCTAATAATAAAAAGGAAAAGAATTGTTCTCACTTTACTAAATCGGTCTTCTAATGAGTTCAACAACAACAAAGATTTGGAGCTGGAAGGGACCTCAGACCAACTTCCTTATTTTGTCTCTGTGGAAGCCTTACCAAGAGATTGATTGACTTGCCCAAGGGCCCAGAGAAAGTTAGTGGGAACCGGGATTCAGACTCATTTTTTTTTTCCCTCTCCAGAGTCAGAAGAATGCATTTCTTTGCACCAAACTGAATTCTGCTGGTCAGTGTATCCTGGATTCCTAAAGGGGAGACCACCTAAAACCCTGGAAGGTAGATCAAACCAGAAAGGTCTAAATATAGGCTTCTTTGCATGCTGGGATAACATACTACACTTGGGACCAGGCAGGTGTGTATTGAAATTCAGCCTCAGGCTCCATAACTCCGTAACTCTGGGTATGTGATTTCTCTGAACTTCATCTGTATACCTATAAAATGATAGGCTTGGCCTACCTGGCTCCTAAGAAGTGCAGCTCTGTATCTGTGACCCTATGACTCTTATCTAAGGGAGACAATACAGAAAGGCTTATCGCTTGAGTTTTGGTTACCAGAGGATGGACTTTTTGGCTATAGCAACTCATTAAGTTCATTTCTGATGGTGTGGAAAGGAGGCCCCACACTGATGAAATCAAGAATGTTTCAAAGTATTGCATTATTATTGGTGTTTTTATACTTTGATGTTCCGAGGATCCATGCATGAGTAGGGATAATTGTCACACTGACATATTATCAAATAAGATAATACCTATAAAGTTCTTCACAAACTTTAATGTAATAATAATTATTATGTTGTATTATATTGTCATGTTATATCAAGTTATTATATTGTTATATTATATCATATCATGCTATATTACATTGTTATGCTGTGTTGTGTTATAACATGTTATGTTGTATTGTTATGATATGTTTATTTTAGCTACTATCATAAATTAATCATTATCATTGTTATTTCTATACTGCAAAATTTCAGTGTACTAGTAGATGAGTTTTGTGGGTAGCTGAAAATATGAATTACCTGGTGTTCAACCTATTGTGGGTGAACCTCTTTGAACTTGTCTAGACTTGTCTTTGAATGACAAATCTTCAGTCATTCCTGGACCTGTACTAAGTTCATTCTAATTTGGTAGGATCTGCCCACATATGGTCTTGAAGCCACATGTGATTCTCTAGATGCCCAGTCCTTTGACTGAATCCAAATTTCACAGAACAAAACCCTTCGATAAAAGAATTTGTTCTGTAAAACTTGGGCTCACTCAAAAGGCTGGACCCAAGGACCTAGAAAGCTTCATGGGGCTTTGAGGCTGCAGGTTCCCCACCCCTGTGCCAAGGTTTCAACTTTGTTAAGGGAATATACATTTATTTAGCACCTACTACATGTCAGGCATTATGCTAAGCACTTTACAAATATTGTCATTTAGCAAAGCCTTTGGGGGCCTAGGGTTGACTCCACGCCACACAAGGCATGAGAACAGGATGTGTCATTAGCAATAATAATCTTTCCCTCTACCCTAATCTATTGCCTGTTAGAGAGAAAAAAGTGAAAGACCCCACACTCTACCTGGATCCTTGCCAATTATTTCCTATTTTCTAGAGGAGAGCTTCAGTCTTGGATTAAGCTTCCTCTTGTTTGGAGCCCATCCACTTTTAAGGGAATTTTGCCCTGAAAAGAAAATTTCCTATCCTTTCCCTCATAGCCAATTTCACAGATTCAGTATTTAAAGAAGGTGAACATTTGAAATCCAGCACATAGACTGCAAGCTCTGATTCCAGTTCTGACCATTGTTCACTTGCCTGCAAGACTCTGGTCTTTTAGGCCCAAGGCCTACACTAATTAAATCTCAATGGTTGGTCTAGAAGTTTCTTTGCTTGGCCACTGTTGAAAGGATTGAATGTGTGTAGGCAGGGGCTAGCCTTCACAGATGAGACTTTGGCTTTTAGTTAAGCTGAGAAATTTTGCCAGAAGTGGCAAGAACCCTCCAAGAAGGAGCTAAAAATGGGACTTAAAGGGAGGCAGGTGCAATAGCAGAGATTAAATAGGAAAAACTGTTTCATTACAATAACTCTTTATTCCATGGTAAATGATTAGTTAGAATGCCTTTTGAAATATTGTAGGCTGTTCATCTTCTAGGTACCGCCCATGGCACCAGCTGCTTCCTTGAAAAACATCTCTTGGTTTGGAGGAGAGGAGTTATATCAGAGATGAGAGCATGTTGCCGCTGCTTTGGGTGACCCGAAGAAGTCAGTGGGTGGCCATAGTACCAAATAGAAAATGGTCATTTTCTCCAAGTCACTTTATTGCTATAGAATCCAGGTAAACAAAATAAAAGTCATCCTCTACCCCATGAGACACTTATACTCTATTAAATCTAGAAAAATGTTAATTTATTTTCCCTTGATGCAGCTGTTTGGGGCTCCAGGAACATCAGGATGCATTGGAAAACAGGCTAGAGCTAGGCTTGTATCCTGCCTCTGACACATCTTAGTTGTGGG
>NW_027185754.1:17004055-17020452 GCF_028583685.1 Petaurus breviceps papuanus | reverse complement strand
TCTCTCTCTCTCTCTCTCTCTCTCTCTCTCTCTCTCTCTCTCTCTCTGTCTCTTTCTCTCTCTCTCTTTGTTTCTCTGTCTCTGTCCTTCTGTCTCTCCTATAATTCTTACAATTTCAAATTCTTGTGTCATGTTTTAGTGTAGACCCTTTTTTTTTTCTGTGCTTCTGGTACCTTAACCAGATTATTTATTACTCCTGGCTAAGCTGGGCTTGTTATTAAGTTTGTGACGGAGTGCTGGAGTGAGGGCTGAGTGTAACATTTACACAAGAAGAGAATGTTCCCAAAGAGCGGCACTTTCCCTGCTTGATATAAAAAGGTTTATTTGTGGTGTGTTTGGTAAAGGTGAAGGGGTCCAAAGGGCCCTCTATTTGATTTTTGACAAAGTGTACTGTGGATAGAAATCAATAATGTCAGCCGAGCTATCTAAGTCACAGCACACTGCCACTGCCGGCTTTATTCAGGAGGCTAGATGAACCAAACAAGCAAAGAATGGACTGACAACACTTTTGACACAGACGGTTTATTAGCCTCACAGAGCCAGAAAACAGAGACTTGTAACACTCGAGATGACCACACTTAAAGAATGCTCTTCAGAAACATTTGTCAGGGTCATGGCCAAGAAAATTAGTGTTTCTTCTAGTAGAAAGTCTATGATAAATTGACTTATCTATATGCTAAATGATTTTTGTTGCTTTGTATTAATTTTGCCCAAATTTTGTTCCAGGCTGCATAGGCAGCAAATGCATTTGTGGTTAGCATTTCATTTTTTAAAAATTTATTTTTCCCCCTTTCTCTTCACTTTCCTTTCTTTCTCAGAAAGGACTTGGCAACCCAGAAAATGGCCCCGTGCTTTCCAGGAGTACTTCCCAAATGCAAATGTACTCTTCCGAAGATGCTCCAGACAAATGCTGCTGAGGGTTCTGTGGATGGGTGAGAAGGGGAGAGGAGGCAATGTAATTCCTCCATCCAAGATCCAGAGCTTGGGGAGGATGGTGTTATTTACATTGGCTTCCAGGGTGACATCTGTGTGAGTGACAGATGTCTGTGCCAGAAGGATGCTGCATTCACGTTCTTTGGGTGTGCAAAGAGATGATTTCTAAAGAGGTCTGTCGGGCTGTTGCCACCCCCTCCCCTTTTTTCTGAAAATTTTCCACTTAAAAGAAAAAAAATCAAAATGTCATTTTTTATGTTTATGAAATGTGGTATGTTCCTAGATTCTTTCCCAATTCCAATTGCAAGCCCTCACAAATGCCTTTAGTCTCTTGGAGGTGGGGATGGGGTAGGGGGTAGTATAGAAGGTGATGTTAGGGGAGCTCTCATGAGCTAGGGATGTACCCATTGTGGGCCTTGCTTATGTTCTTTCTCCCAGTACCCTGCACCCCCCCCCCCCACACACACACATGTTTTGCTATTGGGTCATTGTTGTTGCTAAAGGTTTTGTGTATAGTCTAGAGAGAGAAGCCAGTGATTTATAACAAGCTCCAATTCTGACCTAGCAAAGAAAAAAGCATCTTCCCAAAGAGCTGAGTTTACTTGGACACTCTATGTCCTACTCTGCACCTGAACACTTTTCATTAATTAAGTTCTTCTCCCTCTTCCTGCACTCCCCACCTCAGACTGGTCTAAATCCAAGGCTGCAATGCATGCGTCAGAAGCAAACTCACCAGAGTTACTCCTTTTGCATCATTATTTTATACTCTCTTCTCTCAGACTTGCTTTCTTATTTCTCATTTCGACCCTTATTGCCCTTCCTCGCAAACTCTACCTTCTGGTTTCTATTTAAAAGTTACTTGGGGGGAGGGAAACTTTTATAAATATCTATAAGATAAATAGCATTTTTTTCTTTTGAAGGAAGAAGCTTATGGCTAAGCAAATATTGGCAAGATTTGCTTTGCTAAGTTCTTTGACTTCTACTTCTCCAGTTTTCAGAGAACAGAGACCTCTCCTCCTCCCCTTGTCCAACTCTCCCTTTCTTCCTTTTCCTCTCTCTCTTCTCCCCTCTCCCCCTTTCCCTCTCTCTCTTCTCCCTTCCCCAGCCTAGTAAAAGGATAAGGAACTGTGGCTTACATTGTTTATTTGCCTGTCTTCAAATGACCAAAGAATGTTTACAAGATGTGGTTCAGTAAATAAATAAAAAACTTGCATACACACAAAGAACATTATTTGTTAATGAATTTTGCTTGTGCTGCTCCCTGGAATGACTTAGGGAATTGACTCCAAATAACATGTTTAGAAGTTGGCAGACTGCACTTTTCAACTGGGAGCAAACCCGCCTTCAAAAAAAAAGCCATTGGCCAAAACAAAATGCCTGCTTCTTTTCTTTGCTTGTCATTCTTTGCAAAGTCATTTAGTTTTCCTCCTTGTGGATACCCAGGACCCATTAAAACATTCCTTTCTCCATCTCTAATGATTGCCTATTCTAGTTTGGGTCAATCTGTGGTGAGTTAATCTTCAAGGAGTTCCTTCCTGGTCTTGCAATGAGTTTTGATGGGATGCTGCCTTCCATGTCACCCAGCTATGCAAAAATTGCCAGTCAAGGATCTCCCATGGCAATGTGGCAGATTATCACCTGGCCTGTGGGGTTTGGTGTTTCCCTTGTGTGGCTAGCACTTCCACATTCCACACTGCAAAATCACATTATTCTAATGAAAATGCAAATGAAAGAAAAGCTATATGAAATGACTATAGATGACTTGCTTGTCAAAAATGTTTTACTTTGGGGATTGGAGCGGGTGGAGAGAGAGAGAAAGAGAAAGAGAAAGAGAGGAGAGGGAGGGAGAGGGAAAGAAAGAGCAAGCTTGCTCACAGAGTAATGTATGGCGTCTTCTAGATGTACTTCTCTGTAGAGAGGTGGCACATGGCCAAATCGGAAGGAAACACATCTTCATTGATGTGCCTGTTGTTACGAGTTCTTATTCATGGTATTTAAACAACTCATGCAGGTTTTGACAGCTTAAAAAAAAATATTTACGGGAGACACTTTATTGTGGTAAAACCTCTAAGGGCCATGGTACATCCTATGCCCTACGTATCCTGTGCCCATTAGGGGAAAGAGAAAGTAAGGTCCATGACCCACTAGATTTGGGGAAACTGGTTCTGTTGATGATTTCTAGCTTCTCAGGCCAAAAGGATTGGTCCAGCATACCTCCCCATGCCATAAACTAGCGTATAGAACCAGGCTTATTTCTCTAAAGGTAGATTTAGGAAGTCAGCTGAGCACTTGAACTGTTGTTTGCGGGTGGGTGGGAAGGCAGGAAGAACCGTGTGCAGGAGGAGTGTGTCTGGAAGATGAAATTAGGCCTGCTGAAGGATGCTGGAGAACTGTGCAAAGATAACCTTTAATTAGGTTTAAATATGATATGCGGTCCTAGGCAGGCTTCAGCTTTTATTGATTCTTTATAATGGGTTAAAAGTATAACGTGACATCTCCAATCACCGTGGGTTGGTCTTTATGGACGCCTGAGGTCTGATTGTTAATATTCTTACAGCTATTTACCTCTATCAGCAATGAACAGACTAAAGGGTCAGTCAGCAGGGCTCTGTCGATTCTTCAGTACAATTTCCATTCAAGGTCTATCTGAAAACAGCGTATTTTCTAGGAGGACTTAAAGTGATTCAGGTCCCTCTGTGAATACAGAACCTGTCAGACATGTAACAAGGTAGATACAAAAATAAAGTTTTGTGTGACCCAAAATAAAATAACAGTTTCATATTAAATGTGAGTCCTGTGGGGACTGCTGGGAAATGTCCCCTCTGAGTTCATCTGACTGCTCTCCTGTCAGTCAATCTGCCATGGTGGTATCATTAGTGATCCCCCATCCCTGTTGCTTGACTTTCTATCTAAGTCAAGAGTTCATTTAATTTTTTTTAATAAGACATTAATTTTCCAATGTATGGCATTAACTTGCAACACATTTTTTTTAGGAAAAGATGTTATCTTTATGGAGTTGACTTATTTGCAAACTTAACATAAGCTTTCAAACCCACAAAAAATATGGCAGCATGTTTATATTTAAAATACATTTTTAAAAATCCAGTGATTTACTGTGAATTTACTTACCACCCAATAATACAGGGATAAAAATAATTTATGCTCCTATTTTAATTAAAAGCAAATCTTTTTTATAAAGAGACAGGAGCTCGGTCTAGTGGTTAGAATGCAGAAGTGGGAGTTTTAAGGCTCCTCTTGTTTTATTCCTGGCTCAGGCACAGAGGGGCTGAGTGATGTTGGACAAGTTGCTGGCCCTCTCTGAACTTTGTTTTTACAATCTTCAGAGTGCAAGATGACTAGACAAAGGTCTGTGTTGCCTGGAGCTGCAAGAACTATTTAAAACAACTGTTTCCCTCCTGCTTCCCTTGCAGAGAACAAAGATGGTCTAAGAGTTTGAAACAAATGTTCGTCTACACCTCGAATCCTGGGGCCATGGAGGGAAAAAAAAAGTAAGAGCTGAGTAGGGCAGTTTTCACTGTAAGAAGAAAATGGAAACCCCGGGGGGCAGCATTTTAGGACAGGTCATTATTTGTAAATCTCCCATTCTGGGTGATAAGAGCCAGTGGCCCATTGTCACGGTTCTTAGAAAATGTCTGGGGCCCGAGGGCTTGGAAACAAGTTATCATTGACATTCCCAGAAGTGTATGTATGGGTGAATTCAGGTTATTGAGGGGAAGGTGGGAGGAACACTCTGAAGTCATTTACATTTGGTTTGAAATTTTTTTTTTTGCTCATTCATCCACTCATTTGTTCATACATTTATTCATTCATTCATTCAACATATATTTATTGAACTACTAGTTTCACAAAACTATGCTAGGCCTGTTAAAGGATCTCCCCCCTTCCCACCACACACACACACACACACACACACACACACACACACACACACACCCCAAGAAAGATACGTTCCCTATCTTCCAGAAACTGACAGCCTAAAAGGGAAGAAAAGACATGTGCACATGAAAAGATTACACAATAATACCAGTTATAGTAAATACTCTGTACAGAGAAGGCACTTAAATTTTTTTCTTGTTATGTTATTAAATGTTGATACTCTTGTGTGCTCAGGTCATTAGAGAGGGGATGGACCTTAGAGGTTATCTAGTTGAACTCTCTCATTCATAGAGAAGGCATCTGAGGCCCAGACAGTGGAAGCAGGTTGGCCCAAAAGAGTGACCACAACCCTGGTATTCTGACTGCCTGACCATTGCTAGAAACCTCCAGGATGAATTCATGGAAAACTCTGTACGTGAGTGAGGTCTAAAGGGAAGATGGACATGGACAAAGCAGAGAAGTGGTCATAGCCAGATGGAGGCGGTGGTGGTGGTGGGGGCATAAGGTAAAGCATATTGGAGAATAATAGAATGGAGCCTGGCACTTTTGGGGGGGGTATGTGTGGGAGTTGGGTAAGGGTGGGAAGCTTCCTGATGAAGGGGATACCTGCAGGAAGTGGTAGGAAAACATTATCTTTCAGGTCTAATTTTTTTTAATGTCCTTTTACTTTTGTATGCCTCACTGAAATGCATCTATGGGAAGTTTTATCCTTAACTCCTGTTAATGTTTAAATGTATTTTTATGAAGGAATTCAAACTAGGAGGCATTGCTTTCTCAGCTTTGCAGCCTGCTTACTATTTTTATTCTTCTCCTAGTTATACCAACCAGGGCTTCCCTTTATGTTGACTTAAATAGTTTTGAGTTTACAATGAATTTAGAATGAAACCCAGGCTCAATAAGCCAAAGGCTCCTCTCCTTTCCCCACCAAACCCCAAGAAGAGGACTTCCTATGGAAGGGCTGAACTGAAATGCAAAATGATTTCTCCCGTTTCCGACCTAGATTCGTTTCCTGACTCACAATGCATTTGTCTTTTTAAAGGAACCAATATGTTTGTATAACTGATGTGAAACAGGCTTGACTCCAAAAAGATTTAACTTAATATCTGCCTAAGCATTCCAAGGGTAGGCCGTCTGTAGGATGTACATTAAAGACCTTGGCTGTGGCACAGCTAGTCATGTATGATATTGAGCACACAAATGGGACGTGATGCCCATATACTCTTGAGGATAATTCGATGTGCCATGCAGCTCTATGGGTAGAGAAGCTATAAACACAGTTGTCACAAATGAGAAAGAGCACTAGGTTGGATTCAGGCTGAAGAATGAAGCAGCATTAGATCCTGTCTTTGAGCCCTAATGAAAGTGTTAATTAGGATATTACAGAATTTATGGTGAGAGCAGCATACTCCCCCTCAGATCCCTTTGGTGACATGCACTTAATTAACCATTTCTTCCTTCTTTCCTTTCTTCCTCCATCCTCAGTCCCTAGGAAAGATAAACTCAGAAAGGCAAACTTGGAAGAAGGATGGCGGCAATTTGGATGGAAAAATGGAGTGGCCACTTCTCCATCTGCCTTTCCTTTTGTGGCGACCAGAGCACACGATTATCTACTGTTTATAGGAAGAAGTACACATTTAATCTACATAACCATCAATCTTTCTTTATGTAAAAATGATTAGTAAATAGGGTTTTTAAGCAACTGTTTAGTTTACACATTGGCATCATAGATTAACTTATTTCTAAAACACTTGATTTTATCACTCTGCCTAATGATTTGTCACATGATTTATTGGGTAATATGATGAATCATGTGCGATTTATTGTTTATCCTATAAATAGCGCAACAATTCATTAAACAGTGATAAAACCCAGCAGTTCCAGGAGGAAGTCCACCTTTGTTGCCTCTTTGCACAATGGGGCTAATGTTTGAGAGTAATTTCATAGTCCTTTCCTCTTTCCAGGTTTGCAGCATTGGGGCAGTTAGGCTCCTGTGCTCACATTAAATGGTTTTTGGAAATAATGGTACAGTCATAATCTTATACTCCAGCCATATTTATTTTATATGGAAAAATAAAGTCTAAATCCTGATGGGTGTTAAATCCATGAATTTATTTGTGATAATAAATGTGGTATTCTTTGTTAGGAAGGCATTAAACTTAATGGCAATGTTTCATATTACAGCATTTCAGTTGTGTTTCCATTCCTGGGTTTTATGTCACAGTTGATGAACATGGTGCAGAGACCTGGGTCTAAATCTGAGTCTGTTGCCACGAGGCTTTTCCAACCAAGTATGCCTAGAGGCACCTGCCACTGTCAAAAATGGACCTACTGGCAAAAGTGGGCCCTGCCTCCTTTTGTTCATCGTGGGCTAGTCAGGCTGCTCTGGTTAATATTGGTCTGAATTGAGGCCTGGTCTGGCTAGACTGGGATGACCTTTCATGGCATCTCTGAAGCAGTGATTCACTTGTGGAGAAGGCTTCAAGCAGAGGCCAAATCATTGTTCTCAGAAAAATGAAAGAAGAGAGTCCATGTGAGGCACTGAATTAGATGACCTCTGAGGTTTCTCCCAATTCTTAGATCCAATAGTCCTATGACTAATTCCTCATTCACTTTACCCATCTTCTTACAATGACCTATAGTATGGTTCATTTGAAAGACTTGGATTTGAAATCAGAAGATCTGGGTTTGGTTCTCCATTCTGGTACCTGCTTCAGAAGCAAATCTATCCGTTTCTTCATCTAAAAAATGTGGACATTGGACCTCCTCTAAGCTCCCTCTCTCTCTCTCTCTCTCTCTCTCTCTCTCTCTCTCTCTCTCTCTCTCTCTCTCTCTCTCTCTCTCTCTCTCTCTCTCTCTCTGTCCTTCTCTCTCCCCTAAGACATTATCTCCAAGTCACTTATCCTCTTAGGGTATCAATTTCCTTATCTGTAAAATGGCAGGAAAGGTGAGGTGGGGCATTAAGATTAAATGACCCAAAGTCCCTTCAGCTCTAAATCTATTCCCCTATAATCTTTTCCTGCTCACTTTTACCATTGGGTCAGAGTGGAGATCAGGGTGGGGAAAGCAGGGGACAAGAAAAAATATAAACATCTCAGATTTGGAAGGGAGCAGATCAGATGCCATCTAGCTGACCCAAACACACATAGGAATTCCTTTTTACAATATTTCAACACATGATCATCTAACCATCACTAGGAAACCTTCAGTGCAGTCTTCATTTGAAGACTCTCAGCTCCATGGGAATAAACCAATTGTTTGTATTTTCTCTATTTCCTCTCCCTCCTCAAAGACATTTTCCAATTTTACCCATCCTTGAAGACTTAGCTGGAATTTCTCCTTCTTCCCCACGCAGGCTTTCTGATCCCATTCCAGTCTACAGTGATCTCTCTTCTCCCAACTTCTACAGCGCTTTCAGTCTGTATTCCTCATTTGAAAATAAATCATGCTTTGACTGTCCTTTATGCCATGTCTCTTAGTACGCATTGAGCTGTTACTTATCTTCTGTATTGTTATTTAAATTTTCATGTTATTCTCTCTTATCTCCCTAGTGAGATCCTTGGGGTCCTCCTAAAGGGCAAGAACCATTTCATATTTCTCTTTGTATCCCCTCCTCACCACCCCCCCCCCCTTATACAACTCGAGGGGCCTAGAACATACTAGATACCCAGTAAACAGCTTGTTTCCATTTTTACCCAATCAGTGTATTAATGAAGTAGGCTAAAATGACAAAGACATTTCTTTTATTGTCTGGAGATTATGGAGGAAGGAGAAATAGAAGTGGGAAGAAAATAGCTTCTTTAGTGCAATTGTACTAGAAATTATCTACACATATAATGACACCTCTGTTTCAAATGAGGGGCTAATGCACGTAATTTACATATTCAACACCTCAGTTTTCTCATCTGTGTGATGATGAAAAGGTAACATCTCATGATCTCCAAGGTGCCTCCCACTTCTAGCGGTCTATGGTTGTATTTGTCATCCTTTCCTCCAACTCCCTGCCATCATGCTTTTATTTTTATCTTGATCCCTCATCTGCTATGGGGTGAAGGCTTGGTTATTGGACAGTCAACAGAAATGATGATTTTAAGACCAGTTTTCTTATATCTGACAAGTTAAGGTAAGGAGTGAGGTCACTTTGTGTCTTCCACCCATAAGAAACCAGATGCTACCTTAGCCAAAGGGTTTTTGAATTAGTGTGGAATTCTTAGGAAGAAATCCAAACTGGGGCTACAAGGGAATTCCCCAAAGTGGGTTGGGTTGACAAAATGAAAAACTCTGGGCTCAAGTCATAGTACTGCCCTGGCTTATCCCGCCCCTTTGAGAGCTTATGGAATTTGGGGTTTGTTTATGTCACAATCTGGCTAATACTTCATAAAATATTATTTGCCAATAATGTCATCCTGTAATTACGTTTGCCGATCTAGCTCTGCCAGTGTTTATGTTCTTTTTTCATTATGTAGCTTCAACCTTTATAATGTTACCAATTGACATCATAATTAGTATAGTTTACTGCAGCACTGATTATAAGGGACCTGCTTGTCAATCAGCCCCTGTTTGTTTCTGTTTAAGGAGTTATTATCCCTTCACCTCTAAACCTTGGTTAATTTCCAGGGCACAGGGGTTCAAGTTTTTGTGTGTGTGAAAGGGGAGTGACACAGTCACTTCTTGTACTTGACTGACCATAGTTATTAAATGGTTGGTTTGATTCCAGTACTATGTATTTCATCCTGTTTCCAGCAGCTTTTCCTTAGAACCCAAGAGTCATTTTTGGGATGCTTCAGTCTATAGTCACAGACTCCATATGTGCTGGGCAATTACTAAATTTCCCTGTGTCCTCCCTTACCTTTCTCCTGGGTTTTTATTGAGATAAAAGAAGTAAAAATACTTTAAAAATAAAAGTGCTGGAATTCCTTCCTCTCATTAGAGAAGTGAGGGATAGGGGGACCAAACGTTGCATTTACCACCAGATGTGATCACAATGTCAAGTGGTTTTTCTTAACTTATTTTCTTTGTCAAAAAGAAAGGTTTTATAGGTGGGGGGGAATGACTGTGATAATTTACAAAAGGTGGCAATAAACCTTCAGTAAATTAAAATAAAGTATTATGTAAATTCATAGTATTCAGGAAGTATTTGCTCATAAGCTAGTCAGTACTATCATTTTGGAAAAGGAAACAATCGGATGTATTCTCAAGCTAAGTTGCCGGGATACTTAATTAGCATCTGGGGAAAAGTTCCTGTCTAGACTCTGTTATCAAGGACATCAGGGGAATGACCCATCCCTAAAATCATGAAAGACTATTTGTCCCCAGGAGAGCATTCTCTGCACTGGAAATACAAACCTTGATGCCTTTTCCTCATTATCAGGCATTACCTCATTGGGCAACACTGAAAAGTAGAAACTGATAAGGTGTTAGAAAAGAAACCAGGGCTTTCCTCTAAGGCTTTACATTTAAGGGAACTTGAAGTCCAATAGCACAGAATCAACATAGCTTAGCACCTGGTAAATATGAATAGTTTATTAAAATAGGAAACCACCAGATGGCTGGATGTGATAAGCTCCTCCACATTCATCTAAGGGTCTCTCCCCCTGAACGAGCAATGTCCTATCTGCCCCCTCCCCATTTCCCTCTCAACTGAGGATGTGCTTTCTACCACTCATCATGGGCATGGTTTGGGAAGCAAAAATTCCCAGTGATGGTTAGAAGGAACCTCAGAGATCATCTCATCTGACCTGTCACCAGGTGCCAGGCTTCACTATCATAGTATCCCTGACAGATTCAGCATCCGCTTAAGCACTTTGACTAATGGGGTACTCACCACCTTCCAAAGCAAATGATTCCATTGTTAGTCAGCTCTGCTTTTTAGAAGGTTCAGCTTCATTTTAAGCCAAGAGCTACCTCCTGGCAACACAAAATGTGTCTAATCCTTCTTCCATATGACAATCACTTTTTTTCTTTTATACCAGCCTGTCTTTTCTCTAAAAATAACAACTGGTACAATAACAACAATTCTATACTCTAAAAGCTTGTCCCCCCCCCCACTTTTTCCTATCTACCTTAGGAAATTGTTGAGTAATTACTACCAGACTTCTCCATTGCTTTTATTTTGAGAGAAGAAAATGTTTCTTCTGTAGGTCTTTGGTCAAGCTCTCTCATTTCCTTACTTAAAACTTGTACAGTCATAGGATCATAGATCTATAACTTGAAGGAGTTCATCTACTTCAAATCCTTCATTTTCTAACTGAGAAAAGGGAAGCCAAAGAACATTAAATGACTTGATTTAGTTCACTCTGATGCTTCAAACTATAGCCTACATGATAAAAAAGAGTTTTCAGGCCAGCATGGGATGTTTTGGCAAACCTTCCATCATGGAACTCAAAGTGTTATGGGAGACTTCTTTGGATATAGATGAATATGACAGTGTCCATTTCTATGTTCCTATTAATAAATGAATAACATTGGGTCAAGGCTGGTCCCTAGCACAACTGAGAAGTCAACAAAATTTGTCTCTCTTCTCCCTTTCCCTTCTCTTTCATACTCACTCCCTCTTGCAATGCCCTCTCAAAGCCCTAGCCATTGCTTCTTTCTCTTATTAAGTCCTATTCCCAGGTAAGAATCTATTCTTAGTCATTTCCATTTCAGTGTAAATTTAAACTAATGAATTCAGTTTTCCAGAGGTATTCACTATTGAAATCATATTTCAGAGAGTACTGGCCTTGGAATCAGAAGACCTAGTTTCAAACCCTAGATGTGGTTGTTACTACATGTGTAACTCTGGGCAAAGCACTTCAACTTTCTGGGCCTCAGTAAAATAAGGGCTTGGAATTATGCTAGAAAGTGACTAAAATGTCCACACCCTTTGGCTCAGAGATGTGGGTGGAATATGCCATTGTTGGGCATGTGATGCAAGGAGGTTAAAGATAGAGGCTTTACTATACACCAAATAGAAACACAACAAAATAATTTAAAACACACCAAAATATTTCTAGCAGCTTTTTCTTTTGGTAGTAGCAAAGAAGTGGAGACAAAGTAGATGTCCATCAACTGTAAAATGGTTAAGTAAATTGTGGCACATGGTTATAATGGATTGTTAACACCCTAATCTAAACAAAGAAAAGCCTAGGAAGAAGACACACGAACTGATGCAAAGTGAAGTAAGCAAAACTATGAAATCAATATATCCATATCCATATCTGTATCCATAATGACCACGATATAGATTGAATGATAACAACAATGATACAAATAGGACAGAATATTGTGTAATTACAATGAGCAAGTCTGGCCCCAGAGAAGAGTTAAGACTATGAATATCTTTTTTATTTTCAGGAATGGGCAGATGAGATGACTATGGGTATGGGACTCTGCACATAAATGTTGAATGTGGGTGGTGTGCTGGTGAGTTTTGTTGAAATGCTTTATTTTCCTTCTTTATTACAAGGGATGGTTCTTTATAAAATGGAATAGAAGGATATAATGGAAAATGAAGGTAATGTAAAAAAGATATAATTATTTTTTAAAGTTAGGCAATTGGACTAATTGACTCTAAGATGCCTTTCATCTACGAAACCCTCAACCTAGTTATGTAATAAAAGGCTTGGAAATCTTTGTTAAAAGGATTTCATTCACATCCGTCAGCAGGAAGGAAAGCAATATTAGAGGCAGAAAGACTTCTAAGAATCCCTGAAATTGTGCCATGTTGACCACTGACTACTATGGTAGGCTGATCTCAATTAAAGTACTTTTTAAGAGTTTATAATATCTCATTCAAGGCTGTGAACACCTTCTCACTCATACTATGTAAGATGGAATGAAATACTTATAGAATTCTTCCCTCAGTCAAGGGTTCCATGGACCACAAAAGCTTGAAAATGTTGACTTACAAATTAGACCTTAGAGTTAAGAGAAAGACAATTTCAATTCTTTCAGCCACGTTGCCACAAGAGGGTCTGATACTTACCTAGGTATCATTATTTTTCTAGTATTTTGCTCTCTCATCTGTGAGACAGGGCTAATTTGGTGTTATAGGGGTACTAAAAATATAATTTGGACACAGATTATCAGACCAATTACTTCAGAAACATAAAGCTACAGTGTATGAAGATTATACACACACAAACATATGTGTGTATACACACATACATATATGTGCATACACCCATGTATATGTGCATATATATGTATATATGTACACACATACACACACACACTCTTCGCCTTCCTCTGTCCCCCCAGCTGCTAGTGCCCATCCTATCAAAAGTACCTTGAATTCATTTTGTATATATTTTGGACATATACATGTTGTCCCTTGCATTAGAATATAAGCTTCTTGAGGACAAAAGTTGTTTTACTTCACTCTCTGTATCTCTAGTATCTAGCATAGTGCCTGGCACATGTAGGTACTTAATGAAGGCGTGACAATGGATGGATCAATTGATGGTATTGCCTTGGATTTTAATAATTTTTTCATATATTTCAACTTTCTTTTGTGTCCAGACCCTCTTGAGTCACTAGCCACCAGCAAAGGGAAAGCATAGTAAAGTAGTATTAGAGAAGAGCAAGAATCCCCAGGTGACAATTTGAAATATAGCCAACCTATTTGGTCTAAGTGGCTGAGTAGTATACATAGTAATGCATACCTTATGTAGATACATGCAAATGAACTTCCAAAGGGCGTTAGCACATGTGACAGCCCTAGCACCAGCCCTCAGTGATCCTGGCTAGAGGAAAGCAGTCATCCTCTTCATTACAGGGAAATGGGGGCATGAACCCCTCACTTACCTCATCCCATCTTGCCTACCTTCATTAGTGATGGCCCTTGCCATCAACAGATAATGTCTCTTCTCTCAAATTCTTGAAGGCAGCAGTAGAAAGGACTCTGAACTGACCAGATTGGTGCCAGCTTGTCTCTGCTCAAAATGAGAAATAGTAATAAAATGCTTGCATTTTAACTTTCATACACATTTTATTTGATCCTTATGACTGCCCTTTGAGGTAGGAAGGGCAGGAATTGTTGGTTCCCTTTTAGATGAGAAACAGAGGACTAGAGAGTTGAAATGACTTCATCAAGGTGATATAGTTAGTTAGTAACAGCTATCAGGACTGAAACACAGACCCCTTGACCAGAGTCACTACTGGTATTTTTTGTTTTTTTAGTAAATATTTGTAGGAACAGAAACCACACCATGGACTAGTGACACTGAATGTCTCTTTAGTCCAACTTTTAAGGATGTTGAGTAGAAGCAGATTGTAGTTCATGTCTGCAGAACCAACCTTGAACTGAATGCCCTTTCTCCTGTCACCTCCTGCCCACACATATGGTGAGCGCAAAACCATAGAAGGGCATGGTGCTCTTCTCCCCTTCTGAGGGTGTACCTATGTGAGGACCATTGGTGGCAGCAACAAAAGTCATCTACTTGACTCAGGTTGGTGATACTGCTGTAACTATTTGTTCCCAATACTTCTGTGCTTCAGGACAAAGTCCCAATTATTTCCTACTTCCTTCCTTAGGCTGGGCTTCATCCACCCTCCCTCACCAATGAAGAGGGAAAAGTATGTACATAACGGTGAGGACTCAAGTAGGGAGGAGAAGAGGAGAGGTAGGTGGAAGTGGGGGATGGGAAAGGGTGTCATACCTCCCCCAACTATACCTACTACCTCTCATCCCCTAAGATCAATGGTGAAGAACCCAGAACACAAGAGCACCCTGAGATTCAGCCCATGTGGCTGAATTGTCATATATGGCAATATCTTGCCCTTGATCTTCTTCTCTGGTAAAGACCCTGGGTCAGTGGCTGCTGGGTAAGAAGAAGTGACTGCAGCAAAAGAAAACATATTAAGCTGTGCTACTGGGGTGGGGGCAGGCTAAATGCTTTTAGCACCTTCCAAACTCAACATTCTACATCAAACCCCAGTTACTTACCCTCATTATGACTCTGCTAACGATTCCCAGTCCATTATGCCAGACAACAGAGCCTGCCTAGTAATCTGTTGCTTGATTCTCATTACGGGAACATGATGCAAGAAGCAGGATAGGAAGCCCAAGCAATGTATATATATTTTTTAATATGGCTCTCATAAGCTGGCCATTGAGGTAGGACAGAGCTCTGGGCCTGAAGTCAAGATGACCTGAGTTCAAATCCAACCTTAGACACTTACTAGCCATGTGACCCTGGACAGATCACTTAATTCTGTTTGCCTCAATTTCCTCAACTGCAAAATGAGCTGGAGAAGGAAATGACAAACCGCACTAATATCTTTCCCAAGAAAACCTCAAATGGTATCATGGAGAGTCAGACACAACTAAAAGAATGACTCAGCAACAGCAGCAGCTGGCCTTGAGGACATTTTATCTCATGAGGGCAATCTAAGTTTTTAGAGACAGTATAGTGAAGGATAAAGAATTATGGATCTGAGGGGGCGGCCAGGTAGCATAGCGAGTAAGAGCACCGGCTCCAGTGTCAGGACGACCTGGGGATCAAATCCAGCCTCAGACACTTAGCACCCACCCAGAAATAACTGGCTGTGTAACCTTGAGCAAGTTACTTAACCCCAATTGCTTAAAAAAAAAAAGAATTATGGATCTGAATCAGTGAAACTTATTCAAGTCCTACTCTGTTACTGACCCCCCTCTGAGACCTCAGGCTTGTCACTTAACTCTCCAAGCTGTTGTTTCCTCATCTGCTAAGGGAGGGGCTGGACTCAATGATTCCTTTTTTTTTTTTTTTTTTTTTTTTTGCTTTTTGGAGGGGGAAGGGCAGGGCAATTGGGGTTAAGCGACTTGCTCAAAGTCACACAGCTTTTAAGTGTTAAGTGTCTGAGGTCTCATTTGAACTCAGGTCCTCCTGACTCTGGGGCCAGTGCTCTATTCACTGAGTCACCTAGCCACCCCTCAATGATTTTATGAATAGTTTTACCAGACAAATCCTTACCTGGCACAATGACAGAGCTGTCCTATGTCCTTATAAGAACACACTGTTCCTATTGGGTCCATTTCTGATCACTGTGTTTTTGGAGGATAAGTTTTCTGGAGAAAACTGACCAAGATATTGAGGAAACTCTGAACTATATCATACCATTAAAAGAACTGGTAACATTTAGCTTAGAAAAGAGAAGTAGTAGGCAGATTATGATACTTACTCTCTTCAAACATTTGAATAGCTATCATGGAGGAAGAATTTTTTGGCCTTGGATGAATAGAATATATAAAGAGGCTGTTTTTGACTCCACAAAAATAGTAGTAGTAGTAGTACTACTACTACTAGTAGTAGTGGTAGTAGTGGTGGTGGTGGTGGTGGTAGTAGTGGTAGTGGTAGTAGTAGTAGTGGTGGTGGTGGTGGTGGTGGTGGTAGTAGTAGTAGTAGTCATCATCTAAGTAGTAGTAGTAGTGGTAGCAGTAGAAGCGGTAGTAGTAGTAGTAGAAGTAATTAATAATAATAATAGCTTCTTACTAGTTTTTCCAAAATGGAATGGGCTGCTCTCATGGGCAATTTTATACTATCACTAGTAGTTCTTAATTGGAGGCTGTCAAGCTTTCTTTCTTTTTTTTTTTTTTTTTAAAAAAA
>NW_027185754.1:16962337-16999055 GCF_028583685.1 Petaurus breviceps papuanus | reverse complement strand
ACACTTTTCAAATCTGACCTTACCACTTACTAGCTATATGACCCTGAGCAAGTCACTTAACCTCTGTTTGCCTCAGTTTCCTCATCTGTAAAATGGATAACAATAGTATTTTCCTTCCAGGGTTGTTGTGAAGATCAAATGACGTAATACGTATCAAGTATTGGCACATAGTGGACACTATATAAATGTTACCCTTCAATGGTGAGTCGAATTTGGATAAGTATCTGGTAGGAGTCATATGGGCAACATGAAGAAGAGTTTGATTACCATCACAAGTCTATCTAACTTGGAGCTGTCTTCCATGTTAATACTCAGTATTCCTTCCTTCCTACATCATGGTGATCAATACCCAGCAGCTGTGAATGATGGGGCAAGGGTCCCAGTGATATCCCTCAGTAGTTCAGCCTGGAACCTAGAATCCTGTGACTCTCTATATTGATCTCTTCTTCTCTCCCCAGCCCTCCATAGCCCCCTCAGTCCTCCACCCATGGTGCGTAATTTAAGAGAGTGGTAGTGTTAGGCCACACCCATGTTGCCAGGACTCATAAAAACTCATTCCTTGTGCAGACAGGGAAAGGCCTTTGGTAAACAACTGAGCAGACTCCAGCTTTCTGGTCGACACCGGCTTAATGTAGCTTGCTATATTACTCTTGCTTAACTTTGAGCCTCTGATTTAGCACTCTTGTTTAGCGGGGGATATTCCACAGAGGATGTTGTTGGATCCCAAATCTTTTGTCAGTGTAATTGAGCAGAACATCTTTTCAGGTTTGTGTTCCCAAAGATGCATTATCTCTTCTTGTCCATTCGTTCTATCTGAGCTATTCAAAACTTTCTAGCTTTCTGTATCCCACTGAAAGAATGTGGGTTTGAGGCTGATAATTTATGTTTGTGCTGAAGATGCGATTTCCTTTCTGTACCCAGGATGATTAATAGACTAGTTGCTATAAATTAGTAGGAAAAAGAGGATATAGGTACATTGGTAAGCAAACCCAGGTACCCTATTAGATTGGGGAGTTTCTTTAAAGCTGTTTTTTAGTTCCTTCTCCAGAGATGCAAACACTTTCACTATGACCTTCTGCCCTTTCAGGCTTTTGAAATAAATTGCAATAGAATTTAGAATGTCAAGAACTGGAAGGATCTATAGAGAAATAAGCTACTCCAATCTTCTCATTATACAGATGAGGAGACTGAGGTCTGGTTAAGAGAAAGGACTTGTTCAAGGCCACTTAGCTTGTGGCAGCACCAGAACTAAGACCTAGTGTCCTGCCCACAAACATGGTGAGCTCTCAGAGATGTCACCTTGCCAGGCAACAGCAAAAGAGATGATGGAACAGTTGGTTATTGGGTTTGTTGTCAAAGTTGCAGCAGACAAAATGTCATTTACTCCTCTCTACTTCCTTGTGACTGTGATGAGCATATGACCTTGGGATGATAATGGCATTCATCTGATCCACATCATGATAATGCCAGCCTGGGCAGTGGGTGGGGCTGAGGATTGGATCTATGGCAGGTGACAGGACTTCTCTTATCTACCTTCTATGTTCCAGATGACTGTGAAGTTTCATGGACAATTAAATAGCCCTGAGAAAACAACATGTGGATACTTTGAGTTTAAATGAATCAGATCATATGGATTCAATTTCCTTTGGAGAATAAGTGTGTTGGAAAATACAAAGGGGAAGTGCTTCAGAATGGTCATGTTTTGGGTTGCACTGAATCTGGAGCGTCTGAAAACTCTTGAGCCAAAAGGCCACACCTCTATAATACACACTTGCTTAGGCAAGAACTAGACAAAAGGCCATGTGTCTTTGGATTGACTGAAAGCCAATGGAGACTAAGGAATGGACTTTTGACCCATCATAGTAACTTCTAGTTCAGCAGGGGTAGGATGATTTTAGAAAACCAGGTGATTCCTCTTTTGCAATCTCTTTAGGATTTTACAAAATGGACCCCTTTGGAGTAGTTCCCAATGGTACTTTCCTATCCACATGGAAGGTTATGGGAGCCATGCTAAAACTGGGAATCTTGGAGAGCTCCTGTCCTAAATGTTTTTGTTGCCCAAGTTGAGACAATCAGAAACAAGCTTCTGAGCCGAGGGAGGAGAACTGGGCCCATTGCCAACCATAGGAAAATGACTTTTGGTAGTGACTCCAACATGTGTGTCTGGATTTAGGGGCCTTGATATATGCAGACAGGGCAGCTCTGCACATAGGGTGGCTGAAATATAGCTCCATGCAAGCTGCCCAAGTTAGCAGTTGGTGCAAATAATGTAAATCAGAGGAAGGAGTTTGGCAAGCAGAAGAAAAAGGGGGCAGATGAACCCCTCCCTGAAAGTTCTGATGGGGGGGAAGTCAGGCAGGGACTCTGGAGAGACTGACTACTGTAAAAGATTGGAGAAAATAGGCCAAATTGTATACAAAGACTGAAAGAGGGTTAGAAATTCTCACTTCCTAGAATAATAAGGGGATGTAGTAGTAAAAGGAAGTTGATGACCAGGGAAGATAGAAGTAAAATAATGTCAGCCTCAGGGATTTAATATTCAAGTGCCAAGACAGATATCTGAACACATGTAACTTTTAAGCTCTTATTCTACACCTCAGGATAAAAACCTGACCCTTTCTGCTTTCTCTTAGTTTAGGGTTTTTCTGGCCAAAGGAACAAAAATAGACACATAGTCTCTGTTTAATAGGCTTTAGAAACTGGAAGCAGCTTCTGATGAAGATTGAGGAGTAAGAAATATTTGGAGAATAGGATCTTCAAGGAGCCAGGACCACAGTTCCTCTGGGCAAAGGACATAGAGAAGCTGTGTAGATTTGTGGCCCAGTATATTAATCATACTTCAAAGTTTGCAGGTTTGTTGAAAGACACAACACTGGAAAACTATTGTGTCTTCGAGTTTCATCAAACCAGTAACTCGAGAGAGATTTTTTCCCCTGAATTTATTCTACCATTTATTCATCCCTCCATTCATTTATTCTTTCACTAATAACAAGCATTTATTAAGCCCCCATTGTGTGTAAAGCATACTGCACTGCTCTTTTAGGCATACGGTATAACCAGAGAGACAAGATAAACAGATAAGAAACAACTAGAAATGGTGAGTAAATAAATATAACGATGTATAAACTTGTCCAATCACTGGTGAACACAAAGACAGTGAAAGATCCATAGCTTGACAAGGAGGGAAAGGGAAGAGCCAATGGCAGTGCTCCCTCAGACTGTTCTAGCATACCCAGTCCATGGTGTACGTAGTTACTATGGACTGAGATGAGTCAGGAAAGGCAACATGATACAGTGGAAAGAATAATGAAACTGGAGAGAAAGCATCTGCTCAAATACCACCTTTGTTACTACTTGTATGACCTTGGATAAGTCACTTAATTTCCCTTGGCTCTAGAATTATGATGCAATTGACTTCTTAGATCACAAGATTTAGAGCTAGAATTGATTTTAGAGATTATCTAATTCCAATCTCTTAATTTTGTAGTTGAGGAGTCTGAGGTGAAGTGTTAAGGTCACACAGGCAGTAAGAGACAAAGAGAAGGGGTTTAAACCTAGGGCTTCTGACTCCAAATTCCATACTCTTTCTACTGTACCACACAAGGCAGTTAGTCTTGATATTGGTCTTTCAGGAAGCAATGTGGAACAAAAAGGGGGGAAGCTCATCTGGGAGAATGTGCCTTCCCCTCCTGGCCAAAGCAGTGATAGTAGAAGACTTCAGAAAAGGCTAGGAGTCTGAAGCCTATATAGTTGAGTAATTCTGTCTGCAAAAGTAATTGAATTATTGGGAGGAGGAGGGGCCCAGGGTAGCTGTTTGATCCAAACTGTTTTGTTGAAAATGAGGCCTTTCGACTTTTTGTAAAACCCTTGGCTCATTAGAATAAATTAAAAGAGATTATGTCCTTCTGTTCCCTCCCTTCTCCTCCTCTCAGCCCAGGGAACACAGCGTTCTGCTATTGTTTTACCTTCAGATAGCTTGCATGGCACAGAGGTAAACCTGCAATTACCCTGTCTCTGAAAATGACGGCTGTCACTTAAGGGAAAACCCTGCTCTGGTTTCCCAGGATCTCATGAAATATGCCAACATGTCTGTTTGCTCCTTCTTGGCTGCATCTTATTCCGAGGCAACCATGTGTCAGGGAAATGACAGGGTTGGTGGTAGCCAAATGGAGCAGCAGTGGGATGGAGGGGGAGGAGAGGGGGGGGCTCTAGTCCCCCAGGTTGCCAGGTTTGCTACCTCCAACTCTTGCCACTCTCCTCAAGCTCATTGTGTGAGACAAAGCTGGAGAAGAATGAAGGTATGGGCAAGGCAGCACACCTCTCTCCTTTCCATGCCCCTTCCCCTAGCAGACAACAAATAAATACACAGGCTATCTCACCTCCTCCTGCCTCTTCATGGAAGACTAAGGCATGGACTTCTGCTCCATCATTGCAATGAATGGATGGTCACTGAATGTGGTGCCTGAGATGTTGCATGTCAGGGAAACTGAAAGTGAATTACTTCAGATCCTATTATCTTTAGTTTTAAGTCTGCTGTTTTGTTCTGATGACGGAGAATGGGGGTCAGGGCAACTGAGCAAAACTGCTAAATAAGGGCAGTTCCTCCAGATTTGAATTATTCTAAATCTGACCCCCTCTGCGACTAGCTAGGGAGAGGAGTTAATGTTATGCACCAAGTTTTAAGTTCTGTTAAGTCCTCAGTAGTTGATAATGACTTGATGCATTATCTTGCCCAAGTAACATCTTTGCTTTTAAATAGGGCTTTCAAAGCTTTACCTCAAAGTAGTGACCTATTACAGAATTGCTATCTGAGATGCTATTGGGTCTAAGGAAGTTTTAAAATCAATCAATCAATCAATCAATAAAACTCCATTAAGTATCTACAATGTGCCAGACACTGGTCTCTTTCAGCACATCTCAAAATATAGTCAGGAAAAGGGATCATTTTTGTATAGGGATGTGGGAAGGGCGACCTGGGTTCTAGGAGATGTCTTAGTGATTGGATTTCTTATTTTGACCCTTCTTGAGTCCTGTTATGAACTCTGGGGAGCAACTGCTTATCCTGAATCCAGTAGTCACTCACTGATCCCATCTCTGGCATTTCCCAACTGTGTGACCATGGGCAAGTCCCTCCCCTCTCTGAGCTGCAGTTTCCTCATTTATAAAATGGATGTAGTATTGTTTCTAGTAGCTGATTCATAGTATTGTAAGACAGTGAGGCTCAAATATGATAGCATATGTAAATCGCTTAACAAACCCGGATCCAGAACTTTGACTCAAGCCAGCCCCTGCCTTTTGGATTTCTGACTGTGACCCTGATTTCATTTCTTCTACAATCTCCTGCTGCTCATCCCTTTCCTCGTATTAGCTTGTCTACATGAATGAATGAATGAACACATGCATGAACAAAAATAGAATTTATTAAGTGCTTACTATGTACCAAACTTTGTGGTAAGTGTTGGGATTCCAAATTAAAAAAAAACAGTAAGACAGTCCTCGCTCTTAGGAAACTTACTCTAATTTCAGGAGACAACATACAAAGGAGATCAGCCAAAGGGCAGATGGAAAGGCCTCGTGGTCCTTTGGGTACCAAAGTTGGAGTTCAGACGGCAAGACTTTGTTCACCTCATTCTTGACCTCTTCCTGTTCTGGGATGTTTCAGCTGTGACTTTTCCTACTCTCCAAGGGGTTCGATGGGTCAGAGGATAAATCAGCACCATGGCCTTAATTCAGCCAAGTCCTCTTTGAGCCTCAACCTGGGTCCCAATCAGGTACAGAGACAGGCAAAACAGAACTTAGAGATGTGAAGACGGGCCAAGAAGAACACAATATTCTGTAACTACTGGCAATGAGTTATTCAGGCCACATCCGATTTGGTTACTGATTTTTCCATTCCATAGAACCAAACTCCCTATGATTTTTGAGTTCTAGAGGAATTTTCCTTGGGTTAAAAGAGCTGAGAATGTTTATGAGATGATATCTGTCAGGTTGAAAGTGGACTCTAACATGTTGTTGATGTGGTTTTTGTTGTTATTTGCTTTTAGTTCAGACCTGTGATTTCATTGTAGGGAATTCCCAGTGAAGAAATTACCTCCAGCAATGCAGAGCAACACTATTTCCCTCTATGATCACCTTCCATTTATACTACATATTTGTTTGTGTTTGTGAATATATGCATATATATGTATATATTCATGTGTGTGTAAATGTATATATGTATGTGTATATATAAACATACACCTTGTATGTACACTTTTTTTTGACATGGTGTCTTCCCCATTAGAACTGACTTAAAACAGCTTGAGGGTAGGCCTTATTTTTGTCTTTCTTTGCATCCCCAGCATTTAGCACGATACCTGGAAACATATAGTAGTAAGTGTTTAATCAATGTTTGTTGACTGACTAATGTCCTCTACAACTTAAAATCTTCCGGATAGGTCACCAAAAGGTTAATTGATTGCCAAATGCAACAGAGCCAGTACTTGTCTGATAACATATGTAAAGCACTTTGCAAATGTTAAAAACACTGTATACCTGTTAACTAATAATAATGTGTCAGAGGATATGAATCTGTTGGCCAATAATAATGAGGCAGTATATGAACTCAAGTTTTCCCTAGCTACCAGGTTGGCTCTGTCCATACTGCCAAACAGATACCCAAGAATAGCAGACAAATACTTTGGTCAATTGCTCCTGTTAAGTGGAAAACTGTGTAAAGACCAAGAAACGTCCATGTACTGAGGGAGAATGGCAAACATCTGGCCTTTACTTCACCTATAAGGAAAGGAAAATGAGCCAAAATTATGGGAGGAAGGAATTACGTTAGATGAAAGTTAGAATTTTTTTTCCTAGAAAGTCATGTGAAACTAGAGAACAAAGCCATCCATCCTCCAAAAGAAGAAATCACTCTACTTCAGGGATTCTTATTGTTTTCTGTATAATAGATCTCTCTGGCAGTCTAGTGAATAAGATGGATCCCTTTTCAGAATGGTGTTTTTAAATGAATAAAACAAAATACATAGGATAACAAAAGAAACCAATTATGTTGAATGAGAGTTATTATTAAAAACAAAAATAAGATCAGAGATTCTTAGGTTAAGAACAAGCTATCTGGTTTCATTCAGGCATAGTCTAGCCTAGAGGCAAAGAAATGGAATTTTTTGGAGAGGCGGTAGAGAAGAGCTTGAGGGAATGTCCTTTCCAGCCCTAGAATTTTTTCTGAGTCTGTATATTAAAAATCAGGGGCATGATTGTTGATGGAATTGTGAACTGATTCAACCATTCTGGAGAGCAATTTAGAACTATGCCCAAAGAACTACAAAATGGTGTATGTCATTTGAGCCAGAAATACCACTTCTAGGACTGTATCCCAAAGAGATGAAAAAAAGAGAAAAGCACCTATTTATACAAAAATATTTCTAGCAGCTCTTTTTGTAGAGGCTAAGAATTGGAAATTGAGGCAATGATCATCAATTGGGGCATGGCTAAGCAAATTGTGGTAGATGATTGTAATGAAATGTTATTGTGGAAAAAGAAATGCCAAGTAGGATAATTAAAAAAAAGTCTGGAAAGATTTACATGAATTGATGAAGTCAAGGGAGCAGAACCAGAAGAACATTGTATACAGTAATAGCAATATTGTACAATGAGGAATTATAAAAGACATGGCAATTCTCAGAAATACAAAAATCCAAGACAATCCCAAAAACTCATGATGAAACATATTATCTGCCTCCAGAGTAAGGTCTAGTATTGTCTGAATATAAAGTGAAGCATACCACTTTTCACTTTCTTTCATTTTTTTTGTTCAAGTTTTCATGTACAAAATGACTAATATGAAATGTTTTACATGATCACACATGTAAAACCTGTATCAGAGGATGAGGGAGGTAGAATTTGGAACTCAAAACTAAAAAAAAAAACATGTTGAAAATTGTTTTAACACATAATTAGTGAAAAATAAATTATCGTTAAAAATAGGGGTAGATATCTCATTGGTATTGGGGGGAATAACGGGCCTAAAGGATTAGATTCAATGGGAAAACAGGAATGCTTGAGAGAACCAATAAATCAGCTACCATTATAAAATACCCAACACTGTGTTGGACAATATGGAAGAGATAAAAGAAACATAAGACATAGTTTCCGCACTTAAAAAACTCATCTAGCCTGGAAGACAGGGTTCTAATGCATCAACATGGAGAATAAGCAGGTAGTGAGTATAAACAAAATAGGAACTGAGTCAAGAGAATGAGACTGAGTGTTGTGCACAATGTGTCCCACCAGAGATTAGAAAGAAATTGTGATTAAAAAGTGACTAGAGGATTTATATACTTTGATCCAGAAATCCCAATGACAGAGGCCTCATATATACCAAAATATTCATAACATTTATTTGCATCAGCAAAGAATTGAAAATAAAGCAGATACTCATTAATTGAAGAGGAACTTTAAAAAATTGTGATGCATGAATATAATGGAATATTACTAGACCATAGGAAATGATAAATATGAATAATTGAAGAAAAGCAAGGAAAAACAGTTTAGTGGCCTAGTGGGTATAGTACTAGACTTGGAACTGAGAAGACCTGAGTTTAACTCTGTTTCAGAAACTTAGCAACTGTATAATCAACCCAATTCATGTCACTCACACTGTGACTCAGTTTCCTTATCTGTAAAATGGGGGAGTTGGACTCAACGATTTCTAATAAGGTCACTTCCAACTTTAGATCCCTGTTCTGTGATTCTATGAACTAATGAAGAGTGAAGTTAAGGAGAACCAGAAAAATGATATTTACAATAACTAAATAAACAAAAAGATGAAAATTAATCTGAATGCCGTGTAATTATAATGAACAGATTTGACCTTGAAGAAGAGATTAGAAAATGCAGTTCCTCTTGGCAGGAGTGAGAGACTATGGATGTGGAACGCTATATACTGTTCAACTTGGTCAATATGTTGGTTAGTATTGATTTTTTTTTCTTTTTCTTTTTTGCATTATACTAAACAAGAAGTGGGACAAGGGAGAAGATGAATCCATTCTGAAAACGTAGATACCATAAAATGAAAAGATAGTAAAAATTAAAAAATAAAAAGCAAAGAATACATGCTTCTAAGAAAGAGAAGAATGAAAGGCCCCACAAAATTTTAGTTGTTGTTTTGCCTAAAGCTGTCCTGATGATTATTCTGTGAGACTTGTTCTCTGAAGAATAGCAAAATTGTAAACTAGCCGAGAGATAAAAGATTCCTGGGGAGCCCTGCTATCAGGATTTTCAGGTTCAGTAGCCCTAAGGAACAGCTACATCTAGCTCCCAGTGAGAGGGAGAGATAGCACACTAACCCACGTCTGACAGTGTAGTGTGCAAGGCATTACAGAGGACTGGAGGTCATGAGAGAAGAGGATGAGTAGTACTCTTTCCTCTGAATACTAGAACTGTTGCAAGAGGGAGAGAGATGGAGAAAGGAGTTCACTCTCTAGGGAACAGAGATGTAAGAAAAAGGAAGCCCTGTGGCATGCTAGATAACTGTGGCTGCTGTAGACCTGGAATCTGGAAGTCTACATCAGGCACTTACTCATTCTTTTGTGAACCTAATGCAAATCACTTTAACTTAGTTCTGTCATCTGTAAAAGGGTAAATAATAATAGCACCCACCTCACAGGGTCATTGTGAAAATAAAATGAACAAAATATTTTTAAAGCAATTTGTAAAGCTTAAAGTGCTACATAAATGCTAGATGTTATTATTATTGGAAAGAGTCATGTGGTTCATTTCCCCCCACTGTCATATGGCACTCTGCCAGAGAGATAGACAGAACTGGATGGCATTATTTTCATTTGGCCCCATTACAAATATTCTCACTGCTTCTTTCAAAGTTCAAGTTGGCACAGAGCACATCTTGCCTTTGGGGGCTGTGGATTAACACCAAGGTTGTAGTATCATTGAATTGCAGAACATGAGAGTAGGAAAGGGCCTTAGAGATTATCTGATCTAATACCCTCATTTTATAAATGAGGACCCTGAAGCCCAGATTGGGGCAGACACTTGCCAAAGTCATACAGCCAGCTAACAGCAGAGCAGATCTGGAGCTTAAAACTCTCATTCCTGTCTTCTTCCTGCTACAGCATACTGGCCCTGGATAAAATTCTCAAGGATTGCTTCTGAGAACCAGGTAGTTCTTAAATTCATCTTTTAAGGGAAAATGAAGTAAGATGACTTTCCCAGAGAAGACTGATGGGGCAATTAAATGTAATGAATGACATTTTCACTTTAGTTCATTAGCTTTCCAACTTCTGCTTTGATGAAAGAAGGTCTCTAGCCTCCATCACCCTCAGGCCATACCACTCTACCTTGATCTCACCTGTTCTACCAAAGACTAGCTGAAGACAAATCCCAGACAAGAGAATGGGTACCTACCTCTTGAGGTCATCTAACAGAGTATGGGGTCAGTTAAATTCAGCCATTGCGAATGGCTCCACAGGAAGAGCCTAGAATTTGAGGCATGGAAGAGACCATGAGTGATTATCTAGTTTATTCTTCTATCTTTCTAGAATGATCCTAGATCTACCATTGATCCCCAAACAGGTGATATTTTTAAAATCTTCCTAGAAAAAAATTCCAGAATTCTCTTAGTTTCTTATTCCAATGTATAAGAATACTTCTAACCAGTTGTGAACTGATCCAACCATTCTGGAGAGCAATTTAGAACTATTCCCAAAGGGCTATAAAAATGCATATACCCTTTGACCCGGCAATACCACTTTTAGGGCTGTATCCCAAAGAGGTCATAAAAATGGGAAAAGGACACATATGTACAAAAATATTTATAGCACCTCTTTTTGTTGTGGCCAAGAACTGAAAATTGAAGGGATGTCTATCAGTTGGGGAAAGGCTGAACAAGCTGTGGTATATGAATGTAATGGAATACTTCTGTGCTATAAGAAATGATGAAAAGACAGACTTCAGAAAAATCTGGAAAGATTTATGTGAACTAATGTTGAGCGAAGTGAGCAGAACCAGAAGAACATCATACACAGTAGCAGCTACATTGTGTGATGACTGACTTTGATAGATTTAGCTCTTCTCAGCAATGCAAAGATCTAAGACAATTCTGAAAGACTCATGATGGAAAATACCCTCCACATTCAGAAGAACTATGGAATCTGAATACAGATTGAAGCATACTATTTGCTCTCTTTTTTGTTTTGCTTTGTTTTTTCATTCTCATGGTTCCTTCCATTTCTTCTAATTTTTCTCTACAACATGACTAATGTGAAAATATGTTTAATAAGAATTATATGAAGAGCCTATATCTGATTGCATGCTGTCTTGGGGAGAGGGGAGGGGAGGGAAGTGGAGAAAATTTAAAACTTATGGAAGTGAATGTTGAAAACTAAAAAGTAAATATATATGTATATATATATATATATATATATATATACACACACACACACACAGAATACTTACAATCATGAAAGTCCTCCCTATAACTAGTTTTCCCATGCTGTACCTCAAGACAATTCCTCTTCATCAAGCTCACCTGGAAATTGAGAAATAATTGGTTATAAAATTTGGGTGTCAAATTTTAGGAAGAACATTGAGAAGCTAACGATCATTTGAAGAATGGAGAAGGGCCTTAAGATCACTCTATATAAAGATCAGTTGAAGTAACTAGGAAGATTTATCCTGGAGAAGAGGAGATTGAGGGAGAAGAGGAGATTGACCCTGATAGCTGTGGTACCTGGATTCAGATATATGAAGAAATAACATGTGGAAAAGGAATTTGATTTTTTTCTGCTTGATTCTGAGAACTAAAGAAACTAGAGAAATTTAGGTTAGATATACGAGAAGATTTAAAAGAAAACTTCCTAACAATTAGGATTCTCAAAAAGTGGAATGGGATGCCTTGGAAAGTAGAGGATCCTCTCTCACTTAAGGTCTTCAAGGAAAGGCTAGACCAAGGGTGGGGAATCTGTGGTCTTAAGGCCACATGGCCCCCACAAAGTGCAGCCCTTTGACTGAGTTAACTGGATTTGATTAAAGGGTTGCACTTGAGGACCTAGAGGGTCACATGTGACCTCAACACTAAAGGCTCCCCCCCTCTGGTGTTGATGGCTACTTGTTAGGTGTGCTACAGAGGGAATTCTTAGGTGACATAGTGGGTAGTGCTTTGGGCTTAGAGCTAGGAAGACTTGAGTTCTTTTTTTTTTTCTTAAGCAATTGGGGTTAACTTTCTCAAGGTTACATGGCCAGGTGTTTCTGGGTGGAAGCTAAGTGTCTGAGGTTGAATTCGATCCCCAGGTCATCCCAACACTGGGGCCGGTGCTCTTACTTGCTGTGCTACCTGACTGCCCTGAAGCCTTGAGTTCTAATCCTGCCTCATATACTTAGTTTCCTCATTTGTAATATGGGGATAACAATAGCACCTATCTCTTATAGCTGTGAAGATAAAATGAGATAACATATGCAAAGCAATTTTGTAAACATTAAAGTGTTACTATTGCCACTACTATTTTTATTAGAATTTGGGTAGCTGATCTCTGAAATCCTCTCCAAATCTGAAATTCTGTAATTTTGTGAATTGAGATTTTTTTATTACCAGAAGATGCCCTTTCATTCATTTCTTCTCTGACTTGTTTAATCGCTGACCTGTTAGCCTTTCCCCACAGATTGTACCTCCAGCTGGAGTAAGAACTGGGCAAGTCAGGCACCTTTGAATGTAACTGTGATGTGTGATGGGAAATTCTTAACATCCCAAAGTCAGAAGATCTAACAATTCATATTAACCTTTATACTTAATAAATGACAAAGAACATGAGACACAAAATATCACATGTGCAATGCAGTGTGTGAAAAGCTGAAGATGATTTTTCTGAAGACTTGGCCCTAATCAAGGTCTCTAATGTGGCATTAATGTGGACTTTTTGGTTTCAGGTCTATTCTCAATGTTTCTTTGACATTTAAGGAACAAGGGAGGTTCAGCTATACTCTGGCCTGGAACCTGTGTAGCTAACCTCTTCTGAAACATGTGTCCTTCCCAAGAGGAAGAGAAAGTGGGGGCAAGACTGAGGTCAGGGCCTCTACTGATGCAAAGGGCTCCCCTACACCAGCTATCTCCTTTTACCCTGTCAAAAGGTTCACATCTGAGAATGGAGACAGTCATTTTAACAGGTCTCTGAAAAACAGCCTCATCAGGTCTCTGACTTTGTGTGTGTGTGTGTGTGTGTGTGTGTGTTTGTCTCTCACGTCTGTCTGTTGTTTTATTATTTTTAATCTGTGGGGTTACCAGAGACATTTTTCCCCTTGAAAAGTTATTTTGGCATTTGCTTCCTTTGCTAATGTTAGCAAAAACAAAATGCACTATTCGTGGTGTACAGGGAGTCTTTTGCAGACAGTGTATTTAGTTCAAAGCACATGGAAAAATGACTACTTTACTAGGCTTGCTTTGGCTCCCCTCAGGCTCCGTAAGATTAGTTTTAGATTCATATGCTGTGGTCATTCATTGACCAAGTGGTTTCAGCCCTTGTACATATCCAACAAAGTGTAGTTCCCTGCAGGCGGGCCTTTCTTTCCATCACATTTACCCCAAACCATTAACCACGCTTGGGGCTAAGACAGAAGAAGGAAACAACTTTATATGAACACAATTCAAAACAGCTTTTCTCCTTGGGAGAGGAGGAGGGAGTAGGAATAAGTTGCTGGGGTGCTGCTGTTTTTCTCGTGATCAATGAATCCCTTGCCAGGGGAGTAGGGATTAACATGTCAGCACTGCCAGGTGGTTTGACATCCCGACTGCTCTTTCAAGAAAGGGGTTCTATGGATCTGGCATGGTAACACTTCTGGAAATATTGGACCTACATTAGATGAGCTTGAGCCTTGGTGTCTTTTGGCAAATAGAGTGTACTGGAAAGAACACCAGGTGAGGCTGAAGAAAGACTGGATCCTAATTCTGGTTTTATTGTTCACCTCCTATGTGACTCAAAGCTAGTCATTTAGCTTCTCTTTACCTCAGTTTCTCTATCTGTAAAATAGGGATAATAATATCTCCCTTGTTGGGATACTTTGATCAAATGAAGAGTTGTATATGAATGTGCTTTGAAAAAAATTCAAGGAGGATGTTCCTAAAAGATACAAGGTCACATTGCTTAGTACCTAGACTATTGAGATAACTGGCAAGTAGGTCTCCCTGCCCAAACTTTCCTCACTCCAATCTATCCTCCATTCAGCATACTAAAGAGGGAGTTTTACTGTGCCCTGCTCCCTTTCCCCAACTCAGTCATTCCCAGTGGCTCCTTATTACTTCCAGAATCAAATTTAAAATCCTCTATTTGACTTTTAAAGGCCTTTACAACTATCTCCTTCTTACCTTTTTAGTTTCCTTACTCTATTTCCCTCCATGTGCTCTAAAGAGTAACTGTCTAATTTTCATTTCTCAAACATGGCACTCCGTCTCCTAATTCCATGCCCTTCCTTGGCTGTCCCCCATTCCTGGAATACTGTCCTTCCTCATCTCTGCTTCTTAGCTTCCATGGCTTCTTCCAAAACTCATCTCAACTCCTGCCTGCAGCTGGAGACCTTTCCTAGGACCCTTCTTCCCCTGCCTCTAGTCCTATCCTTAGGATGTTACCTTCTATTTACATTGTATGGCTCTTATAAATTCCTTGAGGGCAGGGATGGTATTTTTGCCTTGGTTTGCATCTTCAACTCTTAGCACTGTTTCTGGAACATATAAAATGCTTGTTGATGGATTATTGTTATTGTTCATTCTTTCCTATTGATGATTCAATTTAACAAAACTTTCTTAGGCATAGGCTGCTATGCTAAGCTTTGGACATAGAAACATGAAAAATAACGCAGTCTCTTGTTCTCAAGATTTTGGGAGGAGGGTGGTCGAATAGGAGGGCAGGTTACAACATGTGGACAAGTGAATATGATATTAGGTAGAGTGGGATATCTGGAGAAGGGAAGACTTAGATAAGATAAGGTGCTTTAGGAAATCATGGTGGGAGAGAGTGTTTGGGTGGGAGGGGGAAGGGTTCAGGGAAGTCTTCAGAGAGCCTCCACTTTCCACCCGAGCTGAGCCCTAAAGAAAGAGCATCGTTTCATAGAACCAGGGCCGGAAGTTCCCTTACACATCATTGATTCCAAAGACCTTCCTTTTATAGCTGAGGAAACTGAGGCCCAGTGATTAAGTGACTTGCCTGAGGTCATGAAGACAGTAAGTGGCAGAGCTGGGATTTGAACTCATGTCCTCTGATTCCAGGTCCAGGCCCTCTTTCTATCATTCTATATTGCTGAAAAAACAAACCTGAGAAAAGGACCTGTACTTTGGGCATGAAGACAGAGCTAAAATTCAAACTTAGAACATACAGTTTTTGTCTTAATATTCATCCTAGACACAGGAGCCAAAGTGATATTTCTAAAATACAGGTCTGACTTTGCAATTGCCCTGCTCAATAACTCCAGTGGTTCCCTATTGCCTTTCAGATTCTATGGAAATAATTTTGTTCGGCATTGAAAGCCCTTCATCGTATGGCTTTGATTCACCTTTGCAGGCTGTTTAAGTCTTCTCCTCTACATGCACTTTGTGGTCTAGCTAAACTGCCCTTCTGGTGTTCCTTACCCACATTTCATGGCCCATCTTCATGGCTTTGCATGAGCTGTGCCCTGTGTCTGCCGTAGAATGCATTCCCTCCCCACCTTTTCCTCCTACTCAAGAGCCTCCTTCATAGCAAAGCTTGTATGGAGATTTTCCTGATTATTTTAACTCTTAGTACTCCCCTCGCCAAATTACCTTGTATGTATTTTGAATATGTTTTGCATATTTGCATGTTTTCTTATTAGATGGAATGTAAGCTCCTTCAGGACAGGAACTGTTTTTCGTCCTTGTATCCTGGCACCTAGCACTGTTCCTGGAGCATGCTGTTCAATCGTTCAGTTGTGTCTGACTCTTCACAACACCAGTAACTCCATGGGCTTTTTTTGGCAAAGATACTGGAGTGATTTGTCACATCCTTTTTCAGTGAATTAAGGCAAACAGAGGGTAAGTCACTTGTCCAGGGTTACACAACTAGTAAATATCTGAGGCTGGATTTGAACTCATATCTTTCTGACTTCAGGCCTCTGATATAAGATATAAAATATCCTACTCTTATCCTCTGAGCCATCGAGTTGCCTTGCCTGGTGCATAGTAACGCTTAATAAATATTTGTTGCTTAATTTAGAAGGACCAGGAGGCTATCTCTTTTTAAAATTTAATTTATTTATTTTTAATTTTCAACATTCACTTCCATAAGATTTTGAGTTCCACATGTTCTCCCCATTTCTCTCCCCCCCATCCCAAGATGACGTATAAATTGATATAGGCTCAATGTGTACATTAATTTAATTTAATTTTTTTGCTTTTTTGGATGGGGGAAGGTAGAGAAATTGGGTTAAGTGACTTGGCCAAGGTCACAAGGCTAGTTTTTTTTGGTGTGTTATGTGTCTGAGGCCAGATTTGAACTCAAGTCCTCCTGACTCCAGGGCCGGTGCTCTATTCACTGAGCCACCTAGCCGCCCAGTTTACATTCATTTTAAACATATTTTCATATTAGTCATGTTGTAATAAGAATTAGAACTAATGGGAGAAACCATGAGAAAGAAGAAACACCCCCCCCCAAAAAGAGAGAGAGAGCAAATAATATACCTCCATCTGCATTCAGATCCCATTACTCTTTTTCTAGATGTGGATAGCATTTTCCATCATGAATCTTTTGGAATTGTCTTAGATCCTTGCATTGCTGAGAAGAGTTAAGTTTATTAAAGTCAGTCATCATATAATGTAACTGTTAATGTATACAATGTTCCCCAGGAGGCAATCTTCAAGCAATTGTGTAGTTGGGTGAGACAGGGCTCAACTTACCCCTGTGGGAGTAAGAAAGTTTGGCACAGAGAGACCAAGTACATTTCCCAAAGTCACACAACCAATGAATTGGACTGGATGAAGTACCCTTCTGTGCTTGCATCTCCATCCTACAGGAAGATGACCTTTTATGGGCTGCCCATTTCAAAGATGTAACTCTGTAGGTAAGGCACCAAAGGTTCTCCCATCCTGTCAGTTCCTTGTCAGACCTTCTCTTCCATGTGAAGGAAATCTGTTGTCCACAGAAATAAGCTCTTCTGCAGCTCAGACTTCAAATTCATCTCTCTTTCCAGGCTGGCTTTTGGTTAATGTTTTTTGCTTTGATGTTTTGTTTTACTATAGAGCACTGCAAGACACAATTGTGTGAACTATGCTATATGAGGTTTTATTGTATTGTATTGTTTACTCCTTGTCTATGACAGGTACCAGCAACACTTACCACCCTGCGATTTTCCAGCAGGGAAAATAATAGAGGAATTTCATACAGGTAAAATAATTAGTGGTTTAGACAAAAATGAATATAATTTGTCACACAGAGTATTAGCCTTTTTTTCAGTATAAGTGTCAGTTTCTGGGGGTTACAAAGACAGATTACACAGAATTTTATCCTTTTAACTATGAATTAGTGCTTTTCCATTTGCTACTTGGAAATTCAATAGTCCACATTTGGAAGCAACTCTGTGGGATCTAGAGACAATGCATCAGAAGCTATGCTCAGACTCCATAAGTTTTAAGTAGTTTTAGCCCTCTTGAGCTTTCTCTGCTGTGACAAACTTCCTGTCTCTAGAGGTGAGAGTACAATACAATGGAGAGAACACTGGTTTGGGAGTCATGGAATCTGGACTTGAATCCCATCTCCAATATATATAACCACTGTGACTTAGGTTACCTAACCTCACTGGACCTCAGTTTCCTTGTTGGCAAAATGAGGAGGTCAGACTCAATGACTCTTAAGGTCACTTCCAGCTCTAATTCCACCTTATGATCTTCCTTTTCCAACTCTCAAATTTTTAATATTAGTATGATATTGACTGAGGCCACCCCTTTTTGGATATTTAGAGGTGACCCAGAATCAGAGCACCAGAAATCTCAGGATTAGAAAGGGAGCTTGGAGGTCTAGGCCAATCCCCATCTGAAGTTACATCCCTTGAGAACATGTCTAGAATATGAAAAAGCACATCCCAAGATGAGGTGTTCACTGGCTCAGAAGGCAGCTTATAAGAGAGTCTTATAGACTCTATATAGTCTAAATAGACCTTCTAAGAGAGTCTAATTTGGGGTAGTTTCTCACCAGATTTGCTTCCCTATAGCTTCCATCTCTCCAATCTTGTCCATCCTCAGATGTCAAGCAGAATATCTTCTCCTTTGTTATTGTCACCACCTATTCTGCTTGGTTCTGACTCTACCATCATCTTCATTATGCCCCCACACCTAGTGGCCCCCTTTCCTTTTCAGGTTAAAAATTTTTTTTTTTTTTGGAGGGGCAATTGGGGTTAAGTGACTTGCCCAAGGTCACTTAGCTAGTTAAGTTTCTGAGGCCAGATTTGAACTCAGGTCCTCCTGACTCCAGAGACAGTGCTCTATTTACTGTGCCACCTAGCTGTACCTCAGTTTTATTTTTTTTTGAGTACTGTCCTCCCCCATTAAAGTACAAGCTCCTTGAGGGTAAGGACTGTCTTTCTTTTCCTTATTTGCATTTCTAGGACTTAGCATAGTACTTGGAATATAGTGGGAACTTAATACATATTTATTGACTATTGACTGTACATATGACAGGATTTTCAATTTTTAAAGATAGTACTCATAGTATTATAGGTATTGAGGTGGAAGTAAACTTATAGACCATCTGATCTGACTCCATCATTTTATCAATAAGGAAATTGAGGCACAAAATGGTTTAAGTGATTTGCCCAGGGTCACATGGCTATTAAGTGTCTGAGAGAAGATTCGAACACAAGTTTTCCTGACTCTGAGTCCAATTCTTTATTTCCCATGCTGTTTCTTATGTTTACCACCAAATCTTCCTTTTTTTCCCGGATAAATATCGCCATCTCTTTTACCTGATTCCCATAATATGGTTTTGAGTCCTCTCACCTTCCTTCAGATTTATCCTAGTTTATCATTGTCCTTTCTGAAAGGTGGCTCTTAGCATTGAAAACAACTCTTTAGATATGTCCTAGGACCTCACTTCATTGGGTTCCATTCATGACACTGCCTCCTCTTGCCTAATCTTGGGCCCATTTGGAAGCCAGTGATACCAGACCAGGCCTGGCTGGGGCCAGGAGAGTAAATAGATTCCCAAGGAGTGAAGCAGATCAGGGAAAATTTAGGCAATGGGAAAGACAAAAAGTCCAAATAGTCTTTTTCCAAGATGGGTGAGGGAAGAGGATGCCCTTCTAACTGGGCATTCATAGAGGTCTAAGAACCATCATCCTGGGCTTCCTCCTTGTCATTCAATTCTGCTAAGGGAGGAGTGATAGATACTCAGGCATCAGAAGCAGGCAGAGTTTGTGACTGACAAACTTCAGTCCAAAAGGCAAGGGCTATTCCTATCATATGAAGAATAACTGTATATGTTCATGTATGTGTGTGCACGTGTGTGTGTGTGTATGCAGATGCATAAGATGTATCTTGTTGCCTTCAGGATAAAAAGCCAGGTCTGGTTTTCATCAGCCTGTTGGCCCCCAAGGGCCAGGTTGGAGGCAATGATACAAAATCTTTAAAGAAACTGTGCAGCCATCGAAGGCAATATGGAGAAACACAAATGCAGTGACAGACTAAATCCTCCGGGAGACGGGAGTGAATTTCTCTGGAAATCAGCCAGCCAGGAGTGACCCCAGAGGCACAATTATGGACAGGAGATTTATGGAGTTGCAAAGTGTGGGGATTTGGGGTCCTCCCTCCATACCATTTCTGTGGGACAAAAGTAAAGGAGAAAAAAAGGAAAGGCAAATTCAAACCAAATGTTTTCACACCATTGCAATTATTCATCAGTGTCTCTCCAATTAACCATAGCACTTCTTCAACAATAGGTGCTAATGAACTCTTATGGTAGATGGCATGTAGAAAGATGTGTGTGTGTGTGTGTGTGTGTGCACATGCACGCACGTTTGTAGATACCTGTTGGACATCCCACCCCAATACCCCTTTCTGTCTTGGAAAGATCCTTCTGTGACTGAGGTACCCACTGGCCAGGAAAGGATGGTTAAGGAGGATTCAATGCTTCTTCCCAGGGTCCTCCTCTTTATCTCTTTGTGTTCTCTGTGTCAACTGACTGGGGACAAGGACTAGGCAGAAAGCTTTATTGGGAAATGCACAGGTTTTGATTTCAATAAATGCTCTTGGCTTCAAGGCATGTGAAATTTAACCTAGTAATCTGTGAGACATGGACAGGCATTCACTGATGGGAGTGAAAGGAGCTCTGGAGAACTCTGTCCTGAGGACCTGTCTATCTCTCTGCTCACAATAAAAGCAGGAGGAAAAAGCAGCCCGGTTATCGCTACACCTCAGCCAGTGAATTAGCAGCCTGATGTGATACAGCTCCAAGAGCTACGGGCGCAGCGGCGGCGGCTGCTACGGCCTCCTTGTCGGCTGCTGCCACTTACTCCCTCTTGCAAACTGTGTTCTACTCTTTATTTTGCTTCGGTAACGTGCTATCCTGAGGGCTTCGAACAGAAGGGACCTGTCTGGCAGTGTTTGGGCCCTGGTGTGAGGAAAGCTGAGCACAGGAAAACATGCAACAGGGCCCGAAATCCCTTCCCCAAAGTCCCTGCTGGCTCCTCTCCAGACTCACTCGGTGGGAGAGCAGGGGATGAGGAGGGGGAGGCAGATGGCTCGGACTTTGCCCCAGAATTCCAGCATCCCAGGGGGGATGGGAAGGGATGAGAATTGTGAAATCGACTCCTGGCTAGGGAAAGAGAGGGCAAGTTTGGCCCTCATCTTGGAAGTGCTTGCCCTTATCTGGGGTTATAGCTTTCTGCCCCACACATGATGCTTTCAAGACTCCATTAGGAGAAATTTAAAAAAGAAAATTCTCTAGGATGGGTCCCTTAAACCTTCATTTCAGCTCCATCTGCCCACCCTGCACTGCACCCTCTCCTACCCCCCTCCCCCAAGCTAGGTGGAACTAATGGTAAATATGGGAGTGTGTGTGTGTGTGTGTGTTTCCTTACACATTCATAGAGAAGGTTTCTGAGCATGCTCACCATAAATTTTTGATTTGGTTCTCTATGCCATTACCACATAATGAATATTGGTGAATATCACTTTAACTTGGGGATCATTCCGGGGTAAAAATGCCGTCCATCAGAATTTTGGATGGGAAAGTTCCCGTGGCAATCCATTACCTGGGATGGAGATGTATGTACATAAGTAGTGGAAATTGAAAAACTGTGTTAAGTAGTTGGAATGCCTCCAAGTGGAGCCCAGGACCAGCCGTTTCGGCAATACTGTCAGACAGGTGTTATTGTAAAAGGAAAAGGTGCTTTTTTCCAGCTACGGTGATGGGAACACTAAGAAAGAACAGCTGATTTCATTGTCCCTTGGGACTTAAGATGCATCCAAAGCCCAAGTTAGATGCAGTAACAACGGGGCCTGGCTGATTTCATTCTCCCCTGATGCTGAAGAGAAAACAGGAGTCGGAGATTGAAGGAGACACCACAGCAACCACGTGAAAACGGCCAGAACGCTGCTTAATTAGAAGGTGAACTTAGGCTGCTTGGACAATCATAATGAAATGAACCTTGTAGCATGCTGGGAAATCAGATAAGGATGAGAGGGGAATCAAAGAACCAAGTGCCTAAGGACAGGATTTATTTGTTCATTCCAGAAATATTTGTTAAGTTTCTCCTATGCACAGAATACTGAGCTGTGAAAGATAAAAGGATTAGATAAGACAGAGTCTGTGACTTCATATTTAGTTGGGAAACAAGACACAAATAACTAGGGGCACCCTGATATAGTAAAAATAAGGTTTGGAATCGGTGGGCATGGACCCCAGGTTTGCCCCGGTTACCTGTATCACTCTTAACAAGTCCTTAACACCCCTGGGCTTTAGTGTCTTGATCTGTAAAAATCAAAGGCTAAGACTGCATGGCCTCTGAGGTCCTTTTCAGTTCTAAATCTCTGTTCTTTAATACCTCCTATATTAATTACATAGTGCTTCAAAGTTTACAAAGCTGTCTCCCCACCACAGTCTTTTGAGGTAGGTTTGCAGGTGTTATTCTCCCCATTTTACAGAGGAAACAACTGAAGCTCAAACAGGAAGTAGTGTTCCCAATGGAATGGCATGGACAAGTGGCAAAACCAGGACTGGAAGTCAAGTCCTTTGGTGTTCTTCATGCTCCACCAGACTGCCTCGCATACTGTGGTACGATTCATACTGTTTTACAAAAGGTGTATTGGAGAGGCACAGAACAAAGCATATTTTAATTGACTCAGATCTATGACTGTGGGCTAGCTAAGAACAAGACCTAACCCTGATCTACATCAGAACAGAAGTTAAAAATCTTAGAAGGATGAAGTTAAAGACAATGGTGAAAATAATGACAGTGAAAATGATAAAAACTAGATAGATAGATTAGATGGAAAGACAGAATAGAACAGATAGGATAGGAGATAGAATAGATAGAAAGATAGGATAGATGAAATCAAACAGAAAGATTAGAGAGATAAAATGGATAGGATAATAAAATAAATAAATGGAACGGATAGAATAGAAAGCATAGAACAGAGAGGATAGAAAAAATAAGATAGAGTAGAATGGGGAGAAAGAATGGAAGGATAGAATAGAGAATAGAATAGATAAAATGGAAAGACAGATAAAAAGATAGAATAGAACAAAATAGGATAGATAGAAAGTATAGATAGGACAGATAGAATAGAATAGATAGAAAGATGGAATGGACAGATAAATAGAACAGATAGAAAGATAAGATAGAATAAGAGATAGGATAGATAGACTAGACTAGATAGACAGAATGGATAGATGGATAGAATAGATAAAAGAATATAATAGGATAGGATAGACAGACAGACAGACCTATGTTTATATACACATACATGTCCTTTGAGACACCGGGTGAGATGGTAGGTAGTGAGCTGGCCTTGGTTTCATGAAATCTGGGATTTAAAAATCCTTCCTCTGAACCATATTGTCGGTATGGCCTTGATCTTAACCTTTTCTAGCCCCAGGCAACTAAAAAAATGGTGTTTCTGATGAAGTGCCATTCTGCTCTGGTGAAGGGAGTTTCCTCATTGTGGAGTTCCTGATGCTTATAAAATCACAGACCCCAGGGAGGCCAGGTAGCACAGCGAGTAAGAGCACTGGCTCCAGTGTTGAGAAGACCTGGAGATCGAATCCCGGGCTCAGACACTTAGCACCCACCCAGAAACACCTGGCCGTGTAACCTTGAGCAAGTTACTTAACCCCAATTGCTTAGGGGCGGCCAAGTGGCTCAGCGAGTAAGAGCACTGGCTCCAGTGTCGGGATGACCTGGATCAAATCCGGGCTCAGATACTCAGCACCACACCCAGAAATAACTGGCCATGTAACCTAGAGCAAGTTACTTAACCCCTATTGCTTTAAAAAAAAAATAAAATCACAGACCCAGTCCCAACCCAAATATGTGCATGTGCCTATCAGTTTATAGTCACACAGTACTCTGACATATATTACACATAGTGTGTGGGCTATATTCTGTTAGGAATTTCTTATTTAGGTTGAAAATCAGCAAGGACTTTAGGCTCAGAAAAAAGTACCTATTCTACATTTCAAAGCCTCAAAGTACTTTTAGATAAGAATCTTGAAAGGAAAATAAAAGAGTGAAAGTAGTTTGAATCTCTCTCTGGAGCACCAGGAAATCTCAGGATTGTAGTAGCTTCCAGAAGATGAATTTATCATCTGGTTGGAATATTTTCTAGGATTTTGGTGAATACATGGGCTATGTTTACTGTAACCCCCACATTCTCAGAGGCTTCCAGCTCTGCAATGCACTTCTGCTGGAAATCACAGAGGCTAATGTCCAGAGAGTGCAGGGTGAATGATGATTCTACAGACAGAGCAAATACAAAATAAAGCAACTTTAATATGAGTTTTCTCCTATTTTCCTTGAGTATTTTGTGAGGTGGAAAGCTGGGTGAATATTCTCTTGGAAAGGTAAACATTTGAGAGAGATGTGAAGTAGATGAACAGCTTAACTTCCAGGACCTCCCCGAAGACTATTATTTTAAAATCAAGCTTGTTTTTAATATGAGAGAAGAAAAATAAAGTGTTTAGGCATTCTTGATTTCTTAATCCGAGCTCCATTATAACTAGTGTGGCCATAGGCAAGCTATTTAACCTCTCGGGGGGCCTTAGTTTCTTTATATGTAAAAAGAGGGGCCTAGACTAGATAATCATTGATAATTATTAAGGTTTCTTCTAGCTCTAAATCTATGTTCCCATGAGTATAATTTATAGTCACATCTTGAATCAGTCTGTCCTATGGATCCCTCAGTTCGTTATAGTTTCCAAAAAAGTAACATACAGATATTGATTATAATATTCCAGGCAAGAAGATAGGAGGACCAAAATTAGAGTGGTTGCAATGTGTAGCGGCAAGCACCCCAAGCGTCCTCAGGGTTGCTTCCACCACAGGTTCTTGGATCTGCTTTGTTAAAGGAAAGCAACTCAAAATGGGTTAACAAGCTTACTTTAATCAGTCAGACATATATCGTTTACCTTGTTCAGGAGAAAAGGTCAGCACCCCGAACTTCAAAGTATACAGGCAGAATTATCAAGACAGAAACAGATCAAGTAGACAGATTTCCAAACTGTCCAACCATTACATCCATACCCAGTCAACATCTGGGTTTCCACATCTGGGTTTTTCAAAGCCAGGGGGGCCCTGGACAACAGCTTCCCAGAATACAGATCAAATCACAGAACACTTCTCAAAGTGAGCCCCCAAAACAAAGCTACACATCAGGGCTTATATAGCCTTCTCCTGGCTCAGAGAATGTAACAACCTTATTGACTCACTGGCCAATCAAGAAGTATCTACTGAAAAACAAGCCTCCCACCCCAGGCTTCAGGTGCACTTTAGCCTAGGGGCAGGGAAGATCTTCCAAATTTGCATTCCCATTACACAATAGGAGTTGGGATATGATAATAATAAATAATTATAAATATTAAAAATATAATAATTCTTATCGTTGTGGAAATAGTTCCCAGAGTTTGATGTAGTTCAGAGAGAAATGGTCCTAGTACAAGTCAATATCCCATTATTATTCTTTTATATTTAATATTCTGAAGAATATTTCATAGGTAAATGAAATAACTGCTTTTTTTGTAGTTGAATAAAATTGGTTGGTTTATTTTTGTCCTTCATTCTCAAAGAAGATCAAAATGACATTACTATATTAGACTCAAATTAAAGTGTTTCCATCTGTGGCTGATCACACCAATATAAGCTCAGAATGCTCGACCACAGGTCAGGCACAAATAGTAAAATTATTAGAATGTAAGCTTATCTTCTGCAAGTTTGCAAAAAACATCTTTAGGGAAATTGGTAGCAATAAGATGATGGGAAGATATGTACCTCATCCTGTGTTAGATAATGTTGATTTCTTCTATAAGGTCCATATTTTGAAAGCATTTCACCCCACATGGGAGTTTTTTAGGAAAATTTATTATGGTGACATTTACTAAAAACATTCTTAGGATTTTATGGATCAGTGTTTTGTTTGGGTGATGATGGACAACAGTTCACTTATGATAATGCTCAATTTTACTGCATTTTATGCTTGAATTTCACAGGTTATACTGAGGCTTGGATTTGCAATATGAAATTTCACTATCTGTTAATCTGTATAAGACAGAAAGATTCTGATACATAATTCTAGTCATGGAGTGAGTCATGCCTAGCTAGATCTTGCTAGATCTAGCATGTCTTGCTAGATACCCAATTTTTATAGCCACCAATGATGTATTATACAATTTTCTACCATATCTTTGCATATTGTACATTGATTACTAAACTTAGGCTCCTTAATGCTTCTATAATTTGCGGTAATAGCAACCTGTTTCTGGACTGCCATCATGAACCCCTCTCTTTCTACAAACAAATTTGCATGATTCAGTCATTTCTTTGTTCAACACTTCTTTATTCACATTTTTACCTGAATTCAAGTAGATTTTACCCACAGAGGGCCTTTTGATTCTGTTCTTGTACATAAGCCATTTCAGAGATTCTATCCAGGGTAAATTACTTTCAGTTTTCTTAGATAAATACAAGGACATGTTACTGTTATCAGCCTTTACTAAACTTCTCATTAACTTTGGTCAAATATAGTGTTCTCACTGTCCTATGGATTTAGGTGGTATAGTGGATGAGTGCTGGACTCAGTCAGAAGACCTGAGTTTGAATCCTTCCTCACACATTTATTACCTATATGACTTGGGTAAGCCATTTATCCCTCACCTTTATCCTAATCTACAAAATGGGAATAATAATAATAGCATCTACCTCTCAGGGTTATTATGAGAATCAAATAAGATAATAAATGTAAAATGCTTTGTAAGTTTTAGATCCTATATAATTTTATCATCATCATCATCAGGAAGAAGTGATTGATTGAGCCAAAGACTTAGTCAGTTTGCCAATTAACATTCATTAAATGCCAAGAATAAACAAGATACTGTTCTAAGCATTGCAGAATATCAAAAGATAATCCCTTTTCTCAAGGAGTTCACAGTCTCATGGAGGAGACTATATTCAAACAACTCTCTACAAACAAAATATGGGCACAGTAAATTGGAGATAATTAATAGAGAGAAGATAGTAGCATTGAGAAGGGGTGGGGAAAAAGCTTCCTGTAGAAAAGTAGCTAACATTTATAGAGCAATTACTATATGTCAGGCGCTGTGCTAAATACTTTACAAATGTTACCTTATTTGATCTTCACAGCAATCCTAGAAGATTAAGTGCTATTATTACCCCTATTTTGCATGTGAAGAAACTAAGGCAAAAAGAGATCAAAAGACTTGCCCAGGACCACATAGCCAGTAAGAGTTTAAGGTCACATTTGAGCTCAGGTCTTCCTAGCTCCAGGCCAGTACTCTATCCACAATGCTACTTAGTTACTTAGCTGTAGAAGGGTAAGATTTTAGTTAGGACTTGAAGGAAGTCAGGGAAACTGTATACTAGCTACTGTGATTTTGGGCTACTTGTTCAATAATGATCAAATGCATAATAACTATAATATAAACTCTTTACATCCTTGAGGTTTTATAGTATGCCCTATTTTGCTCCTTTGCCAATATATTGTTTTCTTATTGTTTATAGGTTCTTTTTAGTGATACAAACTATAAATGTTTGGTATAAAGTACACAAACATGTAATCAGCCTATATTTTTAGAATTCACTGTGTGCTCATCTTTTGGGAATAGATATGTGATACCTTTTGTTAAGAATACTGGGATTAGACTTACAACTGAGAGGAAGCTGGTAACTTTGCAGCGTCACTGGGAAAAGTTTGAGCCAATAATCATGGATCACACATGGCTTGGAATCTTATTTGCATTTTCATTGTGATGGAGTTTGTATGATTATATAGATAAGTACACATTTTCCTTATCCCCCTTAAAGGTTCTCTGTCTCCTCTGATTTCTTTGCTTTTCAAACTTTAGTATTAAGTTTTTGATTGGTGTTGACTTATTTTGTTAAATGAATTCCTTTTACTCCTGGTATCATCTTAACATTTTGTTTGCTATTTTCATTTACTGATTAAGGGATTGTAAAGCCAAGCACAAGCAGCTTTTCAGAAGACTGCTACTGTGAACAGCTTTTAAGGTTCTGATTACACAGTATAGTGAACACTCTATTTATTCCATAACAAATTAGAGCAAAACATTCACAGTAAATCAAGGTATAGCATTCACAATGTTACAACTTATCACAGAAATTCAAAATATAGCATTCACAACAACTTATCACAGAAAATGGCCACATAGTTTTCACCACAGTGGTCGCAAAGTTTACAACAAAGAACAATCATTTAGTAACTCAATCATTCACTCATCCTTAAGGAGGTTTGCCTCCTCAAGGAACACAAAGTACAATTAAGTTCTCCACTCATGGGGCACACTAAGTTAACTCAGTTACTTATTCAGTCATCAATCACTGAGCACAATCATTTAGTCAATCAAATATTCAATCAACTCAATCATTCAATCATCCTTCATCATTAACTATTCAATCATCAGAAAATACACAGACCTTCCACCCCTAGATCACTAGTAAATTTACAATTTCTCAGTCAGTACACAGTATCCAAGTAAAGTCTTCTTTCAGCTTGAATCAGGTTTCTCATATTCCCTGGATCCCCTTCCATGGTCCCAGATCCTACCTGGATTCACCAAACTGTCACCTAGGTTCAAAGGCAGACAACTCCCAGGTCCTTGTCCAGCTCTCTGTGCAGTTTCTGCTCCACATTGGAGCTCACAGTGTCCAGTCCATCTCAAATCCTTCACAGTCTCTGTTCCTGGGAAGACAAGGCTTAACAAAGCCACCAATTGGGTTCATACAAAGTACCAGCATCACAGTAATGCTTCCTCAGTTTTCAGCAGCTCCAGCTGGCGCTTGGAAATCCTCAGCAGCCTCTTCAGCAGCTCTGGCTGGCCCTCAGACTCATCAGAAGTTTCAGCTGGCTCCCAGAATCAAAAATCACTTCATACAGGTTCTCCAAATAAAAATAATTCTCTCCAGCCTGGAGAGCCATTCCTTTTTAGTCTCCCCAGTGGCAGCAGCTTTTGCCTCCATGAAGCTTGCTCCAAGAAGATCTGACTCTCCCTCTCTGGGGCTTTTCCTTATATACAGTATTACCCCTCCCCGTTCAGCTCCTTCCTGTTATATCAGCAACAGGAGACAGGAGTTCATACCTTCTGTTTCTTTAACAGAGGCTTGATTAATTACTAAGTGCTAAATACCTGCTACTTTTGCCAGTACAAAGGGATCTTCAAATTCAAGTTACATTACCATTAGAGGATCTCTAGAATTTCTTTGATATTTTTTATTTCTCCACTTCATTTTTCATGTTTCTTTTTGTTTCTGTTAAATGAACAATATAGTGCTTTACTTTTCTAATTCATATAGCAGCTCTATATTGATGTAATCTTTTAATGCCTTTCAATAGCTTTCCTAAGTTATTTCTGACTCTTGGGCTTAAGATTATTACTTGATAGATCTACCTTTTCTCTTCTGGTTTTCACAAGGTCAAAAGCTACATCATTGTAATGTGTAGGTCTTGAATTTGTTTTTATTCTTTCTATTAAATATCATGAGAGAAAGCATTCCTTCATACTGGTTATATCAAATGACAGCTTTTCCCCTGAAATTAATTTGTTTCGGTATACTTGTCTATTAGTTTAATTCATATCATCAAATCTATAAAGAATTTTTCACAATTCCCATTTATGTATGCCAATCACCTTTTCAAAATCATTTGGGATACCAGTATTGGTTTTATCATCTTCTTATTATTAGGCATTATTTCTGGCATATGTATTAAGTAAAAGTTTTCATTGACTTCAAATTCTTCAACTTACCATTCCTGAATTTAGTAACTACTTAATTTCATCTTTTATTTTGTTCATCCTAGGTTTTAGGGAAGAAATTATTTTTAATAGTTGTTCTATACTGATTGGTAATACGTTTTCAACGTGTTAGTCATAACATCTGGGAAATTTTATCACTCTCCTTTCTTTTTTTTGATTGATAAGGACTATCCTTAAGGAATCCCAATTTTTAAAAAATTAATGCAGATTATACAAGTATAGTGGGATTATGCTCTCCTACCTTATTCTCCATAGCATTTTTAGAATAATGATCCTGGTTGTAGGTATCACCTTCATTCACCTTCACAGAACCTTCAATTGGTTTAATGTGATATCATCATTATTATTATTTGTTATTCTCATCTTATATTTAATAGAATTGGAAGCTTAGGATAGGAGTCCTTGCTACTGGCTATGTGTGATTCAGTATAGCAGGGCTTGGAATGTGAAATGACCAAAAGTCCCTTTATTGACTGTAGAGCCATAGGAGTTAATGACTTAGACATGCACAGAAGAAATATTCTAGAGAACTCAACCAATAAATTGTGCTGGAAATGAGCATTGTCACAGACTAAACTGGTCCCCATAAACTCCTAGAAATAAGAATAACCATAAAATCTTAAGAATGTTTTTAATAAAATGACACCATATCAAACATTTCTGAACTCCAAACTACTTAGAGGAAAAAAACTTTTGAAATATAAAGACCTAGTAGGGGATATAAAAACATTATGTAAATAGGATGAGGTGGATCTCATTGATGTCCTGGTATTGTACTGAGGATACTTTCGATGAACCTAAAGAGAACGAGCATACATCCTAATATTTTTATGTAACAACAAAAAGAAGTTATTTTATCTATCTGCGAAATAGTCCGTAGATCATGATATTTAAAAGAATAATGACAGGATAATAAACTTTCACAGGACCATTTCTATATGGACCTCCTCAAAAAGATAAGAACAAGAAGATGATAGTAATAATCATACCATCATCAACAGCAACAACAACAATATAGCATAGTGGATAGAGAACTGGTCTCAGAATCAAAAAGACCAGGGTTAACCTGCCTCAGACACAGGTGTAATGTAATGCCAAGGAAAGGCAACTTCCCAAGGTTCAGAATACCAGCATAGGTGCTCTCTACTTTATTCAGTGACAAACCAAGGACAGAGAAGATTAAAACATGACATCATTCAAAATACAGCATTTACTAAATGTGATTAAATAATCTCCAAGGACTACCCCACCCCAGGACCTTCAAATCACTCAATCAATTACAAAGTCTCTGTTCTAAATACTTCTCCACCCCTAGGCTATACCTTCATTTAGTTCACCACAAAGCCCCTCTTCTCAAATGGAGATTAGTTTCCAAACATAAGGTCAAAAGTTCCCCACCCCTGGATCACAATTGAATCTACCCCAGAGTTACATCAAGTTTAAACACAGCACTTAATACCCAAATGGAGGTCTTTTCTTCATCTTGACATGAGGCAAGTTCTCAGCAATCTTAGTTCCTGGGGAGACAAGGCTTAGCAAGGCCATAAGATACATTGCCAGTCCCTTCATGAATTTATCCTCTGTCTGTAGAACAGTCCTAGAACCCCTGAACACATTAGCAAAGCCCTCTCCCAGGATTTCTGTAAACATACAACAAGAAAATCCTTCTTCAGGGCTTCTGAACCAACAGAAAGGCTCCCAGACCCCTGCAACAACAGCACTGTCCTTCACCAGTGGACAGTATTCACTCTGTCTGCAGGACAGTCTCCAGACCCCTGCAACAACAGCACTGTCCCTCACCAGTGGACAGTATTCACTCTCTGTCTGCAGGACAGTCTCAGGGCTTCTTAGCGAACAGCCAGGTTCCAGGACTTCTTCAACAAAAGGACTGTCTTTCACCAGTGGACAAATCTGGCAAAACAACATCAAAACAGACAGACAAAGTACCAGCAAAACAGCCATGTCTCCTCAGTCCTTGGCAGCTCAGGGGGCAGGTCTCAAAAGTCCAGGGCAATTCAAAGCGGCCACCAGCAATTCTCTTAGCCTCTCTCTCTCCATGAGGTGCTGCTTCCAAAAAGATCTTCCACCTCTCTCTAGTGTCTCTCCAAATCTACATCACCAGCTCCTCCCAGTTCAGGACTTTCTTTTCACATCAACAAGCCCATCCCACAGGTGGGATTAACAAACTCTGGGTTTTAACACAATCAATTTGAAAACCAAGCCAATACAGGGGAATCTTTAATTGCCATTACTATCACAACAGGTTAGCTATGTGATTTGGAAAGTCACATCTTCTTGGTGGTCTTGACAACTGTCTAAGATTATAAGTTGCAGAGAAAATGCCAACCTGTAGTAGCAGAGGGAATCTCTCATTTAGGATATCTCTATACTGTTGAAAATCCAGATACAGTTCCTATTCCTATCAGTAATAATAACTTACATTTTACAACACTCTGTAGTTGACAAAGCATTTTTGCAGACATGATTTTATTTAATCTTCACAACCTTGTAAATCAGTTAGGGCAAAGGAGGAAAAAGACCCAGAGAATGGAAATGCCTTGCCCAAGGTCATACAATCTCCAACTGTCATGGTTAGAGCTTGGGACCAGGTCTTCGGACATCAGCGGAATAGAACCAGTCTTTAGTATGTGTGAAATATCCCATAGGCAAAATATCTTGTTGAGAAGAAAGTCAGTTTTAGACTGACTTCCTAGATGGTGTGTACTCCTTGAGGTTCATGATGAAAGCTGTAATGACGGAAAAGGTAGTGTAGGGCAATGGCAAAAGAAATAGATTTGTCAACAGAGGACCTGAAGTCAAATCTTCTGCTGTTACTTGGTACCTATATGAGCACGGGCAAGTTACTTACCAGCTTTAGATCCCAGTTTCCTCATCTTCAAAATAATAGGATGATTGTACTGGATGGTGTTTAGGATCCCTTTCATATCCAAATTGATAATTCTATGGCAAATGTTTTTATGTCAGAAAGGGTAGAGGAAAAAATACTTTTAAGTGAAATGAAGGGTCAAAGATAGAGTTGTTTGAGATCCTTAGCCATGGAAAGAAATGATTATGGATAAAGGATAAATCTCAGGAAAGTAACTTGGTGATGTCAGGCAATTTATTTTACCTTAATGGATCTCAGTTTCACAAAACAATAGAATTTTATAGTTGGAAAGGGGCCTTTGAGGCCAATTAATAACAGAAGAATCACTACTGGAGAAAGTCACTCTCTTTTTCTTATCTTATCCCTTAGCGAACCAGTTCAACTTTTTCTCTTGAATCCCTAGCCCTTTATTAATTTACTGATTACTTCCTACAACATCTCAGCCTTGTATTACTTGAACGATTCACTGGCTTTGGGTCTACATACATGTTGTTGAATGAAGATGGAGAAAATCATGCAACCATTCTGACTGGGTCCAACACAAATATATATTATGCAACTTCAGCTGGGCCCTCACTGCTGCTAGACAATCATACCATACCTCCCTTATCAATTCACTATCCCACTCTACACAGCAGCTCTTTCAAAGCTTTTCAACCCTCCCCAAATTTCCCACCCCCTCAGGTGAGAACCTTGCCTCATACTTAACAGAAAAAAAAAATGAAGCCATTCACTGGAAACTCCTACTTCTTCCCCCTTCCCTATCTCCTATCATGTGACACCTTCTATTCCTCACCATTATCTCATCTAATGAAGTGACTTTACTCCTTACCAAAGTTAACCCCTCCAACCTGCTCAAGTGAACCCTTTCCTTCCCATTTCCTCCAAAAGATTGCTTCCACTGTCACTTATTTTTAATCTTTTCTTATTTACTGGCTCATTTCCTAATGCCTACAGACATATTTTATCCTTAAACCCATCCCTACCTTTTACCTTCACTACTACTGGTAGAGGGCAACATCCTCCCAAGGAGTTATCTTGATTCGTCTCTATCCCTACCCCTCCTCCCCCACCATATGGAATCTATTGCCATGTTCAATCTCCTGTCAATTTCAACTTTGTAATGTCTCTTGTATAGACCCCCTTTTCTCCTCTGACACTGCCACCATTCTTGTGTAGACCCTCATTATGCCTGACTATTGTTGTAGTCTGCTAGTGGGTCTTCCTGCCTCTGACATACACTGGCTGTGTGACCTTTGACAAATCACTTAACTTCTCAGTATTCTAGGCCAGTGGTATCCAACATGGACATTGCAGCCTGAACCAGACTAAAATATAATTGGAAAATATTTAATAAAATTTTAAAATAGAACATAAATAATGTTAATATATGATTTTCTAAATCAATATGAAGCCTGCAGAGATTCTTATGTATGGTTTAGTGGTCTCCATTTCTATTTTATTTGGACACCACTGCTCTAGGCCACACTCTAAGACTATAAGCTGCTTAAAGTTGTAGAGAAAGTACACATGTAGCTTAATTAAGGAACTTTAGGGTATTATTAAAATCTCAGTTCTTATCCCTATCCTATTCCTATCTCTATGACAAACTCATTAGTGATTTCCTCCTTAAGTTCCTACCATTTTCAGTTCAAGAATGTGGTTCTCCCTTAGTGATAGTATTTCTCTTTATTGGTTTTCCTACTTTTTTTGTGGAATAAAATAATCACCAAGACAAGTCTAGAAATCTTTGGATGCTGGTTTTGGGAGAGAGACAAACAGAGAGACAGAGACAGAGAAAGAGAGTTAAAATTAGATGTCTGGATAATTGAAGTTTCACTTCACTATTATATCATGTTTCCATGAGCACCTTATTATCTGTTTCTTCAACTACTCACCAATTATCTCTAAGTAGCTTAATATGCTATGATGACAAAATCACTTCTATTTTATCTTCTGCTGACTGTCATCCAAATGCTTTCTATCATAGTTCTTGGATTTCCTCCCTCTGGTTCTTGAATTTTCTCCTATGGGTATTTCTTTTTAATATTATTTGCTTCTCCCTCACTTTTTGCCTATCCTGTCTATTTGGAATAAGTTGTACCCATCCAGAGTCACATTTTAGTGATGGATTTCATCCCACTAAATCCCAGTCATGACTTAAAATTCAAATTTCCTTTCTTGTATAAGTATTTTCAGTCATTGCACATGATTCTTCATTTATAAAATTAGAAAGTTCTACTAGGTAATCTCTAAGGTGTCTTTTGGTTCTAAAGTCTATGATTCTACTGTTTTAAACATAAACTCAAGATCAAGCAGCCTTCCATGGTGGTATAAAGGACAAGACTTGGGGCAGCTAGGTAGCACAGTGAATAGAGCACTGGCCCTAGAGTCAGGAGGACCTGAGTTTAAATCCAGCCTCAGACACTTAACACAAAAACTAGCCATGTGACCTTGGGCAAGTCAACTTAACCCCAACTGCCATCCAAAAAGAAAAAAAAACCCAAACAAACCCCTAAAACAATAAAGGACAAGACTACCTAACTATTCAATAGTGTAGGAAATCACCCCTTCCTAGTTTGCTTTCTCCCCCCACAAACAAAACAAACAAAAAATGCCCACTTCTGTCTGAACTGTTTGGAATGTCTGTTTTGACATTCTTGAGTTCCCTCCATTTAACTTTGGATATATACATCTGATTTCTGGAAAATTGTCATCTAATCAACCAGTCCTCCAGGACCTCCAGCATTGGATCATTTATTAATGTTTGAAAGGACTTCAAAAAGTCATCTTATCCATTCTCCAGGCTTCAGAAGGAACATATAATTAATGATAATAATACTAAAAACTGCACTAAGATGAGCTTTACTTAAAAAAAAGCATTAAATTTATAGCCCAGATATATTCGTCTAGTCATTTTAATTATAATATATGTCCCCATTTTATAAAAAGTCTATAGTATTGCTTTAAATAGTAGAATAGATGGAACATTTATTAAGCTTACTATGTAACAGACACATAGTAAGAGTTGTCCTATACTACTCTGATTTACGAAAAAGACAATTTTTTAGAGCATAACTTTTTTTTTATATTTTTGCTTTTTTGCAAAGTCACACAGTTAGTAATTGTCAAGTGTCTGAGGCCAGTTTTGAACTCAGATCCTCCTGACTCCAGGGCCAGTGCTCTATTCACTGTGCCACCTAGCTGCCCCTATAGCATAACTTTTTCAAAAAATGTTTTATTCATACCTTTCACTTTTTTATATCATAGACATTTCTCAGTGAGCTCAAGCCCACCTTCCTGCTCCTATACCCCAAGGATTCTCCCTTGTCATAAAGAAAACCAAAGAAAGTGAAATAAAACCAAATCAACAAAGCAAGAATATTGGATAACATATGCCATATTTGGCAGCTGTAGACTCTCAAAGTATCTACATAGGTGGAAAAGAGTATGTTTTGTCATCAGCTAACTAATCAATAGACAAGCATTTATTTAGTACCTGCTATGTGTCAGACACTATGCTAGGTATTAGGAATATAATGACAAAAAGAAAATAATAGTCCCTGCTGTCAAGAAGTTTACATTTTATCAGGGGACACAATGTGTGTACCTATAGTTCAGCTATGAATAAATACAAAATAAAGAAAAGTTAGTTTTTGTCAGAGACATTTGAGCTGAGCTTCGAAGGAAACTAGACATATCATTATCCTGAATGGATATTGGTCATTGACTTTAACTTGAGTCCAGATGCCTTCTAAGGCACAGGTACAGTTCTAAGGTACAGTTTTCATTAACATTATTATAGTCATTCTGTATGTTGCTCTGCATCAGTTCATATAGATCTTTTCATGTTTCTTGAAACAGAACTATTTTGTAATATGATCTTCAATGGTTGGCTATCATTCTGTGCCCTGAGAAAAATTTTTCATATTATATGATCATCTGATCATTTGAGGTAATAACTATCCCAGAATCTACCCTCTTCCCCACTAAAAAAAAATAAGAAACCCAGAAATGTTCTAATTAGATGTCATTAGAAGTGTATTTTTTTTTGCTTCTGAAAATAATGCATCAAGGGTCTATTGACTATGCACAATTAAAAAAGGAAATTGATTAATACAAAAATGCAATTAATGCCTCTTAAGTAATTTTAAAATAGTGACTGGTGTTTAGTATGTAGAAAGTCTCTTATACCAAATTGTTCTACTGTCCCTTGCTTTTTATTTTCTCTTCCTTCCTTCCTTCCTTCCTTTCTTCCTTCTTTCCTTCCTTCCTTCCTTCCTTCCTTCCTTTCTTCCTTCCTTCCTTCCTTCCTTCCTTCCTTCCTTCCTTC
>NW_027185754.1:16942930-16957337 GCF_028583685.1 Petaurus breviceps papuanus | reverse complement strand
ATTTTGCCCTCTGGAACACTTGAATAAACCAGCCCTTTAAATATCTGAAGAAAGTGACCATACCTCCTGCCCAATGCCATCTTCTTCTATTCCTCAGGCAAAATATCTTCAGTTCAACCAACCATATAACACAATCCTGAAACTATCCATGTAGCCCTCATCTAGTCATATCCCAATTTATCCATGTTCTTATAATACCAGACATTGTATTTCATATGTTTTCTAAGTACTTTGAGACTGTGGTCAGCTAGGTGATGCAGTGGATAGAGTGCCAGGCTTATCTCCCTCAATTTAAATCCAGCTTCAGACACTTACTAGCTATGTGACCCTGGGCAAGTCATTTAACCTTGTTTGCCTCAGTTTCCTCATCTGTAAAATGAGCTAGAGAAGGAAATGAAAAACCACTCCAGTATCTCTGTCAAGAGAACCCCGAATCAAGAGTTGGACGCAACTGAAACAACTGAACAACAACCAGAAATGGGAGTCTGGGCTTCCAAGATGTTAACACTGTTCTAGTAAGATAACCCTAAATCACATCACCATCTTTGTTATTCTATGAATTCATTTTGGTCTTGTGGTCCACAAAAAGCCCCAGAGCATTTTCATGTGATCATCTAGGCTAATATTCAGATTCTATAGATAAGGAATGTCCTCTTGTCAATGCACATTGGTTCTTTATCCCCCTCCAGTCCTCTCTCTCTCTCTTTTTTTTTTCTTTCTGGTAAAGGATAGGTGAAGATGAATAATGCTGCCATGTCATAGTGTGATATGTAAATATGTAATTTACATTGCATTTGTTAAGAGGTTGCAAGCTCTGTTACTACAGCTTTTATTTCTGGCCACTGAAAGCTCACACAGAATTATCTCTCTAATCTGGATCTGTTATGAAAAACGAAGCACAAGTTATAATTATTTTTTAAAATAGTTCAATAGTTGGATGTGGTCTCTAAAGCATCTTCCAACTCTAAATCTATGATCCTAGCTCAATAAGTTATTCAGGGTTAAAGTTCATGTTTCTTTAACCACATAACCTGCTTCAGTGAATTGGATGTTATTGGCAATTAGTCTACGAGTGGGCCTATTATTCTTGTTATGCAATTTTTTGCATCTGTTTTTAAAAAAAAAAAACACCACTGATGCTCTCTACCCACATATTCATAGTTGATTCATTGTAGTTTGGGAATCTCAACTCTCTCCTGAAGTTCACTAATGTACAACTCTAAATTCCACTGGGGATTGGAGTGAAGAAAGAATCAAATTGAAGGAAATTTCCCTGAACACTAATTAGCTCCTGTCAGATCCTGTGAACAAAGCAGGAGACTCTTGGACTGAACCAAGAGGTGTGGCCTTAAAGAATCCTGAGTGGAAAGTACTCCCTTCATCTTTAGTCCATGTCTACAGGGGCAAATGAAGAGTCACCAGGAGGCACAAACATTTTCGGGTGGGAAATTTCCTGTGCTCCTAAGAGCAAAATATACTTTCACAGGGAAAACATTTGTGTCTTCCTATCTGTCGTCCTGCTGCATGAAAATATTTTCACACATTTTTCAGTGGGTGGAAGCATTTTGAAAATGGTTCCAACAACATTTCTTTCCAAAAAAGGACATTTCAGTTAGAAACAACACACTCAGACTGCTGGGATCTTCTCGGAGAGGCAATATCACACAGGAAAGCAGGCTGTGAAAACAGCAGGGTCAGGAACCAGGCACTAAACCATCTCCTACTGTGTACAGCACAGAAAGGGCTGCTGGCCATATATTGATCTTTGGTGAATAAATTCTTGTTAACTAACCCCCCAAAAGCAGCCCTCTCTTTTTAGTAACATCAATTTGTTATCGTGAGTGGTAACACGGAGTGTCTATTTTTCCTAAATATGATCTTGATATGGGTGATCCCTCCCCCCATGAGGTCTATTCTTATCCTCCCCCCACTCCCTGCAAGCTCCTGGAGTCTCTCCCTCCAAAATTATCATATATATATATCTTATATATATATATATATTTGTTTGGGTAAATGTTGGTTCCACTGATAGACTGTAAACTACTGGAGGGCAGGAATGGGGTTCTTTTTATCTTTGTAATCCCAAGGCCTAGCACAGTGCCAGAAATATAACACATGCTTAATAAAGGTTTGCTCATGGATAGATTAAACACTACATTGGGGAAAGAGTCCTGGAATAGAAATCGAGATTTCTGTTCTCAATTATGCCATGTACTAACTATATGATCCTGGACAAGTCATTCAATATTACTGAACCTCAATTTCTTTATCTGTAAAATAAGGTCAATATTACTTACCCAATCTGTCTTACAAAGTTGTTGTGAAGATTAAGTGAAAAACAAAAAACCAAAAAACAACACACAAAGCATTGTGTAGACAAAGGTGAGGCAAAAACAAGCCGGTATGGGGTCTAATTCAAACTCCATAAAACATCTGTAACCCTCTCTCCCCTTTATTTTTGACATTGGATATGATTTCAAGGGGGAAAAATCCAACAAAACTGACAGATTAAAGGAGTCAACAGATTTCTGTGATTTGGTTGCTTAACACATGTTGAGGCAAATTCTTCAGGCGCATAAGGCACTGGCTAAGAGTAGTTCAGTATTTTTGAGTTTCTTTATTTCTTTCAAGTCGTTAGGGTACTATTTAGTAAGTTATTATTTTAATGTACAAAGCATAGGAGTACACAGAATGTGGGCTAGGGATACCCATGCTCCAGGCCCACATTGAATGTACATCTATGACATTCCATATGTATACCTCATTATCTTAGAAGGAGGGAGAAACATATATTTAATACAATTTCTCTACCAAATGCATAAGAATAGCAATGACCAACATTTATTTGGCATTTTAAGGTTTGCAATAATACACTCTCTACATTCAATTCATTATACATATATCTGAGTCTATATCTACATTTATATATCATCTCATTTTGATCCTTACAACAACACTGGGAGGCAGCCGCACTTACCCATTTTATTTGAGGAAACTGAGGCTGACAGAGATTAGGTCTCTTGCTCAAGGGCACACAGCTGGTAAGTGTCTGAGGAAGGATTCAAATTTAGGAATTCTTGACTCCAAGTCCATTGTTTCTTTAAAAATATCCCAGCAAAGAATCATCCAGGGTCTTCCTGAACTCATCCAGTGATGGGTAACTCACAACCTTAGGAAGTAATTCCTTATTACTTTCCGTATAAATGGAAGCAATATCTGCCTCCATATATCTTCTGCCCATTGCCTTCTGGAATCAGTCAGGCAGGAAGGAAGCTTTGCTCCAAATATATCTGATACAGGTCTGATTTTCAAGATACATGGGAAATTGCAAAAAATATAGAATGCCCATGGCACTTACTAGCTGTATGACCATATGTTAAATTTCTTAAACTCTCTGAACCCAAGGCAGCTCCCTAACTCTACTTAGTTATAGGTAGGCTGTGTTCTTTGTTAGTGAAGAAAGTTCCCACACCAATGAAATCACAAATCATAAGTAACCATGTTAAAGAAGACAACCACTAAGAATGCCAAAGAAGCAGAACTGCAGGGTTCAGGGCCAGAAAGCTGTTGAAAACTGTATTTCAGGGCAGATTTGCAAAAGAAATCATCCATTTTCATCCAGCATAGTGGACAAAACTTGATCCTCCTAATAAAACGAGTGCAACAATGGAAATTCCCACAATGCTTTTCCAATGTAGAGATTCTATGTGGTCTCTTTGGGGGTTCCTTGGAAGAAAGTTTGTGTGTGGTAGACATGTTTACCCCATCCCTGAGACATACCAAACCGAGAGCCAGGGTCTTTAGCTAAACCCTACAGGAGGCTGCTGGCTGCTCTTCCTTTTTATCACATCTCTGCTCCATTTCTAGCTACATCTCGATGTTTGGATTGGATATACCTTCCATTGCTGGTGAGTGGGTTTCAGAGTTGGGTCTCTTTCCAACTTTCATTTGGATATATTTTAGATCAAACCAAAGACTTCAGCCCCCATCCAAACTGGTGACTTTGTTCTGAAACGTGTCTTCCTACACATGTTGTTCTGGAACCACACCCTTCACCCTCCTCCATTCCTGGCACTGCTTACCTATGTTAAAATTTTTCTTGTATGTCTGCTGCCTATGCAGCAGAGCCCCGTGCAATGTCTTTTGGTTTGGGGCGATTTACGCTGATCGAATCCTGAAGAGTCTCTCAACTTAAATACCAGTCCCAGATTCATTGCCCCTAGTACTACATCTGGCCATAAAGCACAAAGATCAAGGTTTGCTCACTGTTACTCATGCACACCCTGCTATTGATTTCAAATGGGAGTTGTGCATGAGCAACTGAAGGCAAAACTTGGTCTTAAATTAGTTGTTTGATTACTTTCTCATTTCTTATTATGCTTAAGCAGGTATTGTATTACCATCTAGTAATCACCAGCAGTGCTGATTTAAAATCCAATATGTGGTGCCCATGTAGAGTAACTCTCTGAGGTCATTGTATTTTAACTGCTGTAAAGTTCCTTTCATTTACAAGTCCTGCTTTCCACTTCCTCCTAGGGATGTTTAAGTATCACATTCAGGCTCTGACTCTATCAAGAGAACAACGGCATGGCTAACTTCCTAGGGAATTGATGTAATATGTAATCATCTATAACCCAGGGATAATAAATTCAGGAAACCAAACCAATAAATTACGCCTAATAGTTTGCCCATTATACCATGAGTTTTCTCAACAGGCATCAATAAAAATGTTGTTTCCATCCAGACCCTGCTTTCTGGAGGACAGCAGCTGACACGATCTGTGCAGCCCAACTTCTACTTTGTTGTAGAGTGATATATCCAAGAATAACAACAGAGGAAAGAAAAAGTATGCACTAAATTAGCTGGCCTGACTAATGGAGTTGCTAGTCTGATTATTATCTATAAATCAGAACTGTAAGAATCAACTCTTTCCAACTCATTCCAGTACTCCAAATGTCTCACTGATGTGAGTAGGCCTTCTAATAATGCAATCAATCACACAAGCATTTATTAAGCGCTTACTATGCGAAGCAATGATGTTGCAAAGTAAAAAATTAAACAGTACCTGCCCACAAGAGACTTACTCTCTAATAATTTTAATGAAAGAGAGAAAATGTATAGATATAAGTATTTATGGTATATATACACAATGAGTAAAAAGTTCTTTTAGAAGGGAACATTCTAGCAGCTGTGGGGTGGAGAATGGAGGAACCAAAAAAGAATTTCTGAAAAAACTAGTGCTTGAAATGAGTCTTGAAGGAAACTCGAAATGCTAGGAAGCAAAGATGAGGAATAAATGTATTCCAGGGATACAGGACAGCTATTGCAAAGGCATGGAGATGGGTATGTGCTGGTAAATACTGAACAACTTACTGCCCTGAAAATATATGTACAACATACTTTTAAGTGTAATCTGCATTATTGACATTGTTTTTAAATCTTATCTTTTCTTTCTTAAGTCTAGACTGTCAACAAATCAAGCCCTGGTTGGCTGAAAATTTAGCAATCATCTTTCACCTGGTATGATCTGGTTCTAGCACACCCCTTCATGAAGATTGGAGGCAGAGTGTCCCAGGATAGGTGGGGCAGCAAATAGGTAAGCCCATGTTACTGGAACATTATGAGGAGATTAAAGTGTTAAGACCAGCAAAGCAGGAAGGCGCCATATTTTAAAGGACTTTAAATGCCAGTTAATAGAGTTTTATACTGGCAGGATGTAACCAATCCATGCCTGCTTAACCTTTTCAACTCTCAGTCATGTCCTCTCATCAGTTTGCTCCAAGGGTTTGTCCAGTATGCCTTCCTCAGGTTTTGCTGATACCACAAGGGTACGGAGAGAGTATTCAAGGTGTCCATCCATTATTCCTCACTCTCCTTATAGGTCCATGTCTTATATTTCTTGTCCGTCATTGCTTTTTAATCAGGTCTTCTTCTCTTCTCTTATCTACCATTTACCTCCATTGCTCTTTGGGTCATCCTCCACCACGGTTCTTTGAGTTCTATAGTGTTTGTTCTGTGACTGGCAGTCATATGATGTTGGAAGAATATACCAGAAGAATATTGCTATAAAGAGGACAGGTCTTTGTTTTGGGGGGAAGCATAGAGTAACTACAATAATTTAGAAATTGTCTAAAGGACTACAAAGGAAAAAAAAAGAGTCAAGTCCTGTTCTCAAGGTGTGCTGGTCTTGGCCCTGGCAACACAATGGAAAATTAGTGCAGTCCCTGGACACCTGCTTGGCTGGGTAATGGTGCTGTCTTCTCTCTCTGACTCTTGTGGATTCTTTACTCTAAGGCCCTTATCTTCTTTTCATTGACAAATTCCTGTTGGATTATAGGAGGGCATAAGTTGAGTTTCTATGTACCAGTTGAAGACAACATAAATGAATCAAAAAGTACTGGAGATACGAAGCTGGTTAGGCTCTACCTCTCTTATAAATATTTTAAGGTCATTGGATGCAGCAGTGTTTTATGGGTTGCTAAATGCATTACTTTCAGTCAGGTCCCTATAATCCTTTAGAGGTTAGAGTAAATACAGCTATTGACAAGAAAGACCACTTGGAATATTGAGATCTTGTGGTAGTCGGGAGAGCAAAGGCTTTCAGGGAAAATAGCCCATCTATGAGGCTCATCATTTTCTAATGTGTCAGCACTTCCATGGCATTTTGATGCTCTTAATTCAAGGATAAGTTTTATATCCCATTACATATCTTATATTCCACATAACCAAGTGTTAGAAGCAAGAGACTAGAACTGGATATATCCATGTCTATGTTGATATCCATAACGATATCTATCTTTTATCTATTATGCATCTCTCTATATATATCTATGTGAACTAACTTGAGTAGAAATAATAATTTAATTCATGGTTACTAATGAGATAACCAAGGAAAACAGTATGGAGAGAGAAGAGGACTCCACACAGAGCTTTAGGATACACTCTCTATTAGTTGGTAGGAACTGGGTAAAGATCCAGAGAAGGAAACAAAGAAAGAGCCATCAAACAAATATAAGGAGAAACAAGAGAGAGTGGAATCCTGAAAACCTATTGAGGAAAGAGCATTCAGGAGGAGGTGATACAAAAAGGCAAAGCCTGTAGATAGGTCAAGAAGGAATATAGCTAGTGAGTGTGTTCAGATCAAATTAGTTGGGTTTTTTTTGGATGAAAAACCATGCACTTGTTTGTAGGAAGTATGGAAGGAGCCAGAAGATAGGGAGAAACTAAAGATTAGAAAATGAGTGGCAATGATAGAGGAAATAATCTCCTGGAGAATATGGAAGTTGATGTGCTCAAGGATGAATGTTGAGAGGTTTAATTGGAAAGGAGAAGGGTCATTTCTTTGTGTGAGGTAGAGGTGAAAGAGGAAATATTTTTTTTTTAAGCAATGGGGGTTAAGTAACTTGCTCAAGGTTACACAGCCAGTTATTTCTGGGTGGGGTTCTGAGTGTCTGAGCCCGGGATTCGATCTCCAGGTCATCCCAATACTGGAGCCGGTGCTCTTACTCGCTGAGCCACCTGGCCACCCCTAAGCAATTGGGGTTAAGTAACTTGCTCAAGGTTACATGGTCAGGTGTTTCTGGGTGGGTGCTAAGTGTCTGAGCCCGGGATTCAATCTCCAGGTCATCCCGACACTGGAGCCGGTGCTCTTACTCGCTGTGCTACCTGGCCACCCCGAAAGAAGAAATATTGGGGGAAGATGTTTGAATGATACAAGATGAGGAAGAACAAGAAGAGTGAGCTTTGATATGAATAGATCTTATTTTTTTGGTGGGTGAGTTATAAAATTAATCTTCAGCTGAGCAAATGGGGGAACCCGACCATAGAAAGTTACTATGGTGATAGGGAATATTAAAACACATACTCAGAAGAAAACAATCAAATCAAGACAGCTACATGCAAAACCTCAAAGAAAAATGTGAGTTGGTCTCAGGCCCTAGAAGAGTTAAAAAAAAGGATTTTAAAACTCATATAAAAATGTAGAGGAAAAATGGAAAAAGAAATGAGAGTGATGCAAGAAAATCATGAAAAAAGAGTCAATAACTTGGTAAAGGATGCACAAAAATGATGAAAATAACACTTTAAAAAATAGAATAGTCCAAATGGTAAAAGATGCTCAAAAATCTACTGAAGAAAGGAACACCTTCAAAAGCAGAATTGCCCAAATAGAAAAAGAGGTACAAAAGCTCACTGAAGAAAACAATACCTTAAAAAGTAGAATTGGTCAAGTGGAAACTAATGACTCCATGGAACATCAAGAAATAGTGAAAAAACATCAAAAGAATGAAAAAATAGAAAAAGATATGAAATATCTCATTGGAGACATAACTAGCCTGAAAAACAGATGTAGGAGATATAATGTAAGAATTATTGGGCTACCTGAAAGCCATGATCAATAAAAGACTACAGATTTAAGAAATTATAAGGGAAAACTTTCCTGATATTTTTGTTCCAGAGGATAAAATAGAAAGAATCTGCTTATCACTGCCTAAAAGAGACCCCAAAATGAAAACCTCCAGGAATATTATAGCCAAATTCCAGAGCCCCCAGATCAAGGAGAAAATATAGGAAGCAGTCAGCAATAAACAATTCAAACATCATAGAACCATGGTAAGGATCACACAAGATTTAGTACTTTATACATTAAAGAATCAAGTGGCTTGGAATATGATATTCTGGAGAAAAAAAGGAGTTAGGATTACAACCAAGAATCACCTATCAAGCAAAACTGAGTATAATCCTTTGGGACATAAAAAAGGATATTTAATGAAATAGAAAACTTTCAAGGATTCCTGATGAACCAGTACTGAATAAGAAATATGATTTTCAAATATAAGACTCAAAAAAAGCATTAAAAAAGTAAACATGAAAGAGAAATCACAAGGGATTTGATAAAGTTAAGCTGTTTACATTCCTACCTGGGAAGATGGCCCTTGTGACTCTGAAGGACTTTATCATTATTAGGGCAATTAGAAGTAAATAGACAGAGGGATCAAGTGTGAATTGACTATGATGGGATGGTATCCAAAAAAATAAAATTAAGAAATAAGAAAGAAGGATTCCCTGGGAGAAGGAAGAGGAAGAATAATGTAAATTATCTCACATGAAAGAGGCACAAAAGAGTTTTTACAATATAAGAGGGGAAATAAAGTGTTGGGGTAGTAGGCAACACTTGAACCTTACTCTCATTGAAATTGGTCTAAAGAAGGAATAACATGAACACTTAGTTAAGTAGAGAAATATATTTTACCCTACAGGGAAGTAGGAGGGGAGGGGTGGAAGAGTGGGTGGGATGACAGAAAGGAAAATATATTGGGGGAGGCAGTGGTCAGAAGCAAAACACTTTTAAGGAGAGACAGGGTGAAAGGAAATAAAGAAAGAAGGATAAACAAAGGGAAAAAAGCAGGATGGAGGGAAATATACAGTTAGAAATCATAACTGTCTATGTGAATGGGATGAATTCACCCATAAAATGGAAGCAGATAGCAGGGTAGATTAAAACTCAAAATACTTCAAGATGTTGTTTATATGAAATACTTGAAGCAGATAAATGCACACAGAGTAAAGGTAAGGGTCTGGACCAGAATGTTATGCTTCAGCTGAAGGAAAAAAAGCAGGAATAGCAATCATGATCTCAGACAAAGCAAAAACAAAAATAGATCTAATTAAAAGAGATAAGCAGGGAAACCACATTTTGCTAAAAGGCACCACAGGCAGTGAAGTAATAACAATACTAAACATATATGCAACAAATGGTATAGCTTCCAAATTACATTAAATTAAAACAGCTTCACACAAATAAAACCAATGCAGCAAAGATTAGAAGAAAAGCAGAAAACTGGGGGGAAATTTTGTGTCCAGTTTCTCTGATAAAAGCCACATTTCTCACATATGTAGAGAACTGAGTCAAATTTATAAGAATACAAGTTATTCCCTCTTTGACAAATAATCAAAGGATCTGAACAGTTTTCAGAAGAAGAAACCAAAACTATCTGTAGTAATATGAAAAAATGCTGTAAATCACTACTGATTAGAGAAATGCATATTAAAACACCTCACACTTTTTCAGATTGAGTAATATAACAGAAAAAGAAAATGACAAATGTTGGAGGGGATGTGGGAAAATTGTGACACTGATGCACCACCTCCACTGTTGGTGGAGTTGTGAACCGATTCAACCATTTTAGAGAGAAATTTGGAACTACAGCCAAAGGATTGTAAAACTGTGCATTCCCTTTGACTCAGCACTACCATTATTAGGTCTGTACCCCAAAGAGATTTTTTTTTAAAAGGAAAAGAGCCTATTTGCACAAAAATATTTATAGCAGCTCTTTGTGTGGTAGCAAAGAATTAGAAATTGAGGAAATGTCCATCAATTGGGTAATGGCTAAACAAGTTTTGGTAAATTATTATGATGGAACACTATTGCACTCAAAGAAATGATGAGCAAGATGCTTTCAGAAAAATCTGGAAAGGCTTACATGAACTGATGCAAAATGAAGTAAACAGAACCAGAACAGTGTAAACAGTAACATCAATCTTGTACATTGATCAATTGCAAATAACTTAGCTATTCTCAGGAATACAATGATCTAAGACAGTTCTGAAGGATTTGTGATGAAAAATACTATCAAACACCAGAAAAATGACTTGATGGAGTCTCGATGCAGATCAAAGCATTTTTTTTACTTTCTTTATTTTTCTTGTTTTTTTTTTGGTCCATTTTTTTTCCTTTTTGGAGGGCAATTAGGGTTAAGTAACTTGCCCAAGGCTACATGGCTAGTTTTTTTTTTTTTTGTGTGTGTGGGTGTTAAGTGTCTGAGGCCAGAACCAAACTCGGGTCCTACTGACTCCAGGGCTGGCACTTTACTCACTACACCACCTAGCTGCCCCTAGTCCATGTTTTCTCACAATATTGCTAATATGGAAATATGTTTTGCAAGATTACATGTGTATAACCTATATCAAATGACTTGCCTTATCAAGGAGGGGGGCAGGGAGAAAGAGGTTGAAAATTTGGAATTCAAACTTTAAAAACAAATGTTAAAAATTGTTTTTACATGTAATTGGAAAAATACAATTTTACAATTTAATTTACAAAAAAAAAATACAATTTGATAATAAAGGTCAGGAGACTAAGCTGTTGAGTACACTGGAAGTCAAGTTCACACCACATTTTGTAGCCAGTCTAGAATCAATGTAAAAAAAGAAGGAGTAACTAACCCAAAATCGAAGTTGATCAAAGTGTGATTGATGATAAGACAAAAGGGGGAAAATGGTTCAACTGTAGATAATAATGCAAAGTTCAAGTGATTCATTAAGGGATCCAGATAGGGAGGACAGTATAGCCAGTGTAGTGACAATATCCTGAGAAAAAAGTTAGGGGCAGAGGGATTGGGGTTATAGGGAGGATAAAGAAGAGGGTTAGGAATCATGGGGAATATGGAAAGATGGAAGGTTAAAAGATCACACTTATCTAAAATGAATCTCAGAGTTAATGAAAATGGAATTGGAAATACTTGTGTCTGGTGGCAAACATATGGCCATCTCTGTGTGTACCTGCAGTGCAATGTAGGAGTTGGTCATTGGGTATTGGGTAAATTGAAGACATGGAAAATCAGAGAATTTGAGGGAACAACAATAAGTTTGTCAAAATCCCCAAGTATGAGAGCAAGAGTTGGGGTAAAGAGAAAGAGAGCTAATCAGACACTGAAGACTAGAGGAACGAAGGAGATTGTCCTGGAAATGGTTAAATAATGACTGAATTAGGTGACAAATTTTAATAGCATGAACCTAAAAAAAAGAATTATGTTAGTAGTGGGAGAGTAAGAAAGTGTTAGTAGGCAGCAAAGAATATTCCAGTTTCCCCACAATAACCTGTGAATTGGAGATTAATGAAAGTGTGACTGGGATGCAGGAGTCAGGTCTCAATGAGTTGCAGAGGATGGAATGTGTGAGAATGGAAAAGGTTTAAAATGAAGGCAAGTTCATTAGTTATGGAGCAGTTATTACAGAGAACACAATAGAAGGGGTGGAAAGACCTGTAGTGGGGCATCGTGAAGATAGGATGGAGAAGGATAGTAGTAAGAGAATGGGAATGAGGGTTGTACATTAGCCAGGGGTTCAAAGTCTTCAGGATAGGGAATCTGTGAGGGGATGAAAGTGTATTATTTTTCTCAAACTCTACCAAAGCTTGTATTCTTTTGGGACAGCTTTTGAAAACCAATGGTGGCTTCTGTACCAATGGTGAGGAAGCCAGGCAAGGCTTTTTGGATGTTGTAGAAGGTATAACCATATAAAGATACATATACAAACAAACATACATACACACATACATATAAAAATTTATATATATCTATGTATATATATATATATATACATATATATATATATATATATAGGTACAAAATCCATCATCAAATAATTGAGACAACACCTGTAATAAAGGGGAAAGAAATACAAAAGAAAAGTCTCTCTTTCACAATGCAGGTCAGCACCTTTTCTGTAAACTATAGTCTTAGAAAATTGCATGGAGAACTGAGAGGTTAAATAATAATAATTAATAATAATAATATAGTAGCAGTAGTTATATAGCACTTTAAAGTCACAAAGCATTTTAGAAATATATTTTCATTTTATCCTCACAACAATCCTGGGAGGTAGGTGCTATTTTTATCTCTATTTGACAGATTAGGAAACTGAAGCAGACAGAGTTTAAGTGACTTGCCCAGGGTCATAAAGCAGGATTGAACAACCAGTATGGGACAGAGGTGAGATTTGGACCTAGGATTTCTTAACTCCGATGTCATCTCTCTATCAATTATGCCATAAAGCCTTGGGAAAAAATGTAAATAAAATGTTCTTTTCTGCTTATGGATGGCATTGGATCTTTAGCATACTTGTCTCTGAGATGAAGCATTTGTGTGCCCCAAGCAAAGTTGGAAAATTATCTCCCTTGGGTGTTACTGTGTACCTGAGGCTTTGAATCTTTACCTTTTTATTTTTTAACATACATCACAAAAGAAATGGTTAGGTACTATGGAGAACAGGATTTTCTGGAATTTAAGATAGTTCGTTTATAAAAGGGCACCACGTTAAGAATCTGTTATATTTCATTTGTGGAGTACAGAGGAGATCACAACCTTAAAGGTAACTTCGTAGAGAAGTCTTAGAGAACTTCTTGTGACTCAGGGAGGTTAAGAAACTTGTCCATGACCACCCAGCTATCAAGTGTCAGAAGTAGGATTTGAATCCTGATCTTGACTCCAAATGAATGATTACATCCTTTTATCCTGACATTCACATTTTATGTGTACATGCACATGACACACGCATGTATGTACACACATTCATAAATGTACACATACTACTAGCTCAGATCTTCCTGACTCCAGCTAGTGCTTTATCCAACTTACCACCTAGCTGCCAAATGATAGCTAGCATTTATATAGCACTTACTAAACTCCAGGCACTGTATGAAGTGCTTTATTATCTCATTTTTATCCTCAAAACAGCCCTGGTAGGTAGGTATTCTTATTATCCCTATGTTATAGTTGAAGAAACTGAGGTAAAGAAAGGTTAAGTGTCTTGACCAGGGTCACATGGCTAGTAAGTATCTGAGATTGGATTCAAACTCAGACCATATATATATATATATATATATATATATATATATGCTCTATTATATTCATATATACATTTATTCATATATAAATATACTTACATACATATATTCATATATAAGTATACTTACATGCATATATTCATATGCACACATATACACATACATATGTACATATAAAAAGTTTTTCCTTGGATTCCTCTAGATCCTGTGGTCTCAGTAGTTGCCTATAAAAGTCATATACTTGGTGTAGCTAGGTGGCACAGTGAATAGAGCACTGGTCCTGGAGTCAGGAGGACCTGAATTTAAATCTGGCCTCAGATACTTGACACTCTTACTAGCTGTATGACCTTGGGCAAGTCACTTAACTCCAACTGCCTTGCGTTCGCCCCTCCAAAAAAAAGTCATATACATATGTACATATGTGTGTGTGTATAATGAATATGAAACTTCCTCTGACATATTTCTCAAGCCCAGAATGTCCTTTCTAATCCACTATGTGACTTCCCTTTTCATATCCCCTTCTGCAAGCCAAGAAGGTCAACTTGATCCCAGTATGTGTTTTCTTGTTGTTATTTTTTGATTCTGACCCTTCTCCAAGCATTGCAATTTCCATCAGCTTTTCAATAGGCAGAGGTTGCTTCCTTCCCCATACATGAGCAGAAGCTAAGCTGAACACATCAGTATCACTTCTCCATTTTTGGCAGCCTAGAAAGATGGAGTACCTTGGTTCATTTCTGCTTCTGGAATTCTGAACATCCCAAAGCCAAATTGTCATTAACACAG
>NW_027185754.1:16865430-16937930 GCF_028583685.1 Petaurus breviceps papuanus | reverse complement strand
CCCAGTTCTAAATCTATGATCTATGATATTTATCTTTGTTTTTGCCTCACTCCCCAGTCTACTAGATAGTAAATACCCTAAGTATAGGCATTATTTATGATACTGTTTCAGATCTGTATCCTTAGTACCTACCATAGTGCATTGCATATAATAAACATGTAATGTTCCTTGAATTGAACAGTAGGTACTCAATAAATATTAGATGAATAAATAATTTGATCCTTACAAAGTAATCCAATGAGGAAGGAAGGAGACTCTCATCCACATTTTACAAATGATGAAATTGAGTTTCAAAGGGTTGAAGTGATTTTCCCAACAAAGTTACACAGCAAGTTAGTGGTGAGGTCTGTCTCCTTGGGTCCCCATGGTGCCACCAGATGTGTGAGTCATAAAAAACTAGCAGAATACGTGCCATATTTAGTCATGATCTGAGAAATCTGGCCTGATTTTGGATTTATGGATTTCTATAAAATAGAAAGAGAAATGGAGTTAGGCCTGGGAGATCAAGGTCCTATCACCACAGATCCCAGAAAATTCAAAGGGCATGTTTTGTCCACTGTCCAACCCTCATCCATGGCCAGACATTTGCATCTTAAACACAGAAACTAAAACCTACTAAAGCTAAAAAGTCAAGTGGATTACAGGGAGAACAACACTCACCAGCTTGTGATAAAAATTGGAATTGCTGAGTGACTCTGCTCTCCTTTATGTGGACAGTACCACCTCTGTATAAAATTCACTTTGTGAATTATCTAAGATGAGGTTTAGAAAACTAAGGTCTGCGGTCCAAATCTAACCGACTGATTATTTTTGTAAGGCCAGTGAGCTGAGAATAGTTTTTACATTTTTAAATAAAATTTTACTGTATTTAAAAATGTAAAAAACATTCTTAGCTCACTGACCATACAAAACAAACAAGTGGCTGTCCAGCTTTGGCTCTCAGGCCCTCAAGTTACAAATTATATTTCTTCAAATTGCTTTTTTCCACATGTGAAACGAGAGTACCCTTAATCTCCCTTGGCTTCTGTTTCCTCATTTTTAAAACTAGGGGGTTGAAGTAGATCAGAGGTGTCAAACTCATGGCCTTGGGGCAGCAAAACTCTGGAGTGGGCTGGAACCAGACTAAAATGTGATTGGGAAATGTTTAAAAAAATGAACAAAAATATAATACAACATAGATAATAATGATTTGTGGTTTTCTAAGTCAACATGTGACCTACACAGGTTTACCTGAGTTTGACACTGGTACCAGAAAACTAGTAAAATCCTTTTCAGGTACAGATCCCACACGGAGGACTCCAAACGTTCTCTGTTCATGGAGCTCTGAGAGTCTCAGTCGTTTTTCCATGGCACCTGAAGGACAAAAACAAAACAAAATACCTACTCTTTCACATAACTGTGTTTCCCTTGAAAATTTAAAATATCCTCTGGCGACCTGTGAGTTTTGTGTGGTGTCACAGATCCTATACATTTCTTAGTTACCTCTCTCCATCCTCATTTTGTGTGTTAAAAATCAGGTCAAATCAAGTCAACAAGCATTTATTAAGTGCCTACACTGTATGCCAGATACTGTATTAAGCTCTGGGTATACAAAAAAAAAGACAAAAAAACAAACCAAAACAAAGAGTCCCTGTCCTTGAAGAGCTGATAATCTAATGCAAATAAATAGGTACAAATAATGTAGATATGTATATACTTATGTTTATCTATATTTTATAAGATAATTTGGAGATAAACTCAGACAAGAGGCAGGAATATTCTGGTAAATGTTTAACAAAGAAAAGCATGGCATACTTTTAAGCTTAATCTGCATTATTAATATTTTTTCCATAACTTTCTTACGTCTAGTCAAACAACAAAATAATCAGTCAAGTCTTGATTTTGTAGCTTTTGCTAATTTCTGAGTGTAAGTGCTCAAACTGAAAATTTGACAATTAGATCTCCTGAGCTGATTCAAGCCGGCAATCCGGAAGGCACTGATGTTAAGGAAGACTACTAAAGGCTTCTTGCACAGGATAGAATTTTAACTGAGACTTGAAGAAAGTCAGGAGCCAAAAATAAGGAGAAAGTGCATTCCCAGCAGGGGGACAGTCAGTGAAAATATTCAAACTCAGGAGATGGAGTTGCTTGGGTGGGGAAAAGCAATGCAAATTGCTTAAAAATGGATTATTGAGCACTTGAAATAGAGTAAGGTGTGAGAAGACTGGAAAGGTAGGACAAACCCAGGTTCCTTGACAACCTGGGTTTTAAAAAAATGATTTTATATTTGGTCATGGAGGCAACATGGAGCCACTGGAGTTTATTGAATAGTGTAATGACATGGTCATATCTGCGTTTTGGGAAGATCACTTGGATAGCTGAATGAAGGCTGAACTGGAGCCAGGCACATGCTTGAGTCAAGGTGTAAGGTGCGGAGAATGTCCACCATAACCATGACAATGTTAGATGAGAGGGAAAGAGGCCTATGGGACAGATGTTATAAAGGTAGAATTGATAGGTCCTGACAACAGATTGAAGAGGGAGGTTAGAGAGAAAGAGTTGTTGAGGATGACACTTAAGTTGCAAGCCTGGGAGTGTGGCTGTGTCCTCAACAGTTACAGTGGAGAACAGAAGAGGTGAGGATTTAGGGGAAAGGATAATGAGTTCACTTTTGGGCATGTTGAGTTTTAGATGTTTATAGGAGGTACACACACATGCATATACACACATAAACATACATACGTACCTACATATATGCACACCCACGCATAGTTCAAGATGTCCAATAGGTCAGTTAGTCAACAAACATTTATCAGGCATTTATTATGTACCAGATAAACATTGGCAGTACAAAGAAAAGTAAGACATTCCCTGCTCTCCAGGAGCTTACAGTCTAATAGGGAAGACCACATGTAAACAATTATACACAAGCTATATGCAGGATAAATTGGAAATAATCAATAGAGGGAAGGAATTAGAATTAAGGGGGATTGGAAAAAGTTTCTTGTAGATGGTGGGGGTTTAGCTAGGACTTAAAGGAAGCCAAGGAAGACAGGAGGCAGAGATGATGTGAAATTGCCAGTGAAAATGCCCAGAGTCAGGAGATGTGGTATCCTGTTTAGGGAATTGCAAGAAGGTCAGTGTCACTTGATCAAAGAGTAAGGGATAATGAGATGTGTAAGGCATAAGTAGACTGGAAAGGAGTGGAGGAGGGGAGGTAATGAAGAGTTATGAAGGGCTCTGAAAGCCAAAAAAGGATCTTATGTTTGATCCTGAGAGTGAAAGAAAGGCCACAGGAGTTTATTGAATAGGGGTGAGAGAGGGTGACATGGTTAGAGCAGTGTTTTAGGAAGATCACTTTGACAGATGGACCAAAGATGGGCAGAAGATTGCTGAGCGACTTGTGGTAAGCAGAACGGTTGCATGCTGTTGGTATTGGGAGATGAGACTGGAGGTCAGGAGAAAGGCTAGGATTAGATAAACAAATCTGACAATCAAGGAAGAGAATTCATTTTAACTTCACCTCACATAAGATAATATGGTGACAGTAAATTTGATGTTCCACTTCCACCCTTCCCCCCCCCAAAAAAAAAAAAATTAAGTCAAAGATAAGCAAGTTTCAGATGATCTTTTCTGTTGTATGTTATTTGTGTGGTCACTCCTGCCCTTAAGCCATTTGCAAACTTTGGGTGGGAACCTCCACCCACAGAAATGTCCCTGCATCAGAGAAAACACTGAGGGAGAGAGCTCACACATTGTCCACCATAGCTGACTAAGCTGGATGGGTTCTTTGTGCTCCCAAAGGAACTGTTCCCTCAGATCTGGTAGCATGGACTCAACCCTGACTGGGAACTACAACTTTGAAGTTCTAAATCACCAGTGGTGCTCCTGTACGCCCACAACTCTTTTTCTTTTCAAGCAGTTACCACAGATTGGGTCCCTGTCCAGTGGACCTCAGAGGTGCCCATCTCTGTGCTGGCTAGACGTAGTAGTAGCTGCTTCATCTCTGAGGTTGAGGAATAGAATAGGCTTTTTCTTTGGGGAACTTAGCTGCCCCACACCCACATTTCCTTCCTTCCTTCCTTCCTTCCTTCCTTCCTTCCTTCCTTCCTTCCTTCCTTCCTTCCTTCCTTCCTCCCTTCCTTCCTTTCTTTCTCTCTCTCTCTCTCTCTCTCTCTCTCTCTTCGTTCTTTTCCTTCTTTCTTTCTTCATTTTTTTTTGCAGCAAAAAAAAAAAAAATTATATGCTAGAGAAGCGAGCCTGGGCAAAAGTTGGCCTGAAATATCTATATGTTAGTTGGTGTTCGTGAAAAATCTATGTGTGGGTGGGATTGTAACAGCAGATGTAGCTTCCCTTTCGGTCTCCTCCCTCTGTCAGGTTTTTTTTCCTTTTTTTCTTTCTTTCTTTCTTTCTCTTTTTTGCCACTCTCTTCCTTTTTGCATTTTCATAGCCTCCTAGCAACGGTCTTCCAACCTGGCCTTGCCCCAGTGCTCCCACCCCTGACCCCACAGTGAGCTTTATCATTAAAGTCTGCACCCCACCTCTCTTTCAGCCAGTGCCTCTGTTGGGGGACTAAACTGACTCCCAGCAGAGGATCTTTTGTCAGGGAACATGACTGTCTGCGGCAGTCAGCAGAGGTCGAGCCTCCTTCTTCATTCAGCATTGCCTCAGTTTCTCAGTCTGATAAATCATCATTTTAGAGATAGAAAAGACCTTATGAATCATCTAGTAAAACTCCTTTCATTTTGCAGATAAAGACACTGAGGCTCAAAGAGGGGAAGGGAGCGTCCAAGCTCTCAACATAGAAAGTAAGCCTTCTACTAATTTACTGGAAACAGAATCAGGATAGTGGAGAGAAACAACAGAAATGGAAGGTGCTTCCTGGCCCCCCCCCCCCCGACCAATCAGCCTAAAATCACCAGCTCCATTCTGAGGTTTGAAATGTTCTCTAGGCTTCTCCATTTTTAAGACTCCCCCAGCTCTATCGACAACTCAACAATTGTCACTGTGTTCCCCATCTGCCTCACAAAGGAGAATGATGGACTCTCTACACCAGTTTCCTTCCATGCCTTTATTTCAAGAGGCAGGTAAAAAAGAGCCTAGAAGGATGAACAGCCCCAGCTTTGCCTTGCAGTCAATGCCTTTTAAATAGAAAAGAAACTTCTCCCCCCCTCTCAATTCCCCCCACTAACAGCTTCACCAAACCCACTTTAACACTAAGTGCAGAGTGTACAAATTGCTTTCATAACCATATTCATCTACTACCTTTATGTTTTGAAGTATTCAGACTTGCTTTAGTTTTATTAATGTATTTCTTTTATCTTTCATCTGAATAGTGTTCTCTATGTAAAGTGACCAAATGTGATTAATGATGAATAGATGAAGATGGGACAGGGTGTTTGAAAAATGACTTAAGTACTCTATGGAAGTCACTGGCGAGAGTCCCAAAATGCAAATCCTGGTTAAGTTAATGACTGGAAAATCATGATGGCATTAGTGTCTGAGCTTTTGCATTATTCCGATTGCTTTATAAACAATAAATAATTAGCATTTTACATTAGAATCCGTTAATCCACTGCATACTTGATTATCTCCATAGACCCAACTCTCTGGGAGTCAAAAGTTTAAATCTAATTGACAAATAGGAACACAGATTCTGATCCGTGGCTGTCCAGCATTGATAAGTAACAGTTTCACTTTGCCAATGGCATAGTGGAGTTCATGTCCCATTAACGGCTGGTACTTTATTAAAATGTCTGGAATAATCGAGTTTGCAAGAGGCATCCTTCCATAAGAAGGGTTTGTGTGTTCTCCTGGATGGGATTTTAGGAAGGAAAATTGTTTTTATGTTCACGTCTTCCACTTACTGGCATTACTATCTGTGTGGCTACCCACTTCCATTTATTTACCCTTTGTGTAGCTGAGAAGCTTTATGAAAAATAAATTAATAATGCATACTAAATTATGTCTGCAAGAGACATTCAGGTATGTATTGCAGTTTTCAAGAGTGATTAGATTTACATCTCCTTAAAAAGGATATTTTTCCTTCTATCTTCCACACAGGCCCTTAACTAAAGACCGGACCTTACAGTCACAGTCCAATGATGAGCACCTGTTAGGATAGAGGGGAGCTTTCTATTCATTTGGATTACTGCTTATTCAGAGTTCCTGGCCCTTAGGTGGCTAGGCCAGGCTCTAAGGCATGCATCTTTAGTGACTGGAGTCCCTCTGAGAATCTTTAACCAGCCTGAGTGATCCTGGGGCTCTATGCTCCCAGAATGAGAACCAGCAACTAGCAACCCTTTGTAAAGTAACCAGCTCCTCTAGAGCTGGTCATTGAGGAGGGGCAGGTTTCTACAGAGGGAAACACAGGCAGGAGGTGATAAACAGAGTCTAAAAATTGGATGTGCTTTTCCAGCCCATGCTGTATCATGAAGTGAGATTTGCAAACCTTCACCACCCCTAGTACTCAACACTGTTGAAAAAGCCACCTTTCAAAGTTGTTGGTGGGTATGTGTGTGTGTGTGTATGTGTGTGTGTGCACTTTAAACCACAAAGGAAAGAGAAATATAGTAGCATCGATTGTTAAATCCTTGCGCCTGCTCCTCCTTGCCCGCACGCAGAACATTCTGCCTTTGTAGCAGCGCAGAGGGTTGGTATTTATCAGGGTTCAGAGCCAGTTCAGCCACACACTTGACAAATTATTTGTGGAATTGTTGTATTCATAGTCACTTAAATAAGAATCTGTCAACACGAAAGGCTGGGTTTTGTTGCAGCAAGTCTCACAGTTTTTCCTGCGCACTCAAGGAATGATGGATTGGAGGTAATGCAAATTCACTACCATTTTATATGCTGGTGCCTTCTTCACAGACAGGAAGCATAGCTCAGTATCATCTTGTAAAATCCCTTAACTGTACAGGCCGAGTTCTGTGTTGGAAGTGTGTGTGTGTGTGTGTGTGTGTGTGTGTGTGTGTGTGTGTGTGTGTGTGTGTTTCTTCCCTTTCTCCTTCTTCTCCTCCTCAAATGGGATGTTGGAACAGGGAAATTGAATTCAAATATTTTCCTCACGTCTCATTTTGGAAACTGTTCCTCACAGCAGGTGTGCAGGCTGGATTTTTTTTTCTTTTTTAGGCTAACTCATACATATGCTTAGCTGTGCTCAGTAATTAAAACAAATTTGATAAATATAATTATTTGGTTTTATGGCAACTTAAAAGTTAATACCCCTTAGCAGGACATTAAATCTTAACTCTCAAAGAGCAGGAGGAGGGAAAATAACATTGCAGTTGGGGAGAGGCCAGCTGGGGATATTACCCAATGAGTTGGCCAGTTTTTAGTGAGTCTTTATTAAGCTCCACCAAGCCCATCCCCACAATGCTCAGAGCTTCTCCCTGACTCTGAAGGGAGGGTGACATGTCAAAATATATGGGTTCCTTTTATGACTTTAAGGAATTAGGCCATCTGTTTCAGAGGTGAGAACTGGGACTAAGAAACCAGGTGACCCTATAACAGAGGTCAATCTTTCTCTCTCTCTTATGGGTTGGGGATGCCTTTCCCAGTTACCAAGGAAAGGGTCAAAGGATTATCTATTTAAGCTTCAAGGGACCTCAGATATCATCTGGTCCAACATCTTCATTTTGCTGGTAAGGAAACCGAGAGCTAGAAAGATGAAATGGCTTGTCCCAGGTCACACACGGAAAAAAGTCAGGTCTAATAAAGTCAGTGTTTTCCTCACTGCTCCAGCTGCCTTTCTTTCAAACCAGTGTCTTTCTTTCAAACCAGGTTCATAGGGTAGATTCTTTTTTTTTTCTTTTTAGAAGAGGGAAAACAGGGCAACTGGGGTTAAATGACTTGCCCAAGGTCACACACAGCTAGTTTTGTGTTAAGTGTCTGAGGCCAAATTTGAACTCAGGTCCTCCTGACTCCAGAGCTGGTGCTCTATTCACTGCGCCACCTAGCTTCCCTGGTAGATTCTTTAGAAAGACTTTTTTATTTTTTTCCAGAAACGGCATAAAGTCACAGCATTTAGAGCTGGATGGGACCCTGGAAGACATTTAATCTAATCCTCTCATGTTTGAGAAAATGGAGGCCCATGGAGTTAAAAGGACTTGCCCAAGTTACTTTGAACGGAAATCAATTGACCCCAAATCTAAAGCTCTTTTCAACATACTGTGATAGTCATTGGTGACTCAGTGGTCTAACATTTTTAAATGAATTGACTGCACAGAAAGACTTACAGTATGGGAGTTGGGAGACCTGGGTTCAAATTCTGACTTTTCTACTAATGTGGTGTGATTTGCGTCTTTCTTCCTTCCTCTGTAAAATGAGGCTGTTGGACTAGATAAGGAGATCTTAACCTTTCTGTGAAAAGAGTTGAGGCCATTCTTGGAGAGTTCCTTCTCTTCCCTTCCTCATCTCACATCACCCAGACGTCTTCTGCCACTATCTCCTTCTGCCTCACATGTATAAGCAGCCCTTCTGACCAATATGAACAGCAAGTAGCTCCCTCCTCACTCTCATTTATCTTCTATGTTTCCTTTTCTACTTACTGCTTTCCTACTGCCTACAAACGTACCCGTATCTCCTCCATTCTGAAAAAATTCTCACTTGTTCCATTCATCCTTACTAGTTGTTGTCCCATTTCTCTCCTTTGTGGCTAAACTCCTTGAGAAGACTCCTAAGGTTCCCTCAATGCTAGTGCCTTCCACCTATTAAATCTCCAATTTATCTTATGTATAGCCTATTTGTGTGATATCTCTCCCATTAGAATGTGCCCGCCTTGAGGGCAGGGCCTGTCTTTTGCCATCTCTGTATCTCTGGAGATCAAAACAATGGCTGATTCATAGCAGGTGTTTAATGAGCATTTATTGACTGCTGACTTTTTAAAGTCTGTTTTAAGCTTTGGTTGTCTGGTGAAGACAGTGGACTCATTTTCAAAATAACATTTTAAAATTCATAAAATAAAATGCATAGGATCTTAAAGGAAACTAATTATATTGAAATACAATTATCAAAAGATTAAATAAACAAGTCCACAGGCCCTAGGTTTAAAAACCCTGGACTAGATAATCTTTAAGGTCCGACCTAGATCTAAAGTTCCATGATTCTGTGATATCAATCTTCAATTAGAAAAATTACAAAGGGATCTCTGTGAGCTATAAACAACATTCCCAAAGCAGTAACGAATTGTATAGTGGCATAGTCCATCTGCACCCCCCTCCTTTAAAAACTGTTGGTGAGTAGTGCAGAGGAAAATACAGAAAGGCAACGTAAAAACAAAATCCCACATTATATAACACGTCCCCTTAATACCGTTAAAAAATATATGTAATATTTTGAAATCACTGACTAATTATTTCTAATCATTCCATAATAATTTATGGAGAGAATCACTCTTTTGGATGCATTCCTGTTTTGATCTAAACGTATTTCCGAGCGCGCTGTCAAACATCCCCATTTGGCAAAGGATTTGGTTTCACTGAATTTCTTTAATGTGTCCAGATCTCTTGCCAATGAGTCTGTGGAACATATTTTGACAGCTTTGTTGCTAAGTTTGTTGCGACTTGTGTCTGGAACGGGTATCAAATTTCAGATATTAATCTGTTTGTTTCCTTCCTAGATGGAGCTATTTGGAGAATGCCCCTGGCTTGCCTGAAGCTGCTCCCATCCAGAATGAAGGGTCATTACTTTTTTTGGATTTCTCCAGGCCATTGGATTTTAGCATTCTCTTGGAATGGCCTGTAGAATTTCTTTGTTTGGCTCAGAAGGTAATTTGGGGAGACCTTGGTTAGGTTGGGGGGAAGGGAGCTTGGAAGCAACTTGAATGGTGGAGGTTTTGTTCTATATACATTTTGCATCTGTAACTAAGTGCCACCAATTAATAGGCCAGTACATGTCAAGAAGTACATGAGAAAGCAATTTCATTTCCATCTTGTTAATGTTTGTATTAACAAGCATATTGACTTTGGACTTACTGTGGATACTTCCAAAATGGTATCTGTCCATTTTAACAGACTGCTCATTGGGTTTTCTGAGTTTTGCTCAAATAACTTATAAGGAAATTGTAGTTCATCTTTTCTTAAAGATTCCTATCAGTCTAAGCAGGAAATACTGTTCTTGGTTGGAAGATCCTCCTTTAGAAATGATTCTCCTCAGCTAAGTAATACCCTTCTTTCATCTGAGAAGCGAGGCACCATTTGGTGTTGAATACTGCATAGGCCGTTAGACATATTCTCTTGGTCATTTGGTATTGTTTAACTCTTCTTGTTTTTTAAGGGAAAGTTCACTGGTTGGGTGGGTGAGGGTATATTTGGAAATGATTGTGACATAAAAGGTAACAGTAGGACATTTTTTATTTTTAGAAAACATGATACTCCGTGCAGTTCTGTTGTTATGTCAAAGATGTTCCCCTTGAACTCCTCTGACACTAATATTTTGGACCATGAGAAACTTATATGCTTGCTGTGGTTTTTTGTTCCTTTGTTTGTTTTCTTATGGGTTCATGTGCCTTAGTTTTGTCTTCTCTTCTAGACTAAAAGGACTTGCAGTTAAGAAGGCTGGTGATCAGGAGCTAAATACCAGCCCAGTTTTCCCATAATTATTCCAGCAAGAATGGAAAATGGTCATCAGACCAAGAAATAACCAAGAAGTCCAAGAAACTATAGTAAGTTCATTTTTCCAGCCCAGATCTGCACACAGAGGTAGCCAGAAGCCTGTAGGCATGAGGGAAGAAGTCCAGCCAGAAAACCCCAGCCTGGACATGTAACTTATGAAAATCTTCCAAGGTATAACTCAGGGGTGAGCCAAGGAAGCCTGGAGCCCGCAGCCGTGTACTCCAGGGGATCAAGAAGGAAGCATGAACCAGGGGTGAGCCAGGAATGCAGAGAATCTGCAGCTGTGTGGCTTGGACCTCAAACTGGGGAAGAAGCCTGTATGCCTCAGACTGGGAGAGCACTGATCAGACTATACTTACCATTAGTTTCCTTAAGGCACTGAAGGCTCACAGCTTGCTGGAATGTACCATGCCTGAGGTCCTTGAAAAACACAGAGCTCAGAACCCAGAAGAATAACTGCAGGACATAATATAACACACACTAGAACCAAATAAGGCCCCATCATTCCTTCTGGCAGTGTCCAAAGCCTGGCCCTTACACAAATTCTCAAAATTAATTAAGGAAGTAAGGCTGGAAAAAGAATAAATAAAGAAAACACCAATGACAAGCACATTTTATGGGTCTAAGGAGGACACAAAACCAAAGTATCCTTCAAGAACACATGGTTACTGGCGGCAGAGCCAAGATGGTGGAGTAAAAGCAGGAACTTACTTGAGCTCATCCCGAATTACCTCCAAATTACCTGTAAAAAAAACGATTGTAAACAAATTTTAGAGCTACAGAGCCCACAAAATGACAGAGTGAAATACATCTTCAGCTGAGGAAGCCTGGCAGGCTGACAGGAAGGGTCTGTTGCACTGTACTGGGAGCAGAGTGAGTCCTGGGTGGGCTGTGCTAGCACAGATCATCTGGAGCAGACCTCAGTGGACTGAATCACTGACTATGGCAGTTTCTAGATTTCTCAGCCCATAAAAGCCAAAGGTCAGTGGGGAAACTCTATTGGACATGGGTGAGAGAAGAACATAATCCGGCCCCTGTCCCCAGGGCATTGGAGGCAGCTGTGGTGGCAGTAGCAGCGGCTGCTTCTGGTGCTCCAGGCCCACAGAGAGTGGGGGGACCAAGCAACTGACCAGAGGGAAGTTGAAGGAATTTCTTAACTGGTGCTGAAGCAGGATCCTCTTGCTTTGCCCTGATTGAATCTGGGTTGCAGTCTTGGGTGGTGGTCCTGGGGTGAGGAGCGCTAGTGTGGCAGAACTTGTTGGGGCTGTGGATGGGCAGTCATCCTCACAGTTCTGAGGCAGATGCCTAGAAGAAGCTATGATAGCAGTTGAGCAAAACCCCAGAAATTTGGGACATAGCACTCTCTACTCTGGAAGCAGAGTTCTACTGTAGCAAAGAACTCAGAGGTCAAGTAATTGCCTGGCAAAATGAACAAACAAAGGAAGAAAAATCAGACTAGAGAATCATTCTTTGGTGACAGATGATCAAAATATAGAACCAGAGGAAAACAAAGTCAAAACTCCTGTATCAAAAGCCTCCAAGAAAAATATGAATTGGTCATAGGCCATGGAGGAGCTCAAGAAGGATTTTGAAAATCAAGTAAGAGAAGTAGAGGAAAAATTGGGAAGAGAAATGAGAGTGATACAAGAAAATCATGAAAAAATGAGACAACAACTTGCTAAAGGAGATCCAAAAAATACTGAAGAAAATAACACCTTAAAAATTAGACTAATTCAAATGGCAAAATAGGTCAAAAAAGCCAATGAGGAGAAGATGCCTTAAAAAGAAGAATTGGCCAGATGGAAAAGGAAGTGCAAAAGCTCACTGAAGAAAATAATTCCTTCAAAATTATATTGGAAGCAAAAGGAAGGTAATGACTTTATGAGAATTCAAGATATTATAGAAAAGATCCAAAAGAATGAAAAAATAGAAGGCAATGTGAAATAATCTCATTGAAAAAATCACTAACCTAGAAAAGAGATCTAGGAGAGAGAATTTAAAAATTATTGGGCTACCTGAAAACCATGATTAAAAAAAAAGAGCTTGGGGCAACTAGGTAGTACAGTGAATAGAGCACTGGCCCTGGAGTCAGGAGAAAATTTGGAACTCAAAATCTTGTGTAAAGAAATGTTGAAAACTAAAATAAATAAATTCTGAAAAAAAGAAAAAAAAAGAGCACATAGTTACCTAGTCATACTTTGAAGTGTCAAAGGCGGTCTTTAAGGGAGAAACACATGCATATACACATATGTATATACATATGTGTATATGCATGTATGTATATGTAACTATAAATGTGTGGATATACGCATTTGCCGGAATCTAGGAACATATATTCTCAAATCCATATAGTTGTAAAGTGTCAGAACTCAGTTCTCTTGATTTCCTGGTTGCATGTCCACTATACCCCACTGAACATATCAACCATTCCATATAAATGTATGTAAACTAGCTATAGGTGCACAAATATTCCGTGTGTCCTAAAAGTTTTGTTAGTTTTAAGATATGTATAATATATGTATATACATGTATACAAATACATGTATACATACACATATATGTTGGTGTGTATATGTGTGATGCCTTATCAAGGTGAATAATGATTTCCCAGAAGGGATTGAATTATTCAGATTCACTGCATATTTCCAGTGGACCAGAACCAATGAGACTGCTTAAAAAAATATTGTACAGCATTATAAAGTTTAAGTAGTCTTAATTCAAATGCATATGATCACTTCAGGGGATTCATTATTGGCATTAATTAGGAACTAGTTATATAACTATGTGTGTATATACATTATATGTACATCTATGTATAAACATATATATGTGTGCATAGTATAAGGTAAAATAAATATAAATACTAAATATGTGTGTATATCTTGCCCTAAATATATATGCATGTTGATATACAGACACACATATATACACATATAAGAGAATATAAGTTCTATATAAATGTTAACTTATATATGGGGTGTCCCCAAAGTTTTAGTACCATTTTAAGCTATTAAAGCTCAAAACTCTCCCTATATACACACATATGTAATACAACATATATACATAAATTATGTTATATATAACCATGTATTATATATCTTGTGTATATGTATCTGTATATATGTATATTACTTACCTAAGTCCACATAGTTATTAAGTCTAAGAATAATCCACTATCTTCTGATCTCACACCCTATATCCTTTTCACTAATTCTGAAGAGATTCAAGAATGTATCATTATGCTCAGCTCTATCATTATCTCTAGGCCAGTTGATAAAGTCATTGGATATAATCACAGACAATGAGGTGTTAATATGGTAACGAGGTGTTAACACCTAATGATCCTTATACACAATGTGAACACCTTTCATTAATGAAATAAAAGGGAGCCTGGTCATTGGATAGTATAGCAAAAAAAGAAAAAGAAAAAAAAAAGGTTGGCCATACTCCTTGAGACTTTAAATAGCTAAGCCCTGGGGAGAGTTGGACAGTCAAGCCATTGGAAAGTCGGAGAATTGGTGTTAGGGTGGCCTAGGAGTCTACTTAGTAGTTGAACCCATCCTGAAAGGAAATGACTCTTGGGGGTAAGGTGGGTCTTCTCTATATTTTCCTCACATTTCTGACCGTGGCATATAGCCGTAGAATTCTTCTCCCAGGAGTAGACATCCCAGCCAGAATTAGGAAAGTCAATTTGAGGAACAGGTAAGGGAGCACAGACATACACACCAGACAGAAATCAATACAGAGGCAAATCCTCAACACCAGGGAACAACTTCAATTATTATTATCCCTGCAAGTAAAAGGGAGAGCTGGCAATGGGCATCCCGGGCAATTAAGAGTTAAAGCATCAGAGAAGCAGATACCCTGGGGGCCCCGCTGAGCTGCCTGACTGCCAAAGACCTTGTGCCTAAGAGGGAACATTGTGAGCGCTTCCCAAGGAGAGGGGAGAAGACGTCAAGGCTCTGCACTTCTGGAATCGCGAGTTACTTTGGCCACAGGTGACTCCTATGTTTGTGTCTTGCAGCCATTCCAAGTTTATTCCCATTCTTTCCCACAGACACGGTGTATTTTTGTGGGAAAGTGAGATCTATGAATTTTGGAGAGGATTGTTTTGTAGCTACTGGATCTAATGGGATACTATTAGTAAAGTGTTTAGGACAGTGCCTGGCACATAGTAGGGTCATAATAAATGCTTTCTCTTTTCCCTCCCCACTCCTCATTATGTTATCTTAGCAAATGTATTTTTTTCTTTGAGATAATTGTGTCTTGTGCTGAATTATTAAAGGGGAATCATACTAGTGAGGGCTAATGAGCTATAGGCATAGGAGCAGTACCCCAGAGGGTACCCTTAGGACCTGAAATGGCAGCTACACTCTGGAGACCCAATCCGTGAGTGAGAGCACAAATTGGGAGAGTAACCCAGGAGTATTACAAATGAACAAAATCAATCAAGAAAGAAAAAGAAGAGAAATTGTAGAGGGGAATATTTGCATCAGATATCACTAATAAATGACCAACATCCAAGACATATAGGAAATTAATGCAAGAGCCACTTCCTAATAGATATGTGGTCAAAGTACAAAGAAACATTTTTTCAAAAGAGAAATTGTAACTCACAAATGACCAGTTGAAAATATGCCTCAAATCCCTATTAATAAGAGAAATTAAAATTTAAATCAACCCAGAGGTTTCATCACACAACATGCAGACTGGCAAAGATCCAAAACATGGTCAGGATCAATGCTGGAAGACAAGTACAATAATATGTGGTCGGTGGAAATGTAAAATGATTCAACCATTATGAATATCAGTTTGGAATTATTCAAGAAAAATCACTATACTGTCTATACTCTTTGACTCATCCGTCTCACTAGTGTGCATATACCCCAATGAGGTCAAAGGCCCATATGCCAAAACTTTTAGCGCTATGTCAAAAAGATTTTATAGTAGCACACTATGGCAATCAAAAACCAAAATAAAGTTTGTGCCTGTTGATTGGGGAATGACAAAAACACTGTTGTTTGAATGTAATGGAATATTATTATCCAGTAAGATATGACAAACATGAGAACTTCAGAGAAATATGGGAAGATTTTTATGAATTAATCCATACTGAAATCAGCAGAGCCAAAAGAACAATGAACACCCCTTCAAAATGGAAAGATCACTAGAAGGAAAACAAAGAGGAATTTGGGGAAGATATCATTATGAGGGGTTTCCTAGGGGCAGCTACTCCTCATCATACCCAATAATACAAGAAGCCCCCAAATTCAAACAGGAAAAGAAGTAAAAGAACCCACTACAGATTAGTTTTTATAGAAAAAATAGCTGGAAGTCAATTTGCCAGCTCACTGTTTCAGGTGCGACCCCTCCCTTTTTCTAAGCTTCTCATTCCTACTCCCATAGCTTGCCTGGACACAGAAGTAGATGCTTCTGACACTGTGGCTTACTGCGTATATAGATTTAAATTCAAAGCTTTGCAGTTTCTCACGGGGGAGTCCTAACTCTCAGACTGAGTGGGAGCACAGTCACTCTGGAGTGATGGTCCCTCCTCTTCTGGCCTTGCTCCAACCCTCCTACTCCACTTTAGCATCTGGCCAAGGCAACCCTGGACCTCCTAAGCTGATAAAACTTTGTATTTAACTCAGTGACAATATATGGGACCTTGGAGCTCTCCTGCCCTGAGGCCAGAGAAGAAGAAAAGGAGGTAGCTGGTTGAAGAGTGAGAATCTTAGAGAAGGAGGCGAGGAGAAAATGGAGGAGGGTGGGAAGAAAAAACCAGAAATGCGCCACTGGTTAAACGCAATGGCTGCAGGAAAGAAGGAAATGGAACAATCAGACGGAGAGAGGGGTTAAGAAGGGTCCCAACTGCAAACGCTCTTTAGGAAACCCCTCTCAGCAGTCCACTAGGAGCCTTCCTAAGTCTCTTCAAGAGCAGCATTTAGGTTCTAGGTTAGAGACTAAAGAAAAAAGAACTCAGAAGAATGCGATTATTATGGGAGACTAGACTTTACTCCCGTGGTCACTTGGAATCTCCCTGCACCTGCATCCTGACCGGGTCCCTTTAAACTCTGAGGGAAACAGTCCTGTTTAGCCTGGGAGTAGTAACTAGGTGAAGAGAATGTGTGACTGGGGCTGAGAGAGGCACAGTGGTGCTGAGACTTCTCAAGGGAAAGGATTGGTAAACAGCACATTTTGAGCAAAAATACCTTTAAAAAATCAGCATAATATTTGATTAAGATATCTGAAAGTTGGGGCGGCTAGGTGGCGCAGTGAGTAGAGTGTCGGCCCCAGAGTCAGGAGGACCTGAGTTCAGTTCCGGCCTCAGACACTTAACACCCACACAAAAATACTAGCCGTGTAACCCTGGGCAAGTTACTTAACTCCAATTGCCCTCCAAAAAGAAAGAAAGAAAGAAAGAAAAAGATACCTGAAAGCTGACTGGAAGGGCAAATGACCCAACAATTCAAAGACAACATCCGCTTCAGTGACAATTACTTCAAAACAATGAAACTGCGTCCTGAGAATGGTCAAGACAGCACATTGACTTCTGCAAGGACTTTTGAAATAACACTGGAATAACTCAAAGAACATCCAGAATATTTCAGAAAAGCAATAAAGATCTTTGGTGAAAATATAAAACAAATAACCCAAATTAGAGTTCTTAAGTAATAAATCAGAAAATCTAAACAAACTAGAAAAGTTAGAAGAAAAGACAGCAATACTCTATATTAGTAGATTCTCTGAAAAATAAAATGATGGAATATTTCTTATACAATTTTTATGTCTTTTAGTGTTTTAAAATCACCACAATTTCTTTCATTATCTTTCCTCTCCCTTTCCCAGAGATTCATCCAATATAACATAATATTTTTAAAGACAAAAAAGGAAGGGAAAAAATATGACCTCAACTAATTTTTTTTCCTGGGAACAATCATTTTGTTTGTATAATTTTTATGCAATTTAAGTTATCTATTTTATTTTTTATGATTGTCATTATACTTTGTTTAGTTAAAAAATACATTTCCAACCAATAGCCGTGAAAGGAATATATTCTGCTTCTCTTTTGGTCTTTTATGGTATGATATTAATATTTAGGTTACATATATATTTAAAACGTATCATGCAATATAGTGTAAGTTGTTGGGCTAACCCTAATTTCTGCCAGACTGCTTATCAGTATTACTTTCAGTTTTTATAAAATAGGAAATTTATCCTCAAGTAATTTATGCTTTCCAGTTTATGGACCACTGGGTTATTGAGTTCCATTGTTACTGATTCTCCCTGGTCTAGTCTGTTCCATTGATCTACTTCTCTATTTTTTAACCAGTAACATATGGTTTTGATTGCTGCTTTATAATATAATTTGAGGTCCCCTAGGTCCCTGCCTATTTTCATTATTTCCCTTGATATTCTAGATTTTTGGTTTCTCCAAATGAATTTTGCTCTTATGCTATCAAGTTCCATAAAATATCCTTTCATTTGTTTGGTATAGCATTAAAATTGTAAATTGATTGGTAGTATAGTTATTTTTATGATATTTACATGTCAACCAAAAGTACTGAATATTCTTTTAGCTATTTAACTTGTTCTTTATTTCTTTATAGAGTATTTTTTAATTGAAAGCATAAAAGTATTTTTTGTACTTTGGTAAATTGATTCCCTAAATATTTTATGCATTTTTTAGTTATTGGTAATGTGATTTCCATTTTGATTATTGCTTCTTGGATTTTGCTATTAACATATATGTGTTTGTTATTTATTTTTGAAACTTTATTTTACAGCCTATGACTTTTCTGATGGTATCAATTTCATTAATTCGTATCTTTGCTGAATTCCTAGGAATTTCTAAGTAAGTTATATCGTCAGCAAATAGGAATAGTTTTATCTCCTCTTCACCTATCTTTACACCTCTGCTTTTTTCCTTTCACCTTACTTTGGTTGCTAGTATCTCCAGAACTACATTAAATCATTGAGATAGTAGTCATACTATTTTACTCCTGTATTAATTGGGAAATCTTCTAGAGTATTCCATTACATATGATACTATCTTTTTTTAAAGATAATTTTTAGAATATTAAAAAGATTCCTCTACACTTCATAAGCTCTTTTTAAAGCATATATGATTCTTATACTTTGTCAAAGGGTTTTCAGCATCTATTGAGATAATCATATGGTTTTGTATGATTTTTGTTCTTGATGTGAGTATTTTTATTGTTTTTCTAATATTGAACCTTGTGACCCTTGTATAAAGCCCACTTGGTTATGATGAATGATTTCTTGGGTTAATTGCTATAGTCTGTTTGAGAGATTTTGTTTAAATTTTTGAATTGATATTTGCTAATAATATTGGACTCTGGTTCTCATTCTATGCTTCTTCTTTCATTGGTTTAGGTATTAGGACAATATTTGTCTTACAAAAGGATGGTGGTATGGTACTTTCTCAGTTTTTGAGAACTTTTTTTGTAGTACAGCTACTAGTTTTGCTTTGAAAGTTTGTTAGATTCTCCTTTGCATTCATCTGGATCAGGAGTTTTGGTTTTTTGCTTTTGTTTTGGTATTTCCTTTAGAGTTAGTACAATTTCTGAGTCTGATATTAAATTAAGATTTCAATTTGATTTTGTTTAATTCTTTTTATTTTCTGGGTTTGTTGTGATTTTACCTTGTTTGTTCACAATTTTGTTGATTTTTCTCTCCTCTTTTTTAATCAGATTGACTAAATAAAGGTTTATTAATTTTGTCTTTTCAAAGAACAAGCTTTCAGTTTTATTATTTCTACAGTTTTTTGCTTCTATTCTATTTCTTCTTAATTTTTTTTCTTGAAAACTGTATCTTTATTCTGACATTTGGAAGGGGTATATATGGACAGAGGGTGTGGGAATGAGTTTAATTTGATAGGAATAAGATAAATTTGATGATTAAAAAATAATTAAGGTGAGAAAAAAAGGATTTTACTGGGAGAAGAAGAAAGGGGGAGGCAGGATAGGATAAATTATATTACAATAAGAGGCACACAGACCTATTAAATCAGAGGAAAAGAAGGGAGTTGGGTGAATCCAGCAATCCCACTGGATATCCCCCCCTCCAATCTACTCTCTCCCATATCTTCTCCCATACCCCCTCCAACTTTCTAGTAGGGCACGGTGGATCTTCATACCCCAGTGCCTGTGTATCTTATTTCCCAGTTGCATGTAAAAGTATATATTTGAGTATTTGATTTTAAAACTTTGAATTCCAGATTCATTCCCTTCCTCCCTTGTCACCCACCCTTCCCGGGAAGATAAACAATTCAATATAGGTTGTACATGTGTAGTTATGCAAAACATTTCCATAGTAGATACATTGTAAAAAGATTGACTATATTTCCCTCCCTCCTATCCCACCTCCCACTTGTTCTATTCTCTATTTTGATCCTGTCCCTTTTCAAAAGTGGGTGCTTCCAACTTCCCTCTCCCCCAGCCTGCCCTCCCTTCCATCATCTCCCCCTCTCATCCTCTTTCCCCCTACTCTCCTGTAGGGTGAGATACTGTATTTAGTGTGTATGTCATTCCCTCCCTAAGCCAAATTCAATGAGAATAAGGTTGACCCATTCCCTTTTGACTTCCTGTTCTTTCCCTCCATTGTAACCATTTTCCCTTGCCTCTTCTATATGAGATAGTTTACCCCAATCTGTCTCTCCCTATCTCCTCTCATTATATTACTCTCTCACCTCTTAATCTCACCTTTTAAGTATCATACCTTCCCATTAAACTGGTCCTATGCTCTCTATCTATGTATACTTGTACACATATACACACAATTCACATATGTATTCACATGCCCATATACCCTCCTATATAGACATATATATGTATGTGTGTGTGTATAGACACACACATTTCTATTCCCTTCAATTATTCTCATACTGAGAAAAGTTTCATAAGTTACAATGATCATTTTTCCATGTAGGAATGTAAATAGTTCAACTTTGACAAGTTCCTTATGATTTCTTTTCCCTGTTTACCTTCTCATGCTTCTCTTGCTTCCTTCTTAAATTTTTAATATTTCTTTTGCATTTATTTAAAATGTGTTTATTTTGGACTTCCTAATTTTTTAAATACGTGTTCACTAATGCTTGTTTTTTTAGGGAGATAATTTTCCATCTGTGGACTGCTTCAGGTGAATCTAGACATTTTGATATGTTGTTTCATAATTATATTTTTTTCACATTATTATTGTTTTCTGTGATTCATTCTCTTACCCACCAATTATTTTGGATTTCATTGTTAAGTCTTGATTTGAACCTGTGTCTTTTGTTTGTGCTCTCTGAACTGATTAATATTTTTATTATGTTATGATCTTAACAGGATGTATTTTCTATTTCCACTTTTTCATATTCTTTTTTAGTATCTCTATGCCTTAATACAAGTTAAATTTTGTAAAAGTTCCACATGGTGCAAAGAAATAAATATATTCTTTAGCAGTCCATTTCAGAAGACACTGTATGCCTTCTCACTCCAGTTTTTCCTGAAATTTGTTTAATTTTTTATTTTCCTTTTTATTTATCTCTATTTAAGAATTATCTAAAACTGAGGGAGGGACATTGAAATCTCTTGCCACTAATATATTATTGTCTTTGTCTTGGAATTTAGCTAATTTCTTTCTCTATAGATTTAGATGTTAAGATGTTTGGAGCATGTGAGTTTGATATTTATGCTGGTTTGTTGTCTATGGTTTTTTTTAGTATAATAGTTTCCTTTTTTATCTCTTTATATTCTGAATGTTTGTTTTTGTGTTGCCTGATAGCATGATTGAAGCTCCTCTTTGGCATTACCTGATGCATAGTAAATTTTCTTCTAGTTCCTCTTTTTTATTCTGTGTATGTCTTTATTTTTCAGGTGTATTTTATTTTAAGCAACAGATTGTGCAGCTCTTTTTTTTTTTTGCTTTATGGAAGGGGGAAAGCAGGGCAACTGGGATTAAGTGACTTGCCCAAGGTCACATGACTAATAAGTATGTCAAGTGTCTGAGGCCGGATTTGAACTCAGGTCCTCCTGACTCTAGGGCTGGTGCTCTATTCACTGTGTCACCCATCTGCCCCTGAAACTTTTTTTAAAAATCCAATTTATTATCTTTTTTTGTTGTATTGGATTGTTTAATATATTCACATTTGTCTCCAGTGTTTTTTTTTATTAGGATTTTTTTTAAAGGAATCTTTCTCCCTTCTGCTCTTTTCTCCTTATCCTAAAGCCCCTATCCCCTTCCCATTTGCACCATATTCCCTTAGTTTAGTTCCTTTTTCTTTCTTCCTTTTAGATAATTATTTTTTTCTTCCTCTCTTTTTTCCTCTCAGTTAATACAGTAAAATACTCATTCTTTTTCTTCTTTTCAATGTATTTTGTTTGTTAGTTTAAAAATTTTGCTTTTTGACCCCTTTCCTACTATGTATTTTCCATCTTAAACTTTTTTTCTTTGATTCATGCTCTTTATCTTGACTTATTCCCCCTTTCTTCTCTGTATTCCTCATGGAATTAAAGTTTCTAGGTTGTGTACCCTCTCCCAGAAAGTTTCTATGTTACTGTTTTGTAGGTCTTGCCTACTTAACCTTTTTTTTCCCCTTTGGTCATGCCTCACTCTTAGAAATACCAATTCCTACAGGTGATAGAGAAGATAGACTTCTTCCCATGGTAGGAATTTTCCTATGTCCTTGACAATGCAATTCATTACTTCCCTTTGCTCTGCTATTGTTCATTTAAAAAAAAATCAATCTGCCATGAAATCTCCTCTCTAGGTCCATTCTCTTTCATTCCTCTGAGTGACAATTGACTCCAGGAGTTCTGATTCCCACCCTCTTGTTATTAGGATAAATGATCTCACAAAACACAAAATTCTTCAAGATTATAGCCTTTTAAAGGTTCCCATCTCTATTTAAATAATATGTCTCATTTTTTAAAAAGTTATTTCAGTGGGACCCACTTTCACCACTGAAACAAGATTTCACCCATTTCAATCCCTCCCTTTGCATCTTTATCCATTATCCATTATTCATAGGTTCTCTTCTACCTAAGAAGCTACAGGAGTCATTTTCCCTTCATTGTTAACCTTTGCCTTGATTAGGATACATCACATTCTTCTCTCTTAATTCCATAATCTAATTCCACAGAAAAAAACATTAATTCACTTTTAGGTGGGATGTTGTGAAGCTAGTTCATGATTTTTTTTTAGGCTTATTTCTCTGTCTCCTGTATTTGACTTCTACTTTCACTATCTTCTTGTTTACTTTTACAAAGAAATTTCTTTTTTTTTCTTTTTTGTCTTTATTAATTTGTTTACTTTTAGTTTACAAGAGTTTATAAGATTCATTACCAAAATTCCTTGTGTTTTAAATTTTCTCTCCCTCCTCCCCCTTCCCCCCATGGCGGCATACAATCAAGTATAGTATCTGCATATACTTTCATATTAGGCATTAGTCAGGTTCTAAAGAAGGATTGTAACAGAAGGAATGAAGAATGGGAAAGAAGAAACAAAACCAAACAAGAAAACGAAAAAGGGCAGGTAGTTTACTTCAATCTGGGTTCAATCTCAATTCTTTCTCTGGATGTAAACATCTCTCTCCATCATGAGTCTTTTTGGGGTTGACTTATGACTCTGGATTGTTGAGAAGAGTCCAGTTTATCAAAGTTGGTCATCACACATACGTTGTGTCTGTAATTGTGTACAAATTCCTCCTGGATCTACTCTTCTCACTCAGCATCAGTTCATATAAGGCTCTCCAGGTAAATATGAAGTCCATCTGCTCCTCGTTTCTTATTGTACAATAATATTCCATAACATACATATACCATGACTTGTTCAGCCATTCCCCAATTGATGTGCATCCCCTTAATTTCCAATATTTTGCTATTACAAAAAGAGCTGCTATAAATATTTTTGTACATATGGGTCTTTTTCCCACTTCTATGATCTCTTTGGGATACAACCCTAGAAGTGATATTGCTGGGTCAAAGGGTATGAAATTATTTATAGCCCTTTGGGCATAATTCCATATTGCTTTCCAGAATGGTTGGATCAGTTCACAACTCCACCAGCAATGGATTAGTATTCTAATTTGTCCACATCCTCTCCAGAATTTGTCATTTTCCTGTTTTGTCATCTTAGCCAATCTGATGACTGAAATGTCGTACCTCAAAGTTGTTTTGATTTGCATTTCTCTAGTCAATAGTGATTTAGAGCATTTTTTCATATGCTTATAAATATCTTTAATTTCTTCCTCTGTAAACTGCCTGTTTATATCCTTTGACCATGTATCAATTGGGGAATGACTTGAATTCTTATAGATTTGACTCAATTCTCTGTATATTTTAGAAATGAGTCCTTTATCAGTGATATAGGTTATAAAAATTCTTTCCCAATTTCCCAACTTTCCTCTTAATCCTGGTTACATTGGCTTTGTTTGTACAGAAGCTTTTCAATTTAATGTAATCAAAATTATCCATATTGCATTTTATAATGCCCTCTAATTCTTGTTCGGTCATAAAGTTTTCCCCTCTCCACAAATCTGATAGGTAAACTATTCCTTGCTTTCCCAGATTGCTTAAAGTATCAGCCTTTATACCTAGATCATGCACCCATTTAGACTTGATTTTGGTATACGGTGTTAGATAATGGTCTATGCCCAGTTTCTGCCATACTATATATCCAGTTTTCCCAGCAGTTTTGTCAAATAATGAGTTCTTATCCCAAAAACTGGGGTCCTTGGGTTTATCAAACAGTAGATTATTATAGTCATTGACTGCTGGGTCTCATGTACCCAATCTATTCCTTTGATCCACTACTCTATTCCTCAGCCAGTAACATGTAGTTTTGAGGACTGCTGCTTTATAGTACAGATTAAAATCTGGTATAGCTAGTCCACTATCCCTAGCATTTCTTTTCATTAATTCCCTTGATATTCTGGACCTATTGTTCTTCCAAATGAATTTTATTACTATTTTTTCTAGCTTTAGAAGGTAATTTTTTTGGTAAACTGATTGGTATGGCACTAAATATATAATTTAATTTAGGTAAAATTGTCATTTTTATTATATTAGCTCAACCCAGTCACGAGCAATTGATCTTTCCAATTAGTTCGATCTGACTTTATTTGTGTGAATTTGTGCTCATATTGGTCTTGGGTTTGTTTTGGCAGGTAGATGCCCAAATATTTTATAATGTCTACAGTAACTTTAAATGGGTTTTCTCTATCTATTGCTGTTGAATTTCATTAGAAATATAAAGGAATGCCGAGGATTTATGTGGGTTTATTTTATATCCTGCAACTTTGCCAAATTTATTTATTGTCTCAAGTAGTTTTTCACTTGATTCTCCAGGATTCTCTAAGTATATCATCATATCATTTGCAAAGAATAATAGCTTGGTCTCTTCTTTGCCTAATTTGATTCCTTTGATTTTTTTTTCTTCTCTAATTGCTACTGCTAACATTTCTAGTACCAGATTGAATAAGAGGGGTGATAGTGGACCTCCTTGTTTCACCCCTGATCTTATTGGAAATGCTTCTAGCTTCTCAACATTACATATAATACTTGCTGATAGCTTTAAATAGATGCTAACTATTATTTTAAGGAAGGCTCCATTTATTCCTATTCTTTCTAGTGTTTTTAATAGGAATGGATGTTGTATTTTCTCAAAAGCCTTTTCTGCATCTATTGAGATAATCATGTGGTTTTTGCTAGTTTTATTGTTGATATAATCAATTATACTGATGGTTTTCCTAATATTAAACCATCCTTGCATTCCTGGAATAAATCCTACCTGATCAAAGTGTATTATTCTTGTGATAAATTGCTGTAGTCTTTTTGCTAATATTTTTATTTAAAATTTTTGCATCTATATTCATGAGGGAGATTGGTATATAATTTTCTTTCTCTGTTTTCTCTCTTCCTGATTTAGGTATTAGTACCATATTTTTGTCATAAAAAGAATTTGGTAGGACTCCTTCACTAATTTTCTTGAACAGTTTGTAGAATATTGGAATCAATTATTCTTTAAATGTTTGATAGAATTCAATAGTAAATCCATCTGGCCCTGGAGATTTTTACCTAGGGAGTTTACTGATGACTTGTTTGATTTCTTTTTCTGAGATGGGGTTATTTAAGTAATTTACTTCCTCTTCAGTTAATTTGAGCAACCTATATTTTTGTAAATATTCATCCATTTCACTAATATTCTCAAATTTATGTGCATACAACTGGGCAAAATAATTCCTAATTATTGTTTTAATTTCCTTTTCATTGGTGGTAGGTTTACCCTTTTCATTTTTGATACTCATAATTTGGTTTTCTTATTTCTTTTTTTTATCATATTGACTAAGGGTCTATCAAATTTATTGTTTTTTTTTTCATAAAACCAGCTCTTAGTTTTATTTATTAATTAAATAGTTTTCTTAATTTCAATTTTATTAATCTCTCCTTTGGTTTTCAGTATTTCTAATTTAGCATTTAATTGGGGATTTTCAATTTTTTTTTCTAGCTTTTTCAATTGCATGCCCAATTCATTTACCTCTCTTTTCTTTAATTTATTCGTGTATGCACTCAGGGATATAAAACTTCCCCTAAGAACTGCCTTTGCTGCATCCCACAAATTTTGGTTTGTTGTCTCATTATTGTCATTCTCTTGAATGAAGTTGCTGATTGTTTCTATGATTTCTTGTTTGACCCACTCATTCTTTAGGATTAAATTGTTTAGTTTCCAATTAGTTTTTAGTCTGTCTTTCCATGGCCCTTTATTGCATATGATTTTTATTGCATCATGATCTGAGAATGATGCATTTATCATTTCCGCCTTTCTGCACTGAATTGTGAGGTTTTTATGTCCTAGTACATGGTCAACTTTTGTGTATGTGCCATGTACCACTGAGAAGAAGGTATATTCTTTTTTATCCCCATTCAGTTTTCTCCAGAGATCTACATACCCACCCTCTCTAAAATTCTATTCACCTTCTTAAGTTCTTTCTTGTTTATTTTGAGGTTGGATTTATCAAGCTCAGAGAGGGGGAGATTAAGGTCTCCCACTAGTATAGTTTTGTGATCTATTTCTTCCTCTAATTCCCTTACCTTCTCCTCTAGGAATTTGGATGCTATACCACTTGATGCATATATGTTAAGCAACGACATTGCTTCATTCTCGATGGTACCTTTTAGCAGGATATGGTTTCCTGCCTTATCTCTTTTAATTAGATCAATTTTTGCTTTTGCTTTATCTGAGATAAGGATTGCTACCCCCTGCTTTTTTTTCTTTAGCTGAGGCATGATATATTTTACTCTAGCCTTTTACTTTTACCCTGTGTGTATCCCTCTGTTTCAGATGTGATTCTTGTAAACAGCATATTGTAGGATTATGAATTTTAATCTATGCTGCTATCCTCCTCCATTTTATGGGAGAGTTAATCCCATTCACATTCACAGTTATGATTATTATCTGTTTCTTTCCCTTCATCCTATTACCTCCCCTGTTTATGCTCATATTTTTTCTCCCTTTCCCTCCTTAATAGTTTTCCTTTTGACCACTGCCTCCCTCAGTATTCCCTTATCAGCCACCCTCCATTTTCCTCCCCTTCTCCCTTACTTCTTCCTTCCCTACTAACCCCCCCCCCCCTTTCATAGCCCTTTCCCCCTTCTACTGCCTGTAGGATATTTTTATACTTAATGAAGTATGTTATTTCTTCTTCACACCAAAAGTGACAGGAACAAATCTCATGCGAAGCTCCTCTCCCTCCCCTCTTTCCTTCTAATATGATATGTTTTGTGTCTCTTCTCCATAGAGTCCTATGCTTAACTGGTTGTTATTCCCTCCTTGCACCAGACCCAATGAGGGAAAAGCTCATATCATACTCATCTCCCTCCCTTCTTTTCCTCTGCTATATTGTTTATATGCCTTTTTGTGTGGCATAATTTACCCTTTCCCACTTTATTCATTCCTCTTCTTCCATTGCAGTCCCTTTGTAGCCCTTAAGATTTTTTTAATCATCATTTTGTGCAATTTATACTCATACCCTCTACTTGTCTAGAAACAATTTGCTCTTATTAAATAGCAGGGTGTGTGTGTGTGTGTGTGTGTGTGTGCTTTCCTTGTTTATCTTTCTATCTCACTCTTGCATCTTGTAATTGGAAGTTGAATTTTCCATTGAGCTCTGGCTTTTTCATCAGGAAGGTCTGGAAATCTGTTATATCATTGAATGGCCATCTCTTTGCCTGGAAGAATATGCTCAGTCTTGCTGGGTAGGTGATCCTTGGTTGTAACCCAAGCTCTTTTGCCTTGTAGAAAATTGAATTCCACTGCTTCTGATCTTTCAGTGTAGAGGCTGCCAAATCCTGTGTGATCCTCACTGTGGTTCCTCGATATTTGAATTGTTTTTTTCTGGCCATTTGAAATATTTTCTCTTTTACCTAGTAGTTCTTGAGTTTGGCCACACCTTTTCGAGGACTTTTCAATTTGGGATTTCTTTCAGCAGGTGTCCAGTGGATTCTCTCAATTTCTATTTTATCCTCAGGTTCTAGTATCTCAGGCCAATTTTTCTTAATGAGCTCTTGGAGAATGTTGTCCCGGCTCATTTTTTCATCATGATTTTCTGGTAGGCCTATGATTCCCAGGTTATCTCTCCTGGATCTGTTTTCCAGGTCAGTTATTTTTCTATTGAGATATTTTACCTCTTTTTCTAATTTTTCATTCTTGTTTTATTTGACTAATTCTTGGTTCCTCATAGAGTTATTTGTTTCAATTTGGTTGATTCTGGTTTGTAGCAAATCATTTTCCTTGGTTGGTTTTTGTAGCTCCTTTTCCATATCATACACTTTTGTTTTTAAGGAGCTGTTTTCTTCATTATAATGTTTTTTTCTAATTCTGCAATTTTTATTTTAAAAGAATTATTCATTTTGTCTTCTATCTCTCTCATTTGGTTTTCAAAGTTCCTTCTGAGCTCATCTAGGGGAGCTTTCTGTGCTTGAGACCTGTTCACTATTGATGTTTCAGCTGTGGGTGTGGAGTCCACATTGTCTCCCTCTGAGTTTGGTTCCTCCCTCTGAGGATAGTAGGACTCCAGAGTCTTTGTAGTCTGCTTTCTACCCATTTTGAGGCAGGGCCCTAGCCATGCCCTTCCTCTAGGTTTCCCAAGCCTTTACTGTTGAGGGTTTTGCCCTGGGGCGATAGTTACTATGTTTTCAGGGTGGGGTAGGGGGAGGTTGAAGCAGGCTGGGTTCACTTTGCCATCCTGGTCCTTGGAGGTCCTGATAGGGGCTTTTTTTTAAGTTTCTGGGCCATGCAGTGGTAGTCCCAGGAGTATTTGCTGTCCTGGACAGGGGCCCTGCATTTGGTTTTTACTTTGATCTTTCCAGTCCCAGCCCTTTGGTGAAAGGCTTGGTAGTGCCCCTTGTGGTTGGTGGGACGACTTGCCCACACCCATTGGTCAGACCTCCTCCCGGCCTGCCCTGTGCACAGCACCATCGCTTACAAAGAAATTTCTTCGTGGTCTCTCTCATTCTTTTGTTGTTGCCCTTAGTTGCTGTATTTACCTTCCTTGTATTTCTGTTGTCTGAGGTGTTTGAAAACCCAACATTTGTTCAGGTCCAGGCTTTCTTTGTAGAGATGTTTCAAAAGTCTTTTTGTAAAATCAAGTTTCCTTTTTTTTTGCATTAACATTAGACTCAAGTTCTTAGGGTATGTCACCTGAGTTGAATCTTGAACTCCTTTGTTGTTCAGGATACATTATTCTTCAGTTTCTGGTAGCTGTTGAATAGTCTTATTTTATTTTAATTTCCTTTCCTTTATATGGAAAGTGTTTCTCCTACAGACTTTGTTTTGTGATTGGAACTGTTAAATTAAGCCACTCTGTATCTCAGGGGTTTTCAGAATAAGATTGGTTGTTTTTTTTCCCCTAGATTGAGGTTTCTTTGATTAGCACTTTTTTTCTGTGCCCAGAAGGTTTGGGAAGTTTTTTTATATTATTTCTTGTACTATTGTGTTCAGGTCTTTTTTTTTTAACTTGTCAAGTTCTGACATCTTATAATCCTTAGATTGTCTCTATGCTTCCTTCTTTTGAGATCACTGTGTGTTTTGCTTGTTTGAAGGTGATATTTTCTTTTAATGTTATTCTTTATTGATTATTTTCTTCCATATTTTTCTTTACCTCCAAGTATTTGCATTCTAAATCAGTTATTTTTTCTTTTATTTCTTTGGTGAGGTTTGCTGCTGTGATATACTAATTATAATTTTTTTTTCTGTGCAGGCCATAAATTCCATTTTCTCAATTCTTATTTTTCTTTTAAACCATTCAAAAACCTCCTACTGCGGTTCTGTGTTCTCACAGGATCTTCTTCATCAGGTCTCTATTAAATTTTCCTTTGTCTTGCAATATTTATTCATAGTTGTCTAGATTCATTTAGTTGAGGGGCAGCTAGGTGGTGCAGTGAATAGAGCACTGGCTCTGGAGTCAGGAGTACCTGAGTTCAAATCCATCCTCAGACACTTAAAACACTAGTTGTATGACCTTGGGCAAGTCACTTAATCCCAATTGCCTTATGTTCTTCCCTCAAAAAAAAAATCATTTAGCTGATCTGGAGGTCATATTCCTTTCTGTCATTAACATTTCCCTGATGGTTCATTTGTTTATGCCCAAGGTCTTTAATTGAGTTTTCTCCCATCTGACATCCTTCTCAGTTTCAGTCTTCTCCCTATCACTTATATTCCCTTATTGCTCTTATTCTGACTCCTTCCACTCTGATTATGATTTTCTTAGGAGTTGGACCACAAACCCCCTTCAGCCTTCTTCCACCCATGCTTAGCAATTGATATTTCATCAGTTACAATCTCTGTCCCTACAGACTTCTGGGATGTATAAATTGGCCCTAACTGAATGCCAATCTACTTTCCACTTAATGGAATGTCATACATGCCACACAAACTGACATCCTACCCCAGTTCCCTCTGTTCCTCACTTCTTTAGCTGAATACTATCATGTACAAAATACTGCTATGTTACTTCCCTAGCCATAGCACACTTATGCCTTTTGGTTTTCTGAGACATTAGGAGTAGGGAGTAGGCAGAATTGAGTTTGTTAAAAGTCATGAGTTACTTTGTGTAACCTTGTCATAGTGTAGTGGTCAGTGGAAGAGGGAGTGTTGCATAAGGGAATGAGGGGTTAGGGATTAGCCTTTTCTGCTATTAATTCATTGAATTTTTAACCTATTAGGATTCTTGGTATTTTACATCAAGGAGATATCTGAGCTCTAGCTCTTAAACGTAATTCCTATTTTGGAGAGGTTTGAGAGACTATAAGGATCAGAGAAAATTTTATTTTTCCATCTTGTTAGTCACATAATCCAGAACTGCAAGCTTTTGTTTATATTGTTCACAGTGCCTTGAAGCATAGTTTAATTTCTTTGTTTTTCTGATTTTATAAATTTTTACTGTTTCTTTATCTGAGATCATGACTATTACTTCTGCTTTTATAGAGATACATGGAATATAGTAGATTCTGATTTAGTCTTTCATTTTCATTTCATATGGATCTATATATTTTAAATACATAAATGAATTGTTGGATAAACTAGGTTTGAATCCCATATGACAACTACTGATTGAAAATATAAAAGAATACACATATTAATCAATACCCAATAGAAATGTATAAAAATGGTCATAAACTAGGGCATAAATGAATATAAACAATATAAAAAACACAATATAAAAATATAGAAAAATAGAGAAGAAAATCAAATTATCAAAATAAAAAAGCAATAAATAGAGAAAAATAAAAAAGATTTCTAGAAAAGGCTATGTAGGGGCGGCTAGGTGGTACAGTGAATAGAGCACTGACCTTGGAGTCGGGAGGACCTGAGTTCAAATCTGGCCTCAGACATTTAAACACTTACCAGCCATGTGACCTTGGTCAAGTCACTTAACCCCAATTGCTCTTCCTTCTCCCCTCCAAAAAGCAAAAGAAAAGAAAAGGCTATGCAAAATTATATGGCAGCAAAACTGAGAATTCAAAGGAAATTGGTGAGTAGCTACATATAAAATAGCAAAACTGAAAAACAAGAAATAGAAACCATAAATAACACAATCATACAAGAGAAAAACTAGAATTGAAAAGAGCAAAACAAAAGAAAGAAATAGAACAAATCATAAATTATTTGCTAAACTGGGAAAAGGACACAGACTAGATGGCTTTACAAGTCATTTTTATCAAACATTTAGTTGACACTAAATACCTATGTTACAAAAAAACCCTATTTTCAAAAATTAAGAATTCTACCAATTTCCTTTTATGAAATACATGTGATCCTGATACCCATACAAGGGAGAGATAAAGCAGGGAAGGAGAACTATATATATTTAATTTCATTTTTGAATACTGATCAAAAAGTTTTAAATAAAATTCTTACAAAGAAAACTTCAGACATATATGCAGAAAAATAATTCACTAATTTGGACTCATGCCAGGCATGTAAGGGTGGTTTAACACTAGGAAAACAATTCATATAATGAACCACATATAAATTGATAAAAAAACAAACAAACATGATTATTTCAATAAATGAAGCAAAAACCAAAATGTATAATCATGTAAAAAATCTAAACATAATTATCAAGAGACTTTAAAAATATATAACATATATTTTTAAAACCAAGAGTTAAGCTTGTTTGCAATAAAGAAACTCTGGAAACTTTTGCAACACAAACAGGAATGAAAGAAATATTCCATCTTCTCAATTATTATTTGGCATAGCTTTAAGACTGATGGTTATAGCAACAAGTTAAGAAAACAAAATTAAGAGTGTAAATGTTGGTAAAGAGGAAAAAAAATTATCCCTATTTTCAGATAACATAATGGTGTCATCAGGAGATAATCTATAGTAACAGTAAGGTTTCAGTATACAAAACAAACCCACAGTATGATCAGGTTTTTGCACAGCACTAACAACAACAAAGGGGTTAGGGGGAAAGGATAAGAGAAACATAATGGAAAAAATAAGAGAAATTCCACTCAAATTAAGTACAAAATCCATATAGTATCTGGGAGTTTATCTACCCAGACATTCATAAGATTTTATATAAATACAATTACAAAACACATTTTATGGAAATAAAGAGATTTAAATAATTATAGAGAAACTCATTGCTCATGGTTGGACATGCCAAATTAATAAAAATGAGAATAATACCTAAATTAATTTAGTGTTATATCAACCAAATTATTGAGGGAATACTTTTTAGAATGATACAAAGTAATATGTGCACATACACACATTCTCATGTGTGTGTTATTTACACATACATGAACAAAAATCAAAATTAATTGGTAATGATGTATGTATATGTGTGTAAATAACACAAATATATAACATATAAACAACCCACATTATATGACACACACACACATATATACATATATATATATATATACACACCCATGTGTATATTTGTGTGTGTGTGTCTGTGTATGTCAGAATATTTAAGCAAGAAATGGGGAACCCCTCCCCCCCAGCAGTCTAGTGATTAATAAAGCCAAGATCTTAAATTACTGGGGGAGAAATAGACATAATGGTAGACTGGGTTATTGAGTTCCACTAGAACTTTTGGGAAAACTGGAAAACAATTTAACAGAAATTAATTTTGGATCAACTTCTTACCCTGTGTTCCACAATAAACCCCCAAAATGGACATGCAACCAAAATTTATACTATGACACCATTTAAAAAAATAGAAGGGAATCTAATGATCCTAATTATATTTCATAATTATAGCTATAGAGGCAATTCTTAATTAAACCAAGAATAGAAGGGAGCATAAAAATAAAATAGTTTCGATAAGTGGAATTTTAAACTTTTTGCATGAATAAAATCAATGAAGACAGAATTAAAGGAGAACAATATAATGTGGAAAATTTTTGCACTAAATACAACTGATAAGAAGGCAATATCCAAAATATTTTGGAATTAGAAAATATATAGCACCAGGAGCCATTTGTCAAGAGATAAATGTCAAAACACACAAATAAACATTTTTTTAAAAGAAATATGAAAAATTAATGGGCATTTGAAAGTATGATCCAAATGTCTATCAGTACAAGGAGTGAAAATTAGAACATCTCAAGGGTTTCACCTCACATTGTGCAAATTAGCAAAGATGGCAAAAACTGGGAAGGGTCAATGCTGTGAGGACTACAGGAAGACAGATGCTGATACCCTGTTATTAAACTGTGAAATGGCCATACAATACTCAATTTCAATTTGGAATTATTTAAGTTATGTGATTAAACTCTCTATACTCTTTGACAGAGCAGTGCCACCAATGGACAAGTAAAAAAGACAAAAACAAAAATCCAAAACATATTTGAATATTGATAACAATATTTTGTGGTACCAAAGAAATGGAAACAAAGTGGCTACTAATATACTGGGGAATTTCAGAAAAAAAAAATCTATTGTGTATGAACACAATGGAATGTTCTTTCTCAGTGAGAAATTAGAAAAAATGGAATTTCGAAAACATGGGAGGATTTGGTTGCACTTTTACAGAGCACAATAAACAGAACTGAAAGAAAAATATACATGATAACGACTATGTAAATAAAATTCAGCACTAGAAAAGAGCTGAACTGTGAGTGATAGGAAAAAATGAATACCCAAGAGAAAAGATAATGCAACCTACCTTGTCTCCATTACAGAGAGGTGGGGGTCTAGTTGGATACAATATGGCATACCCTTTCAGAAATAGTCTCTAAATCAGTCCTTTTTTGTTAATCATTTTTCTTTGTCACCTAAGAGGGTTTAATTTCACCAGTTACAAGAGTAAAGACAAAAAGAATAAATTTTTTTTATTTTAAAAGATGCCAAAATTTAAAAAACTAAGAAGCCAGAGATGGTCCTAGACAACAACAGATCATGAAGTATGCCTCCCCTTCCACTGTAGAGAGGGATTACAACTATGGTCAAATAGTGTATACCTTGGTAGCTGCAGTGCTTATATAAAGTGTTTTTATTTAAGTATTTTCCTTATAAGAAAGAGTTCAATCTGGAACAAAGAAGAAATGAGTATTTTTTTCAGCAATGACCATTATGTAAAGATGAATTATATCTATAAAATATATTTTTAAAATCTCTCTGTAATCATAGATTTCCAAACAAATCTAGTTAAAGACCTGTAGTCTCTCACATCAGGATGACCAGCAATGGTCAGTCAGATACTTGACTTGGCTTAGCAGACCATAGGCCACTAGGGGGTGCAGTGGATAGAACACTAAGACTGGTTAAGAAGACCTGAGTTAACATCGGACCTCATATACTCACTGACTTAGTGTGACTCTGGTCAAGTCACTTAACCACTTGTTAACCTTAGTTTCCTCATCTATAAAATGGGGATGATAATAATAGCACCTACTTCTCTTGGTTGTCGTAAGGATTAAACAAAATAGTATTTATAAAGTGCTTAGCTCAGTGCCTGGCACTTAATAAATGCTTGTTGCTGATAGTGAAATAAATTTTTCTCTCTCTCAATTTATTTGAGGGAGAGGAAAAGAGATATTTAATGAAGAAAAGTGCTGATTTTTGAGGAAAATTTCTAACTCAGTAACAAAAAGGCAAACTCATCACAAATTACTATAAATTGACATCATAATCCTAGAATCCAAATAGCATCTCATGTCTTCTATAAGAAGATGGCAGTGGAGTACCAACTGATATTGTCCAAGGCCCAACGAGTCTTTAGAGAGCCAAAGAATAGAGACTTCTACTCTTTCGACCTTTAGGAGAGAGAACAAAAAGAGACAGTATGCAGGAGATTGGTGTCTGGTAAGCCCTGCCCTGAGCCATTCATAGCCTTCTTATTAGGAAGCCCTCTTGTTCCCCAGCACCTCACCATGAACCTAGAAGCAACTTTTAAACTTTTTCCTTTGAAGTTCTATGCCTAATATGAGAGCCAGTGGTGGTATCCTCCATCCCCTTTTTAAAGGCAAAGAATAATTTTGCATCAAGTTGATGATTAACAGAGAGTCACAATTCAAATATGTCACATGTGAAGGCCCATTTTCCTGATGGCTATTATTGTTGTGGGGAAGAGGTTTACTATTATTCCCTCATTATCCTAAATAACTATAAAGTTAACAGGGTGCTGAGTGTAATTATGATGTTACCAAGGATGGCTAAACAGGGGATGTTTAGGCTCCCAATATAGAGTCAGATTCAGGGGTGACCAAGGTGTCTCTTTGCATCACAAAGTCTTAACTTGTCTTCACCACCTTACCTCACCTCACCTCTGCCAGAGGTGGAGACAGGTGATCTCCTTCCCTCTGCACTGTTGAGAGCTGATGAGAGCAGAGAAGAGTTCAACAAGACTTTTAACTTGGTTCTAGAAAATTTGCTTAATATACAGGATGATTTTTCAGTGTGAATTAGAATTAGCTGACGTCTCCCTCTTTATGTTGTGTTTCACAATCCCTATGCTGAGCTCCTCAGAAGTACCCCACTTACGCTGCCCCCTCCTCTGGGAGTGTGGACTACATATGTAATATATACAATGTAATAATGTCATCCACTCCCCCCTGTTTCCTGTTGATTGACTTTTATAGCTTGCAAACATTATGCTGGATTGGTAAATTGCAATAAATTTAATCAAGAATTATTTTATTCAGCCACTAATGAGGAATAATAGTGTATGTATCAATTAGACCTGTCAATTTGTGTGAAGAAATAGATTTACAAAGGGATAGTAGGCAAAAAAATATCATTGGTATCAATTCACTTCATTATTTTTAATTTGCTGTGAATATTGAGTTTTTCTAACATAAAATCATTCCTCAATTAAAACAAAACAGCTGTACTGCTCTCAGCTTCCCCGTCCTTGTTTGTGCTTACAGATTAGCAGTTGTTATTGGTTTCAGTCTGTTGTCATCCCATTAATTTGCACCCATAAATGGGTAAAAAAATATTTGCAACTTGTCAGTGCAAAAAAAAGTAACATTGCAAAGTGCTTTTCTCAGGTTATGTGGGAATGGCAGCTCCGGTAGCAGCTGCAGTCTGGGGGCTAGGAAACCTGGCTGCTGGAGGTGATAACACTGTTTGGGAGCATCCTTGCTTATCTTGACCTTTTTTATTTCATTAACCTTGACTTCTCTCTTAAGTCACTTTGAAAAAAATCAAATAGCATAGATACATGGCAGAACTATATCTCCAGGGAGGAGTTTAGCTCTATGGTTTTCACAGGATCTCAGAAAAGAAAGAGATCTCTTTGGCCATCTCGTTCAACCCATAGCAGAACAAGAAACCCTATTGGAAGTTGTCATCTAACCTGTGCTGGAAGATATCACGTGAGGGGAAATAGAGTGTCTCCAAAGGCAACTCATTTCACGTTGGGATTAACTCTAATTCTTAGGAAGTTTTCCCTTACATAAAACTTAAATCTATTTCTTTGTAACTTCCATCCATTGGTGCTATAAGCCAGGACAAAGGTTGGCAAACCCACCAAACTCTGTTTCTTACTGCCACTGTTTTTTTCTCCTCATTAATTCTCTCCAGATTGAAAAAGAAGTCTAGGATATGAATTAGCACAGATATTTTAACAAAATTGCAAAAATTCTCCAGTCAATAGATCCCTACCTTGGTTTAATCTGAGGAAAATATCTCCCTTTTAGGGTAGCTTCTGCTGTCTCAATTTCAAAAGATACACTTGTCTTTGACTGACAGTTGTAAACAATATAGGCTCTATTAGCTATTTCAAGTAGTATAGGAATATAAATAAGCATTAAACACAAGTTATATCAGGTTTCCATAGGAAATGTAGTCAAGGAAGAGTTGACTCTTCCATTCTGTCACTGACAAGAGGGCAAACTGGAAAGAAAGTGGTCAGACAGGTAAACAAAAGACTGCTTTCCTGTGCGGCTCTCTAGATAAGCAAGAGAAGGAATGGTGGTGTAAAATGGATGTCAGTAGTCTTGCCCACTCTGGACTGCTCATCCAGCTCAATCTGCTCTGTGTCCCAGACCACTCTTACTAACCCATCCAGATGCATCTCCTCACAACTGCTTAGCACTTTGTTTCTGCTCCTCTTCTAATTTCCTACACTGTCTCCTGCTTTTTGTGGAAGACCAATCTCTTTCCTTTCCAGCTCAATATGAGAAACAGGATCATTGACACAACTCTTTTTTTGCCCACCACTTTTGTTATGTGACTTCTCTCCCAAGAAGAAACTTAGGGAACTATGGGTATGGGCACATGCATAATTGTTTCTCCTAATCAACCAAGTCTCCAAAACAACATTTGTACTGATATGCCTAGTTCTGCTCTCTGGGGTAATAAAAAAAAAGTGAATCCTTCTTCTAAAAGATAGGTTCAATTGTTTTAATATAGCTACCACATCTACCACTGCAAGGTAAGTTCTATTATCACCCCTGTTTTACAGATGAGGAAACTGAAGGAAATAGAAGGTAAGTAACTTGCTCAGGGTCACATAGTTAGTAAGTGTATGAAGGTAGAATTGAACTCAGGTCTTCCTGATTCTAGACCTGGCACTCTATGTACTGTATCACTTACCTGTCCCTATGAACGAAGGAAGGGAATGAAGGAGAAAGAGGAGGAGGAAGAAGGAGAGGAAGAAAGGAAAAAAGGGAGTGAGGGAGGGTGGAAGGAAGGAAGGAAAGAAGGAATAGAGGAAGGAGGGAAGGAACGAATGAATGAAAGATAAAGGAAAGGAGAAAGAAAAAAGAGAAGGAAGGAAGAGTAGTAACATAAATGAAGACAAGGAATTTAGGATAGGGTATGTAAATTGGAATGGGAACAATGCTGTGGGAATAGATCAATATAGTGTAAGAGAAACTAATCATGGGGTCAAAGTGATAGAAGAAAAATAGAATAAAACCAAATAAAAACTTAAAACAATAAATGTATATGGACTAACAATCTGATAAGACAAAACAGAGTGGCAACAAGAAAATAAAATTCAACAGTTTGCTACATGCAAAAATATTTAATGTATTCATATACACAGAGAATGAAAATGAGAGACTGTAACCAAATTTACTATGGTTTAAGTGACTTTTTTTTCAATGTTTTATTAATTTATTTTTTGTTTTCAACTTTCACTTCCACAAGATTTTGAGTTCCAAATTTTCGCCCCATCTCTCTGCTCCTCCATCCCAAGAGTGTGAATTATGATTATCCCTTCCCCCAATTTTCTCTCCCTTCTATCACCCTCCCCTTTACATCCCCTTCAATTCTATTTTCCTGTAGAGCAAGATAGATTTCTATACCCCATTGCCTGTATATCTTATTTCCCATTTGCATGTAAAAACAATTTTAAACATTTGTTTTTAAAACTTTGAGTTCTACATTCTTTCCCTTCCTCCCTCTGCACCCACCCTCATTGAGAAGGCAAGCAATTTGATATAGGTTATACATGTGTAGTCATGTAAAACTATTCCATGATAGTCATGTTGTGAAAGACTAACTATATTTCCCTCCATCCTATTCCACCCCTATTTATTCTACTCTCTCCTTTGACCCTGTCCTTCCTAAAAAGTGTTTGCTTCTGATTGCCCCTTCCCCCATGTCCCTTCTATCATTCCTTCCTCTCTTATCTCCTTTCCCTCTACTTTCTTGTAGGATAAAAGAGATTTCCATACCCAATTGAGTGTGTATGTTATTCCCTCTTCAAGGCAAATCCAATGAGAGTAAGGTTCACTCATTCCCTCTCACCTCCCCACTCTTCCCCTCCACTGCAAAAGCTTTTTCTTACCTCTTTTATATGAGATAATTTACTCCATTCTACCTCCCCTCTTTGTACTTCTTTCAGCATATTCCTCTCTCACTCCTTAATTTTATTTTTTAGATATTATCCCTTCATATTCAACACACCCTGTGCCCTCTGTCTACCCTAATACTGAGAAAGGTCTCATGAGTTACAAATATCATCTTTCCATGTAAGAATGTAAACAGTTCAAATTTATTAAGTCCCTTATGATTTCTCTTTCCTGTTTACCTTTTCATGTTTCTCTTGAGTCTTGTATTTGAAAGCCAAATTTTCTATTCAGCTCTTATCTTTTCATCAAGAATGTTTGAAAGTCCTTTATTCCATTGAATATTAATTTTTCCCCTGAAGGATTATACTCAGTTTTTCTGGTCAGGTGATTCTTGGTTTTAATCCCAGCTCCTTTGACCTCTGGAATATCATATTCTAAGTCCTCCTATCCCTTAATGTAGAAGCTGCTAAATCTTGTGCTATCCCAATTGTGTTTCCACAATACTTTAATTGTTTCTCTTTGGCTGCTTACAATATTTTCTCCTTGACTTGGGAACTCTAGAAATTGCCTACAATAGTCCTAGGAGTTTTCCTTTGGGGATCTCTTTCAGGAGGTGATCGGTGGATTCTTTCAATTTCTATTTTACTCTCTGGTTCTAGAGTACCAGGGAAGTTTTCCTTGACAATTTCTTGAAAGATGACGTCTAGGCTCTTATATTTTTTAAGCAATTGGGGTTAAGTAACTTGCTCAAGGTTACACGGCCAGGTGTTTCTGGGTGGGTGCTAAGTGTCTGAGCCTGGATTCAATTCCCCAGGTCATCCTGACACTGGGGCCGGTACTCTTACTTGCTGTGCTACCTGGCCGCCCCTCTTATTTTTTTTATCATGGCTTTTGGGTAGTGTAATAATTTTTAAATTATCTCTCATGGATCCATTTTCTAGGTCAGTTGTTTTTCCAATGAGATATTTCACATTGTCATCTATTTTTTCATTCTTTGGGTTTTGTTTTATAATTTTGTGATTTCTTATAGAGTCATTAGCTCCAATTTGCTCCATTCTCATTTTTAAGGAATTATTTTCTTCAGTGAGCTTTTGAATCTCCTTTTCCATTTGGTCAGTTTTGCTTTTTAAGGCATTCTCATCCTCATTAACTTCTTGGACCTCTTTTGCCATTTGGGTTAGTTTATTTTGTAAGGTATTATTTTCTTCAGTATTTTTGGGGGGGTCTCCTTTAGCAAGCTGTTGACTTGTTTTTCATGATTTTCTTGCATCACTCTCATTTCTCTTCCTAATTTTTCCTCTGCTTTTCTTACTTGATTTTAAAAATCTTTTTTGAGCTCTTCCATGGCCTGGAACAAATTCATATTTTTCTTGTATGCTTTGGATTTAGGAACTTTGACTTTGTTACCTTCTTCTGGTTGTACATTTTGATCTTCTTTGTCACCAAATTAAGCTTCTATAGTCTGTTTTTTTTTACGCTGCTCATTTTCCCAGCCAATTGTTTAACTTTTTAATTGTTTATTAAGATAGGCTTCTGCTTCCAGTGTGGAGTGTGTACTGTCCCCAGTTTCAGGGGTTTTATGCAGCTGTTTTCAAAAATACTTCTAAAGATCTGTAAATTTTTAGTTTTTCTAGGGTGGTATGATCAAAAGAGAGGTGTTTACTCTCTTCTGGCCTGTGCTCTGGTCTATGGGTGACCATAAGCATTCTTTTCTACCTTGGAATTGTGAGGAGGATTCACTCTCCACTACTACCACAAGCTCTGCCCTTCAGTGCTCCTCCTTGCCCCAGGACTGTGATTCAGATCCAGGCATGAGCAAAGCAAAAGAATCCTGGCTTAGTGACAGCCAAGAGATTCCTTCAATCTCCATCTGGTCAGCTGCTACATTCCTCCACCATCTGTGGGTTGAGAGGTCTGGAAGCAGCCACAAACCACTGTAGCTGAGGTCACCTCCCCTCCACTGAGGTAGGGGCCTGACTATGCCTGTGCTTCTCTCTCTGTCCTGGTGCTGGGCCTGGAATATGCTGCTCTCTCACCAAGGTTCCACAGACCTTTCCTACTGACCTTATGTGTTGTTTTTGGTGTCTGTGGGTTAAGAAGTCTGGAAACCACCACAGCTGCCAGTGATTCAGTTGGCTTGCTCCAGGTTTACTAGGGCCCAGTCTGTGCCATGAGACCCATGCTGGGCTGTGCTCCTTTCTCAGACTAGTGCAATAGACCTTTCTTGTTGACCTTCGATGTTGTCTTATGCTGGAAATTTGTTTCACTCTGTCATATTGTGGGTTCTGCTGCACTAGAATTTGTTTAGAGTCATTATTTACAGGTATTTGAAGGGGTTTGGGGGAGAACTCTAGCAAGTCGCTGCTTTTACTCCACCATCTTGGCTCCTCCCCCATAAGTGACTTTTAAAAAGCAGGTATTGCAATCAACAAAGCCAATATTTAAATTCCACATATCAAAAAATATAAATAAAAATTTTGCTTAAAGATAATACTGAAATAATATCAATATTAAAAATGTATGTGTCAGATGACATAACATCTAAAATTCTAAAAGGAAAAGTCAACTGAATTATGAAAAGCCCCATAGAAGTATAATAATTGTAGGACACTCTAATGCCTCTCTTTTCAGAGCTTAGGAAACTTAATTAAAAGATAAAAAATAAGAAAATATATAACTGAATAAACTGTTGAAGAAAGAACTGAAAAATATTACATCTTCTGAATGGGAACATTAAATAATATACATATTTCACAATACTAAAATTTAATTTTGCAAAAATAGATCATGTGCTATGTAGACATAGGAATTACAAATACATGTAAAAAAGGAGAAATATGAAACACATTCTTAGTAGGTCATAATAAAAAAATAGGAATTAATATGGGAAGCACAAGTGAAAAATACAGCCCCAAATCAAGACTTAATAGTGATATCTTTGAGAGAATGGGTAAAGAATAAATCTATGCAACAATAAATAACTATGTGATTAAAAAAAAAAGACAACACATGAATATTTCTGGCATGCAGCAATAGGAGGCCTTTGAGGAAAATGATTATGTCTCTAAAAACATAGATTAACCTTATAGAAAAACAGGACTAAAAAACTGAGTGCAAGAAAAAAAAACCTAGAAAATCAACAAATAAATCCAAAGTAAAGTCCTAAGAAGAAACAAAAATTAACAGAGAAAGACAAAATAAAAAACAAAAGTGCTCTAGAAAACATTTTAAAAACTACAAACTGGTTCTTTGAAAACACAAAAATATCAATAAATCTTTAGAGAGTCTGATAATACGAAAACAATACATTAAGGTAAAAAGTAAATAAGGTATATTTACAAAACAGAAGTAAAGATGTTGGTCACAAACATATGTGTATATTCATATTACATATATATGTATGCATGTATGTATGCATGTGTATATGTATGTATATGCTAGTTAAACCAAGAATTTAAAAGAAATCAATGATTTTCTACAATGCAAAGTACTTTAATTATCAGAACCTGAAACAGAAATCATAATCAAACCAATATCAGAAAATTACATTGAATAAAACCTTTCATTAACAATCAAAGAGAGAGAAAAAAAAACCTGGTCTTGATGGAATTAATAGCTGGATTGTGTTATATATCTAATGAACAATTATTCTTAAAATTTAAACACTATACCAATTTGTTTTCATGAGACAAATACAGTTCTAAACTAGGGAGAGATAAATCAAAGAAAGCAAAAGAACTATAGACCAACATAATTAATGAATATAGATATAAAATCTCCAAATACAGTATTTGCAATAAAACTATAGAGATAAATACACATAGAAGTATTTGTATTCATACATCTGTGTGTTTATATATATTTATAAAAATATTTATATATATATATATATATATATATATATATATAAATTATGTTATTGTGTGTGGGTTCCATGGGCATATGTTTATGCCCATGTACCCACTTATACACATAGACTAAATTTGATTTATAGGAGGGATTGAAAAAGTGGTTCAATATTAGAAAATAAGTAACATGATTAATTAGAAGCAAAACCACTCCAAACTACATGATCACATCAACAGATGCAGAAAATTCCTTTGACAAAATATAATGTTTATTTATGTTAAAAATATATAAGTAATATAATTGAAATAGACATGTAAAATTAATAGCATTATCTGTAATTGGGAAACACTAGAAGTTTTCCCCATAATAGAGGAGAAAAGCATGGCTATCCCCTTTCCACACTATTATTTGACATAATTCTAGATACATTAGCAAGAAAATAAGACAAATAAATTAAAGACTTACATATTAACAAAATAAAGAGAAAATTAGTCATATCTGTAGATTGCATGATGGTTTATTTAGACAGCACTGGAGAATCAGCAAAGAAAATAATTTAGACAATAGTTACAGTGAAGTAGCTCGGTAAGTACACAAAAACCGATAAGATTTCTATACAGCAATGACAAAATCCAGAAGGAAATAATAGAAGGGAAATTAAATTTAAAATAACAACAAAATATAAATGTATGTCAGAGTAAATCAACTAAAATATACTTAAGACATTAAAAATTATAAAACAATCTTAAAAAAAAACTTAAATATGCATTGCTCATGGTTGGGTCATCCCAGTATAATAAAAATGATAATGCTACCTAAATTAATTTAAAGATAATTTGACATATTTACCAACCAAACTATTAAGGGAGCTCTATATAAAAGTAAGCAAATGATAACAAAATCATTTGGAGAAAAATAGGTTCCACATATCAAGGGGAATGAAAAAATAAGAATGAAAGGAAAATAGCACTGCTATGTCTCAAGTCAAATCATAAAGCAATAATCATTAAAACTGCTTAGTACAACTAAAAAAAAGAAGGAAAAAGAAGGCAAACAACTTAAATTCAATATACATGTGAAATCATGCAAAACAAATTTCCATATTAGCCATGTTGTGAAAGAAAGCACAAAATAAAATAATAAAAAAATATGCTTTACTCAGCATTCAGAGTTCATAGATTGCTTTTTGGAAGTGGGTAGTATCTCTCATCACAAGTCCTTGTAAATTGTCTTAGACCATTTTCTTGATCAGATGAGCTAAGCATTTCATAGTTGATCATTCTTACAATATTACTATTATTGTGTAGAATGTCCACTTTGTTCTGCTGACCTCACTTTGCAGAAGTTCATATATGTGTTCCCAAGGTTTTCTGAAACGATTCTGCTTGACATTTCTTATAGCACTATAGTATGTTAAAAATTTTTTCTCAGTAACACATAAAAACAATTTTTACATTAATTTTTTAAAATTTGTACTTCCAAATTCTCTCCTTTCCTCCCTGTTCCATCCCTCTCCTTGAGAACACAAACAATTTAATATAGATTAGAAGATACAGAACAAAAAAGAAAAAAACACTAAAAAATAAAGTGAAAATAGTATGTTTTGATCTGCATTCAGATTCCATCTGTTCTTTCTCTAGAGGTGGAAAGCATTTTTTACCATAAGTCCTTTGGAATTGTCTTGGATTATTGAATTGCTGAGAATAACTAAATTGTTCTCAATTGATTATTGTATGAGATTCCTGTTACTGGGTACAAAATTCTCCTGGTACCGCTCACTTAGCTTTGCATCAGTTCATATAAGTCTTCCCAGGTTTTTCCAAAACCCTCCTGTTTGTTTTCTCTTATAACACAGTAATATTCTATTATAATCATATACCACAACTTGTTCAGCCATTCCTCAACTGATGGGAATCCCCTAGATTTCCAGTTCTTTGCCACCAGAAAAAGAGCTGCTATAATATTTTTCTACAAATTGGTCTTTTTCCCTTCCCTTTGATCTCTTTGGGATACAGATCCTGGGTCAGAAGGTATGTTGAAAGCCCTTTGACCATAATTCTAAATTGTTCTCTAGAATGGTTGGACTAGTTAAAATCTCTACCAACAGTGCATTATTGTTTTAATTTTCCCACATTCTCTCCAGCATTTGTCATTTTCCTTTTCTGTAATGTTATATAATCTAATAGGCATGAGGTGGTATTCCAGAGTTGTTTGACTGTGTGTTTCCCTAATCAGTAGTGATTTAGAGCATTGTTTCATGTGACTGTGGAAAGCTTCGGTTTCTTCTGAACATTTCCTGTTCACATCATTTGGCCATTTATCAATTGGGGAATGGCTCTTATTTTTACAAATTTGGCTAACATCTCTATATATCTGAGAAATAAGGCCTTTATCAAAGAAACTTTCTATAAATTTTTTTTCATTTTCTTGTTTTCTTTCTAATTTTTGCTGTTTTAGTTTTGTTTAGTAAAAACTTTTTAAGTTCATGTAATCAAAATGATCAATTTTACTTCTCTTTGTTTCCTCTACCTCTTATTTGGTTATAAACTCTTTTCTTATTCATAAATCTGACAGATAAATATTTCCATGCTCCCTTAACTCACTTATGATATCACCCTTTATGTCTAAATCATTTATCCATTTTGAGCTTATCTTGGTATAAAATGAGAGATGTAGGTCTATCCCTAGTTTCTGCCAAAGTGCTTTTCAGTTATCCCAGCAATTTTTCTCAACTGGTGAATTTTTGCCCCCAAAGTCTGGATCTTTGGGTTTATCAAGCACTAGATTACCATGGTCATTTATTACTGTATATTGGGTATCTAACTTTATCTCTTGATCCAGTAACAGATTGTTTTAATGATTGCTGCTTTATAATATAGTTTGAGAGCTGGGACTGCTAGGCTGCCTTCTTAAACTTTTTTTAAAAATTAATTCCATTGATATTCTTGAACTTTTGGTTCTCCAGATGAAATTTTTTTCTTGCTACATAAAATAATTTTTGCTAGTTTGATTGGTAGGGCCCCAAATCACTAAATTAAATTAAGTACATTTATAATTTGTATTACATTAGCTTACCTTACTCTTAAGCAATTAATATTTCTCCACTTGTTTAGATTTCTCTTTATTTGTTGATATTTATTATGTTCTTTATTTCTGTGAAAACTTTTTGGTAACTGAGTTGATATTACCCCTAGGTTTGTCTTGGCAGGTAGACTCCTAAGTATTTTATATTGTCTGAAGTTATTTTAAATGGAATTTCTTTTTCTATCTCTTGTTGCTGAGTTTTGAATATATATATATATATATATATATATATATATATATATATATATAGTATACAGAAATACTAAGGATTTATTTGAGTTTATTTTATATTCTGAAACTTTGCTGAAGTTGTTAATTGTTTCTATTGGTTTTTAAGTTGATTCTGTAGGGTTTTCTAAGTACCATTTTCTAAATACCATCATATTATATGCAAATAGTGATAGTTTTGTTTCCTCATTAGCTATTCTAATTCCTTCAATTTCTTTTTTCTTTTATTTCTATGCTTAGCATTCCAGTACAATACTGAATAATAATGGTGATAATGAGCATCCTTGCTTCACTCCTGATCTTATTGGGAAGTCTTCAAGTTTATACTCATAACAGAAAATTATTTTTTCTTTTGTTTTTTTTCATATCAGATAATTCTTGCTCTTGGTGTTAGATAGACACTGCTTACCATTTGAAGAAATGCTCCACAGATCTCTATGCTTTGGGGAATGTTGCATTTATTTCATCAAAGGTTTTTTTTTCTGTATCTATTGAGATAATTATATGATTTTTGTTGGTTTTGTTATTGATATGATCAACTATGCTGATAGTTTTCCCAATTCTGAACCAGCCCTCCATTCCGGACAGAGATCCCACCTGGTCATAGTGTATGTAATGTATTACTATATAATAGTCTTTATTGTATATTACTGTAATCTCCTTGCTAGTTTTTTATTTAAAAATTTTGCATCAATATGCATTTAGGAAATTGGCCTGTAGTTTTCTGTCTCTGTTTTTGCTCTCTCTAGTTTAGGTATCACTACCATATTTTTACTATAGAAGAAATTTGGAAAGACTCCTTCTTATACTATTTTCCAAAATAATAAAATGTGCATACCCTTTGACCCAGCAATACCACTTCTAGGACTGTATCCCAGAGAAATTATAAAAATGGAAAAAGGACACACATATACAAAAATATTTATGGCAGCTCTCTTTGAGATGGCCAAGAACTGGACATAGAGGGGATGCCCATCAGTTGGGGAATGACTGAACAAGTTGTGGTATATGAATGAAATGGAATACTATTATGTTATAAGAAATGATGAAGAGGTGGACTTCAGAAAAACCTGGAAAGATTTCTATAAACTGATGCTGAGTGGAATGAGCAGAACCAGGAGAACATCATAAAAAGTAATAGCCACAGTCTGCAATGATTGATTTTGATAGACTTGGCCCTTCTCAGAAATGCAAGGACCTAAAACATTTCCAAAGGACTCATGATGAAAAATGCCACCCATATCCAGAGAAAGAACTATGGAGTCTGAATGCAGATTGAAGCAGACTATTTTGTTTTCTTTTTTTCTTTCTCATGGTTTCTCCCATTCATTATAATTCTTCTATATAACATGACTAATGTGATAATATGTTTAATATTATTAATTATATTTATATATTATATATATAATATATAATGATAATATAATTTAAAATGTTAATATTAACATTAATAGGAATGTATATGTAAAGTCTATAGTCTATATCAGATTACAAGCTATCTTGAGGAGGAGGGGGAATTTAAAACTTATGGAAGTGAATATTGAAAACTTAAAATAAATAAATTTAAAAAATAAATACATTACTTCCTCTTCTGTTAATCTGGTTAGTATTTTCGTAAATATTTATTCATTTCACTTTGTCAGTTTTACTGGCACATAATTGGGCAAAATAACTCCTAATTATTGCTTTAATTTCATCTTCATTGGTGGTGCATTCACCCTTTTCATTTTTGATCCTAGTAATTTGGTTTTCTTCTTCTTTTTCTTTTTCTTCTTCTTCTTCTTCTTCTTCTTCTTCTTCTTCTTCTTCTTCTTCTTCTTCTTCTTCTACCAAATTAAGCAATAGTTTTTCTATTTTATTGTTTTTTTTTCACAAAACCAGTTCCTAGTTTTATTTATTAGTTTAATTATTTTCTTACTTTTAATTTTATTAATCTCTCTTTTGATTTTCAGTGAGTGAGGTTCAAGCATCACCTGCTCTACCCCTCCCCCAAGCCATTTCTGCCATCAGTGTATAAGATCTTCCTTATATATCTCTTTTATGTGAAGTAATTTTCCCCATTCTTCCTTTTCTTTTCCCTTCTCCTAGGAGATCCCTCTTTTTCACATATCCATTTTTTTACATCATCCCAATATAATTGACTCACTCCCACACCCTTTTTCTATGTAGAACCCTTCTAAATGTCCTAATAATGATAAAGTTCTTAAAAGATGTATGTATCATCTTCCCATATAGAAAGGAATCCTTTCTCTTTCATGTTTACTTTTTTATACTTCTTTTGAGTCAAATATTTAAAAGTCAGATTTTCTATTCAGCTCTCATTTTTTTTCATCAGGAATGCTTGAAAATCCTCTATTTCATTAAATATCCATTTTCCCCTTGAAGACTTATACTCAGTTTTTCTGGGTAGTTTATTCTTGGTTTTAGTTCCAGATCTTTTGCCTTACAGAACATCATATTCCAAGCCCTCTGCTTCTTTAATGTGGCAGTTGCTCAATCTTGTGTGATCTTGCTTGTGGTACCATGGTATTTGAATGGTTTCTTTATGGATGTTTGAAGTATTTTCTCTTCGACCTGGGAGCTTTGGAATTTGACTATCCTATTCCTGGGAATTTTCATTTGGGGATCTCTTTCAGGTGATGATCAGTTGATTCTTTCAATTTCTATTACCCTCCAGTTTAAGAATTTCTGGTCAGATTTCCTGAGTAATTTTTTGAAATAATGATATCAAGATTCTTTTTTTATCATGGTTTTTAAATGATTCAATAATTCTTAAATTATCTCTCCTTGAAATATTTTCCAAGTCAAAATTTTTTCTACTTTTTTATTCTTGAGACCTTGTTTTATTGTTTCTTTATGTTTCATGGAGTCCTTAGTCTCCATTTGCCCAATTCTAATTTTTAAGGAATTATTTTCTTTCTTTCTTTTTGGTCTTTTTAGAGGGGGGAAGGTAGGGTAATTGGGGTTAAGTGACTTGCCCAAAGTCACACAGCTAGTAAGTGTTAAGTGTCTAAGGCCAGATTTGAACTCAGGTCCTCCTGACTCCAGGGCCAGTGCTCTATTCACTGTGCCACCTAGCTGTCCCTAAGGAATTATTTTCTGAAAGAGCTTTTGTGTCTATTTTTCCATTTGGTCAATTCTGTTTTTTAAGGAGCTATTTTCATCAGTGAATTTTCATACCTTTTTCTCCATTTGGGTAATTTGGTTTTTTAAAGTATTATTTTCTTGAGCATTTTTTTGTGCCTCTTTTACAAAGCTGTTCATTATCTTTTCAGAATTTTCTTCCTTTTCTTTCATTTATATGCCCATTTTTTCCTCTATTACTCTGATTTTGAAAATAATTTTTTTTGTTCTTCCAGGAATTCTTGTTATACTTGTTTCCAATTCACACTTATCTTTGAGACTTTACTTATAGCTATTATGACTTTATCGTCTTCTTCTGAGTTTGTGTTTTTATCTTTCTTGTCACCATATTAGATTCTTATGGTTAGGTGGGTTTTTTGTTTTTGGTTTTTGCTCATTTTTATAACCTATTTCTTCATTTGGAACTTTATGTTAGTGTTAGGCTCTGTTCCTGGCATAGGGGTGGATGTGGGTGAAGGGGCACTCTCTCAAGCTTCAGACTTTTTTGCGCTGCTGTTTTCAGAGCTAGTTCTGTGGATTTGGAAGATTTTTGCTTCCAAGGTGGTTTGATTTGAGGAGATGTATAGTCATTTCTTGCTCGGTTTATACTCTGTTCCTTTCCCAAGAAGGGTCCTTGATCCTTTAGGATTGCAATTTATGCTGTTACTCAGGATCCCTGATCCCTTGTAACCTAAAGTGATATTGCTTCTTGGGGCTTTCATTTCCTCTTGACTGAAAGTACTCCTCCTTGCCCTCAAACCATGACCCAGAAGTAGGTATAAATAAGAGTTAACAAATAGCATCTACTCCTGCATCTAGTGCTACATAGAGTCCCCTGTAGTCTCTTTATGATAACTGCCAGATCCCAAAGCTGATATTTTTTCTCTCACTGCCACCTAGTCCTAACATTGGTATTTCATCCATGTGGATTCTGGACCAGCTTCCACTCCCATGTCATGTATCTCTCTTTCCAAACTCCCAAGTTGTCAGACTGGAATACTGTCTCACTCTGTCTTTTTGTTGTGTCTGTCACTCCAGAATTCTATTTCAGACATTATTTTGAAGTTTTTTGGAGGAGAATGTTGGGAGGCTCAGTTGACTTCTTTTTCTACTCTGTCAGCTTGGGTTTGCCACTGGAAGTCTGCCATTCTTTTTTGAATAAATGGTCAAAGGATACAAACAAACATAATTGCAAAATATTAACAATTCCTTGAAAGATGCTAAAAATCAGTAAAAACTGAAATGCAAAATATTATGACCGTGGGATTTCATCTCATATCTAGCCTAATTGGTAAAGATGACAAAAATGTAAATATTCAATGCAAGAGGGATTGTGGGGAGATCACCATACTTTATGTACTCTTGTTGGACCTATTAATTAGTGTAACCATCCTGGAAAACAATTTGGAATTATTGTTTTTGACTGAATATTCATAAATTAAATTACTGCTTCTTGACTGAATATCTGACATGTTTAAATTAGAGATTACATTGCTAATATTCTACAAGGAGGTAAAAAAACAGAAAGAAAGGTTCCATATATAATAAAATATTTATAGCAATATTTTTTGTGGTAACAAAGAATTAGGGATAAAGTAGAGCTCTGCAAATTGGGGAATGGGTAATCAAATTGTAGTACATGAATTTATTGAAGTAATACAGCACTGCATTAATATGAGCAATTTAGATGAGCATGAGATGATACATGAACTAAAGAATAATGAAGTCAGAAGTAGGAAGACAGTATATACAATGGCTACTACAACATAAATAGAATAATAAAATTAAACTAAATGTTATATCATTATAAGAATCAAACTTGGCTCTTGAGGAGAACTGAGAAAATGTGCCAATTTCCTTTGTTGCAGAGAAGGCAGAAAGTAGGTGTGAATTATTGTCAGGCATGATCAGTGGTGGTTGATCTTCTCAAGATTCTGTATTTTCTTCTTTCTTTTAAAATCTTTGTTATATGAGGAATAGTTAACGGGGTAGGGAAAAGAAGAAGGGAGATATTCAGAAATGAAATATCATGTATAAACAACAGGCATCAATAAAAATTTAATTCCAAAATCGATCCAATAAAAAAATTACATTTAGGTAAATTGAATCTTCAGCATTCTTCTGGTCTGATGGTCTACTAACATGGTCAAAAAGAGGAAATAAGGCTACTTTGGCATAACTTGCTCTTGATTATTGCTTCCCTTTCTAGATATGCACTAACCACCCCTTTAATAAAGTGATGTCAAGTTTTGCCAAGGACTTTAGTCAAGTCCATTGGCCTATAATTCAAAGACTATTCTCTTCCCAGTTTTGAATATCAGGACACTTGCCCTTCTCCAGTTTTGTGGTACCTAATCTCTTCTGTTCTTCATAGTCTTTCATAGTTCGCTCAGAATTCACAATCTCTAGTCCTTTCAGTATTCCCAAAATGTAGTTCATTTGGGTCAAATGCATGAAGTAGTCAAGACCTGCTGGGTCCTCTCTTCCTATCCCCTTTCTTGTGTCTGGTAACAGCATCCTATAAATTATCACTCTTGTGTTCTTTCAAGAGAAGTTGAATAAACAAGTATTTATTAAATATGTATATTTGCCTTAGCATTTATGTTGGGGATACAAAATAAGGGGGCAAAAACAAAATAATAAAACAAGCAAACAAGAAAATAGTCCTTATTATCTAGGAGCTCACATTCTAATTGGGGGAAGAACATGCAAACAGCTATGCACAAATAAGCTACATGCAGGATTCATCAGAGAGAAATCACTGTGGGGAAGGTGCTAGCATTAAGAACTGGGAAACCTTCTTACAGAAAGTAAGAATTTAGCTGGGATTTGAAGGTAGGCATGGAAGCTAAGAGATGGGGATGAGGAGGGAAAGAATCCTAGGCAAGGAAGACAACCACTGAACATACCTGGAGTCTGGAAATGGGGTGTCTTGAGTGAGGAATAGCAAGGAGGCTAGTGTCACTGGAGGGATCAAAGACATGAGATTGAAGGGAGTAAAGTATAAGATGACTAGAAAGGTGCAGGGTGAGAGTGAAGAGAGTTATAAAGGGCTTTGAATGCCAAACAGAAGATTTTATATTTGATCCTTTAGAGGATGGGGATGGGGTGTGCAATATGATCAGATCTATGCCTTAGGAAGATCACTTTGGAAAGTCTAAATATCAGTCTCGTTGGAGAAGAAACAGACATAAAATATAAATCAAGCAGTTCTTCCTTCTCTGGTGTCAACTAGCAACATTCCTTCCAACTCAAGCAGTCATTCTATTGCCTCTGTTTGGATGTCAACATAGATGAAACCACACTTGCTTATTAGATAATCACTGCACTCATCCTCTTCCTACTCTTTCAGGTTCTTAAATCATCTTTGAATGTCCCCTCAACCCACTAATCCAACATCCAACTTTTCCAATATCTCTTGAATTTAACCTCTCTTCTCACTTCATACTTTCAATATTCTAGTTAAGGACCTTATTTCTATTACTATTGTAAAGGCCTCCTAAACAATCTGAGTTCCTCAGATCTCTCGCCCATCTCCTCTACCCTCACACCCTATTTAAACAATTTCACCCATGTATAACTCTGATCATATTCTCCTCTTTTTACAAATAGGAAGCATTTCCCCATTTTCTTGATATAAACCCCTCAATTTAGTATTCAAGCCCATTACAATGTCTCCAAATGGGAACATAAAATTATAGATTAAAGCTGGGCAAGACCTTGAGGTTCACCTCGTCTAACCCCCTCCTTTTGTAAATCAGAAAACTGAGACCCAGAAAAGTGAAATTATTTAAGGTCACAAAGGTAATAAGTCACTCTAACAGTATGTCATTTTGCTACCCTTTACAAATTCTTCCTTCCAGACAAAGAGTACTCCTCCCAATCCTCCATTTTTGCCCTAGGTATTCCACGTCCATGTCTGTGTGTTTGCAAGTACTATTTTTGCCTGACCTGTGGTAGAACCTTCTGAGCTCATCTTGGTCTGATTAGTCACATTCAGACACACATACCTGGATTCCAATGTGGTGATGTCATTTTGATCCTTTTCAAGAACAAAGGACAACAATCTACCAACCAACCAACCATGCCTTTGCTCATGCTACCTCCCAAGCCTGGTTCTAGGCCTCCTGATGCAGTGGAAAGAATTTAAGAACTGGAATCACAGAATCTGGGTTCAAGTCCTAGCCCCACTACTGACTACCTGTGTGCCTTTGTGCAAGCAATTTAACATCTCTTAGCTTTAGTGTCCTCACCTATAAAGTAAAGGCATTGTAGAAGAGGATCTCTTGGGTTCCCTGCAACTTTAAATCCATTACCCCAAAAGACCACATCTCCACTTGTTGAGGTACTTTATTTCTTCTTTTTTTTTGCTGTTGTTTTTTGGAGGGGGGAAGGCAGGGCAATTGGGGTTAAGTGACTTGCCCAAGGTCACACAGCTAGTAAGTGTGTCAAGTGTCTGAGGCTGGATTTTAACTCAGGTCCTCCTGACTCCAGAGCCTGTGCTCTAATTACTGTGCCACTTAGCTGCCCCTGAAATACTTTATTTAAATGCCCATCTCAAGTGCTACGATTTTTTCACCCATTATATATCAATAGATTTAGAACTGGAAGAGACCCAAAAAATCATCTTCCCAGAAGCCTTCCTTTTACTTTCCTCTTCCTGAAGGTGAAAAGTGATCTTTCTTTCTTTCCCCACATTTGTCCTAGAGCTTTCCTTCCCTGTCTTTCCTGGATTTGTGAGAATGCACTCTCCCTTATAGGATAGCTATTCACAGTCATCTCCCCATTCACTTCGAAGCTTCTTAAGAGCTGAGCCTTTGTTGCATCTATCTTTATATCCCTAGTTCCTAGCTCATAGTACTCACTTAAGTGACACATTTTAAGTTGAATTGAGTTGAATTGAATGGTGAATGGGTTTGCTATTGCAGTAAATCTGAATTGAAGATGGAAATCAGAAGTAATTCTAGTAGCAGGAGAGGGGAAGAGACCACCATTTACCTTCCCCTTTCTTTCTTCCTGCAGGTTGGCAGCTGTAGACAGCTAGCACCAGGAGAACAGTCTTTGTCAACTCTAGAGACCTTGGAAAGAGATTTGGCTGAATCTAGCTATGAATTGGAAGGCCTGTGTCAATTAAAATAAATATAGTCATGCTCTAGAGAAGGGAGCTGGGATAAAGAGCTTGAAAGTAGGCAGTCACAGGGGTATTCAGTACTGGGACTTCTGGCCCCAATTGGATGATTTTTTTGGTAAGATTTTGAAATGTACTTTGCAAAATGTCCAAGGTGAGAGGAGTGTGTCACTTTTACTGCCCCCTCGTTGTTTAAGGGGTGGGGGAAAGATATGCTCTGTAGTAAGCAGAGTTTCCAATCCCTGCTCTGAATTGGAAAACTGATGACACAGCTCCAGTCCTATCATTCCTCAATGGGAATGCTCTGACATCAAGTAATGATAATGGATGTGATTAGCTTTTGTTTATAGAGGGCCTTTGGTCTTGATGCATCCCAGGATGCCTTATAAACTTTAAGAGCGATATATCCAGGAATCAATTCTCCCACCTTCAGAGCAGATGGCAGCAGCTGTTTAACTAAGCAGGGAGGAAGGGCAGGACAGGAAGTAGATAGGATACTTCTGCCACCACACCAATCCTGTTGCTGATAGATCTGCCCAGGTGAAGACACAATTAGTGATTGTCCTCTCTCCAACAAAGGACAGATTATATCCAGGAGTGAAGGGACTTGAGACCATGTAACAGGAAAATGCACTGAAGAGCTGGGGATATTTAGCATGAAGAAGAAGAGATTGGAGTGGAGAAGGCCTGATGGCTATCTTCAAGTCTTTGAAGGGTTACTAGCAGAGAGATTAGGCTTGTTCCACTTGCCCTTAGGGGGCAGTGAAAACCATGAAGAGACAAATTGAGGCTGTCCCGAAGCCAAGCAGTTTCCTTGGAGAGACAATGGGTCCTCCCTTGCTGCTGGTCTTCAAGAAGAGGCAAAATAATCCCTTGTTTGGCCTGTTACAACGGGGAATCACTTTTGTGTGGGAGGTATCTTCCACTAGCTCAAATATTCTTGATCCTAGAATTTTTTTTAGGAATTTAAGTCTATGTTGGCCTGAAATTTAAAGACTTTCTATCTAGGCTTTTCTTTCTCAGACAAAAAAAAAATGGTCACTTCTGATAGTTCAGAGAGAGATATAAAAGGGTCTGGTTTATTAGTAATTCTGGCTACTGGTTACACATGGTAGAGTAAAAAAAATACACAAGACTGGAAGTTGGGAAAACTGGGTTCTCATCCCTGCTTAACCATTTATTTGCTGGATCTTGTGGACAAGTCAACCAAACTCCCTGGGTCATGACTTCCTTGCTTATCTATAAGACCATAGAATAGATAGGTAGATAAATAGATAAAGCATTGATTAAGTGTTTATTATGTGGAAGGCACTGTGTTAAGTGCTGAAGATACAAATACAAGCAAGATATTCCCTACCCTCATGGAGCTGACATTCTATTGGAGAAAGAGCATATAGAGGATTTCTAGAAGAGGAAAAGGAAAAGTAAAGGCACAATCAAGATGAGCATGCAATAAAGGGTCATAAGATCCTTCAGAGAGTGTTGGAAGAGACCTTAGAGGTCATCTAGACCAAGCTCTTCATGTAACTGATGAGGAAACCGAGGCATAGAGAGCTTCAGTGACTTGTCCAAGGTCATACAGGTGAGAAACTCAGCATTCAAACCCATCTGACTCTAAATATGGCGCCCTCACTGTTACACAAAGCTATTGTGATGTGGAGATGAAGCGAGAGAGCATGGATATAAATGTTCTTTGGGAACTATAATGCAAAGCATTCATATTCGTATTAAAAGTGCCAACAATTTATCTTGCAGCTCTTTGGCCAAAAAGGACACATGGGGCAGGTTCTGACAGCCCATTGTAAAGTGGTGAATCAATAATCGTGGTCCTGTTTGGACAGTAGACTGATCCCTCTGGGTCATTTGGGCTCCAAAGGATATATCTGTTCCTTGGTTTATCTGAATAGCCCAGGTTCTTCCACCCTTGCTGTTCTCCCTTAGCGATGGCCTGGAGACCTCCTTCTCTTTAGCTTGGGAGATCAAATGAGATCATAGCCCATGTTGTCATGGATGCAGATTTTTTATATCCTAGTTTATTTCCACATGTGAATATCGGGGGTTGGAGATGCAGCCATCTTCCTTACAGGGAGGTGAAAGGTTTTAGATGAGTAAGAAATGATCGATACTTGAACCCCTCACCTCCTGTCCTACTTTGTTACACATTGTCTCCACTGATGGGGGCTGGGATTAGTTACCCTGAAGGCAAGCAAAGAAACATTTCTTGGTGTCAGATCAGTATTTGTCTTCTTTCCTCGCCTTCTGGGTAACCAGTACCTTCTCCCTGCTTTCTTCTCCCCACAACTCCACATAAGCAATGACAACAACAACAAATTCTGTAAAAAAATAAAAAATCTCCCTAAAGCAGAGGTCTCATATGGGGATCAAGTGATATTTTGGCCAAGTATATCAAATAGATCTACTTTCATAGGATCATAGGAATTAGAGCTAGAATGAGCTTGTAAAATCATTTTAATGATGAGGAAACTGAGGCTAAGGGAAGGGTTTTGTTAAAAGTCATATAGACCATAAGGGTTTCTTCTTTTTCTAAAAACTTTGTGAAAACTAAAGGAAAAAAATTGTCCTGCACTGACACACGATTTAGATGAAAACTTCAAAATCTCACAATGTGTATTGCCACTTGGATTATATGATATCAAATGGCTATATATTTACAAATGCCATGTTCTTTCCCAGAATTCTTCTGTTTTTATCTCCATGTTTCCCCTCCCCACCTCAAACCCCACATTTTCAAATCTTCCGAATTGAATTTTATGCAACGCACTGGGAAACCAGGAATGGTAGAATTGTGGGTGTATCTGGGCTTGGGAGGCAGCCAATCCTAATAATTTAGGACCCCAAATTCTAGTCTTCCTGGAGTCATTAGCCCTCAATACTATGGAGAAAGCTTTTCCAACCCAGACAAATGAGAAATGAATACTCCCTCCTAATAGTATGCAATAACTTAACATTGTTCTCTGAAGATCTATGAACCAGCCCCCTGCCAGTCTCACTCTGATAAAGGCTGACACGTTGATAGTTTATCCTCCATTCCTTCTCCAGCACATGTTAATAAAAGTTCCGTATAAAATGGAGCGATAAAGGAGATTAATTCTTTTTTCTCACACATGCTAAAATCCATCTTTTGGTCTTGAATTATCCAGATGGGCCATCTACACAGCCAGAATTCATTAACCAAATCACTGCCTACACTCCATTTCTCCTTGTTCTGTGTAGACCAAACTGTCTCTACAATGCCATGGAAAGAACATCAGATTTGGAGGCACAAGACCAGGGCAGGATTCTCTGTTCTGTCATTTCCTCCGTATGTGACCTTGGGGCAATCACTTCACCTATCTCTGTGTCAATTTCTTCTGCAAAATAAGGTTAAACTGGCTGATTGTGAGGATCACATAAGTTAATATGCATATGGAACTTCATAAATTGTCAAGTGCAATACAAATGTCAATTATTGTCATTGGGAGGCAGTGTGGTTTAGTAGATAGAGGACCTGCCTTAGACAATTGGGGTCCAGGCCTGCCTCTGACATGTGGTAGCTGGGTGGCCGTGGCCAAAGTCATTTAACTTCTCCGTGTCTGCAGGCAGCTCTCTGAGAGTCTAAGGTTGTAATTTATAGACTAGGAGCTAATCTAAATGGAGAGTTCCCTCACAGATGAAATCACAGGTCCAGACCTTCCCCTCAGAATTATCACAATACTATTACTAATGATGATACTGATAATGAATAATTGTGAATAATAATCATTGTTATTGTTATTTTATTTGGATTAAACGGGTGTCTATACTTAAACTGGCCACTGTCTGTCAGTTGTGCTGAAATAAACAGCTCTGCATTTGCCTTGCCAATGAACCTGGAGTCTATGGGCCCAAGTCTGCAGTCTGGGCATTTGAATTAGCAGTCCCTTCCCTGAATTTAAAATGTTCCCTTTCAGGAGCTAGAGAGAAATTAACTGGCATCATTTCTGGAACCATTAGCTGTGATGAAATGACTGTGGCTTAAGGTTGGACAGAGCCTGTGTCTTTATTGAATTTGTTATGCCATCATTCAGCCTTCATTATTTGGGGAAATTATAACCAAGAGCTCTAAGTTATGTTTCAGTGAGAATATGGGACAGAGAGAATAGTGTGAAGAGGATTAAAAAAAAAGTTTTTAACTTCTAGATTTGGAGGTACACCTAACATGTGGATAGGATACACATTGTGATATTATATATATATACACACACATCATAGGCATTATCATAGAATGTTGAGGCTGGAAGGGGCCTCAAGTGTGTGTGTATAGATATATGTACGTGTGTATATGTATACACACATATGTGTATGCATATAGTTCAATCTATACCTGAACTATAATCCATTCTACAATATAGCTAGCAAATAATTGTCCAGACAATTCTTGAAAACTTTCAAGTAAGGGAAGACTTCCACCCCTAGAGGCAGCTTATTCCATTTGTGGACATCTCTAATTGTCAGGATTTTTTTTTTACATTAAGGAAAATCTGCCCCTCTACAACTTCCATGCATTACTACAAGGTCTGACTTTGAGGGCCAAGCAGCATCAGCGTAGCCAGTGTTTCACGTGCTAGACCTTCAAGTACAGATGAGGAAATAGGCAAATGCTATGACTTGTCTTTGACCACACAGCAAGTTAAGTGGCATTATAGCAACTCAAACTCAAAAGTCCAGGACTTTTTTTTTTATTATATTATGTTTTGTGATTCATTTTGTGAGATTTAGTGGGAGAAGGTTAACAAAGGTTTTGAAGAAAATGGCAATTTAAGTGAGAATGCTGTGCTTACTAGGCATAGAGAACATCTCTAATGTTTTTAAATTATTTGGGCCTCAAACAGGTTAAAAGAGTGTTAGTGAGTAGAGCTTACTATAAATTAAATATTGATTAGCCTCATATTGGCAAGGGGGTGCTGACGGTAAATATAGGGTTTTTTCCCAAGGAGATACTGAAGGTTCATGGAAGCTGGGAAAAGAGAGAGGATATACACCAATGGTGATCCAAAGACAAGGAAAAATGCTGTTACTCCAAAACAGATATGATCATAAAAAAACCTGGAACTTCATCTGTCCCAGTGATCAGGAATAATCTGACTTCAGAGAACTTGCTGTTTGCCTGGACATGCTTGTTTGCTGTGCTTTAGGACCTGAGTTGTCCTTTCTTTGTTACCTCTTCCCTGCCTTATAAGTGCCTTGCCAATTGGCATCACCAGCCTTGGGAGTTTCCTGCTCTATTTAAATCTTGTTTATTTGCTGTCTGAATTTCTTCTAAACAGCTTTGTTTCCAGGCGAACATAAGCTGATTTTGGGGTATTCTGAGTGAGTGTATGCTGTGAGGGGGGGACATTGCAAAGGAAGGAAGGTCAGAAGAGAACCTGAGAAAAAATGCTTCAGATATGACCTTGAGCATATATTGATATGCCTTGTGGAGTATATAAGGGAAGATTTCAATCTCATAAAATATAAGGTCCTTTAAAAATATTTTTTAAAATGTTAAGGTCCTTGAGGGTAAGGATTATTAGAACCATATTTGGCATACTGAAGGTGCTTAATAAATGCTTATCTATTAGCTGATCTCTTTAAATTAGTTTGAGAGTAACATACAAAATATTAACAGATTCATCAAAGAATGTGAAATGGTATATGTTTATGAGCCAGCAATCTTAAAGGCTGTATAAATGGGATATATATGTTTCATTTGGTAGATTGTTTTGGAAAATCTACCAGACATGGCCCCTTTTTTCAATTGGTGGCAGCAGCATACCAGATGAGATAAAACTCTTCACTGGCATCAGAAAAGCTTAGTAGAGAATTCCTTCAAATCCTCAAAAGAAAAAAAAAAACCAAGAGTGATGGGGTATAGGTCATTGAGACAGAAAGGAAATTCTGTGCAACATTCAAAAGTCATGCTGATAAGGCCGAAGGTTTGACTTTCAATGAATCTTTGTGTCTAAGAACATTTTGCCAGTTGTCCCTAAATGAAACTGATCCTTTTAATTTCCCAGTTTTCTTTTCAGAACGGTTGGAATTCCTTGTAAAGGGAAGACAAAGAAGCCTGATGAAAGGACTGGATGATGGGGTTGCTGTTATTTTTTAGCTGTTTGAGTAATCAGGAGTAAACACAGAAGAACCAGTTCATAGTGTGGATGGAGAAAGAGAGTGGCTCCTTCTGAAGCTAGTCCCATTTCTCTCCCATGAATGGCTAAATGGGAGATAGGGCCAATAACATTCAATTCAACAAATATTTATCAAGGGTCTCCTATGTGCTCAGTACCATGCTGGGCACTTGGGATTCAAAGACAAGAGATAAATAATTCTTACCCTCTGGGGTTCATATTGTATGGGGGAGCACAATGTGGGAAATGACAAGCAAATACAAGGAAATTTGATAAGAGAGACAGTACTGACAGCCAGGGGCATCAGGGAAGGTTTCATAGAAAGAGTTGACTATTGACAGAAAACAAAGTTTTGAAAGACAGTTGAGGAGGATATGTATTCTAGGAAAGGAAGATAGCTTACATAAATGTAGAAAAATGATCATTTAGAGGAAAAGCTAATTCAGCTGGAAGAGAGGATGGGTGAGAGGAAATATTATATAACATAGAGATAGGGACCAGAACTGTGATTTTATTGTCTTAGGTAAGTCCCAGGTAATTAAATTCCCTTTGCTAATATAGATGAGCACCTTCTCTGAGGGCCTTCATGGTTCTGAGGCCAGCTCTCTATCCACTATACCAGCCTGAAGTTAGAAAACAATGCACTGTGACTATTGGTGGAATTGCGAATTGGCCCAACCATTCCAGAGAGAAATTCAAAGAAAATAACTAAAACGTCAATACCTCTTGACCAGAGATTCAACTGCTTGGCATATACCTCAGAGATCAATGGAAATAAAAAAGATTATGCTATATATACATATATGTATATAAATATGTGTGTATATATATACATACACACATATATATAAAACTATACATAGAATAATTTTTTATGGTAGTAAAAATTTACAAACACATTAGATGTTCATTGATTGGAGCAAAGGTTGAACATTTTTTATTCATGAATGTGGTAGAATATTACTATGCTTATTGAGCATTGCAAAGCTGCTCAGATCAGACCATACCCAGAAACCATCATCCAGGGGAACAACCCTTGAAAAGGTGGTTCCTATCACCTGTCTCTGCTGGTAGTGGAGGCCCCACTTACTCAATAGCCACAGTTACTGAAGATCCAGAAAAGAAAGATCTTGACATCAAAGTCCTTGGCACATCCATAAAGTTCAATATCATAAATAGATATGATTTTACCAATGGAAATAATATTAATGAAGATTCATGTCCATCTGTTTTTCCATTATATCCTGAGAACCACTGGGAATTTCTGTCTGAATGTTACCTGACACCATCAATATGTATTTTCTCCCCCTACTAGAATGTGAGCTTCTTGAGAGCAGAAACTGCCATTCTCTTCTGTTTATATCCCTAGCATTTAGCACAATGCTTTGCTATAAGTGCTTAAAATGGTTTTTCATCCATTCATTCATTTCCTACCCTCAAGGAGCCTACAAATAGATAGAGGGTGCTGGATTTGGGGTCTTGAAAGACCTGCATTTTAATCCTACCTCAGACATTTATTAGCTATATGCCCCTGGACAATTTATTTAATATTTATGTATCTCAATTTCCTCATCTGAACAGTGGGGATAATAATAAAATCAACCTCACAGGGTGGTTATGAATATGAAATGAGAGAGTACATATAAATTGTTTTGAATATTATTATTATTATTATTGCTAACATTTATATAGCACTTACTATATACTAGGAACTGTTTTAAATGTTTTATTATTAGCATATCACTTGGTACTCACAACTCTGGGAGATAAGTGTTATATTATAATTCCCATTTTAAAGTTGAAGAAGCTGAGGTAGGTAGACATGAAGAGATTTATTGAAGGTCACACAGTTAATAGGAATTTGAGAAGATGGAATTGAACTCACAGGTCCAGTCATCCACTATGCTGTCTTGCTACCCTAGATAGGAGAGAGACAGAGAGATGAATGAATAGATATGAATAGACTGACAAATAAATAGACAGACAGACTGATAGGTGAATGAATGAAGAAAAAAGTGAATGAATGAACAAATGAATGAATAAATAAATGGATAAATAGATGAATAAAGGTATAGGTAGATATTAATAAAAGAACATAATGAATGGCTATAGAAACTGGTTTGCACTGTATAAATGCTAGCAATTGTCATCATCATCATGTCCTACTTAAGGGATATCCTGGTACATATAATGCCAGATCAGGAGTGAAAGAGGTAAAGAAGAGATAAGACAAATTAGAGACAGTAGGAGTGGGGGTGGGGTGAAGCACTGGCAGATAGGATAAATGAAGACTAAAGGGAAGGGATAGGGCCTGTTCTAAGTCTTCAAAGAAGATAAGAAATTTGGAAATTGGAGATGAAGAAGAAGTGATGGACACTCATCATCTGTAGGGAATCTTTTCCCAATTCTATCCTATTCAGAATATGTTTCATGACTGTAGTGAGCAAATTTGGGAAACTTGTGTATCACTGTTTTATGTCTCACTTGATATCACTGAACAAAGTGAGCTCAATGGGAGCATTTATTAAGGAGCCTTGTAACATCTTAACAAGTACATGAGAGCAACCTTTTTCTAGGACTTAAGATAGCTATCTTTGGCTCTCCCATTGTAAGTTCCTTGAGGGCAGGGACTGCCTTTTGTCTCTTTTTGTGTCTCCAGCACTCGGAACAGTGCCTGCCATAGAGTAAGCAGTTAATAAGTGTTTCTCGATTGATTGATTACTAAGTCACATTTTTTTTTGCAATCAACAAATCAAAAACATCTATTCTATATACCTTTCCATCATTAGTGCATTTGAAACATGGCCTGCATGAAAAGCAAATGAAAAAAACATCCTGTTCCATTATAATATTTTTATTTAGGATATTCGCTCACTATTTCTATAGACCATCCTCAGGAAGATTGTTGAGAGGAGAGATAAAGTCATTGAATGTAGTTGTTTGGTCCCACTTTGTCATAATAATGTGTGTGTTTCTTCCCCTTCCCTACCTCCATTCTTTAAGATATCTTGTAAATGAATCTCTGAGTGCCTTACAAATTGCATTGCCTCTAGCATGAGGTTCTTTTGTGTATAGTTGGTCAAGTTCAACTATTCTTTCAGATAAATACAAACAAATATTTATTAAGTGTGTATTATGTGGAAGGCACTGTGCTGGGCACTGAAAAACAAACAAATAAATAACATGACACTGCCTATTCCTGCCCTCAACCAGCTTATGTTCTATTTGTGTAAGGGTTGAGGTGAGGGGGTAGGGATGGGTGTAGGGATGTGACATGATGACATATACGTGTAGCTATAAGTGTAATACGAAGTAGTTGTAGTGAGGCACAAAAAAGAGATCTGGACCAAAGTACTCTAGCAGAATTTGAAGAGGAAGAGAAGACTTGTAGCTAAGGGGATGAGGGAAGATTTCATGGAGAAGGTGATACCTAAGCCAAACTGAAGAAGGAGAATGAATGTGAAAGAGAGAGAAGAAGAAAGACTACATTCCAGGCACAGGGGACAGTCTGGAAGAATGCCACAGAAGTGGCAGATGGGATGCTGAATTCTGGAACCGTCACTCAATTTGAATGGAATAAGAGTACATGAAAGGGTCTAACTGGGGATGTGAGAGAGCCAGCTTGAACAATCTCATTTTAAAAAATTTATTTGTTTACTTTTAGTTTACAACATTCAGTTCCACAATCCCTTGAGTTTCAAATTTTCTCCCTCTCCCTCTCTTCCACCCCCTCCCCCCATGGTGGCATGCAATCAAATATAGGATCTACAAATACCTTCACATTAAATACTAGTCAAGTTGTAAAGAAGAATTATAACCAATGGAGTGAACAATGAGAAAGAAGAAACAAAACAAAAAAGAGATATAGAGCAAGTATTTGCTTCAATCTGCATCCAGACTCTGTAGCTCTTTCTCTGGATGTGGATAGCCCTTTCCATCATGAATCTTTTGGAGTTGTCTCAAACCTTGCATTGATGAGAGGAGCTCAGTCTATCAAAGTTAGTCATCACACATATGATGTGTCTGTAATAGTGTACAAAGTTATCCTGGCTCTGCTTTCCTCACTCGGCATCAGTTTATATAAGTCTCTCCAGGTTATTATGAAGTCCATCTGCTCCTCATTTCTTATAGCACAATAGTATTCCACTACATTCATATACCACAACTTTTTTAGCCATTTCCCAGTTGATGGGAGTCTCCTTGATTTCCAATTAATTCAGCTTGAACACTTTGGAAAGATGCAAACTCTATAAATCAGGGACTTAAGAAAGTTATAAATATTAAAAATGCAGACTAAACTTAAAAGTGTGTCTTGTGTTAATTTTCCCCCTTTTTAGGAGAGTCAGTTGTTAAACATTTACTAGCATACTCCTGGTTGTAACATAACAAAGCTAGAAAGTTAGATTGGAGTCAAGCTAAAGAGATTTTAATTATAGAAGTTATAAGGTAACAGTGAAGGTTTTGTAGCAAGGGAGTGACACGATCAGACCTGGGTCCCAGGATGATTATTCTGACAGCTTTGTGAAGGATCAGTTGAAGAGCAGAAGTTCAGGGCTATCACAATAATCCAGAAGAGAGTGTTTGAATTAGGATGGTTTTCATGTGAGTGACAAGTACAAGATAAATTTTTAAAATGTGATGAATTCTAATTGTCAATAGACTGAATGTGGAGGGTACAAGAGATGGAAGATGTGAAGGCAAAGGTAGTAGCTACGAGGCTTTTCCAGGTAGTGTTGTCTGTGGCTTGTGAACTGAGGATCTGGATCACTCTATTAATTGTCCATTCAATGTGGCCTAAAAGGTTACCCCCAAGCCTCCAATTCTATGGGAGCATTTGCAAATGATTTTGGTTTCAGACCTACCCCTTCCAAAAAACTGAACAAGACGCTGTTCTCAAAGCCTGTGCCAAACTCTGATGGATATGGACAATGGATGTTGGTTGGAAATCACCCGAGTATCAATATCTCTCCTCCTTTATCTGTAGCACGTAATCTCCAGTGGATACTGAGAACGTCTTAGACCAGCATCTCCAGACCAGCCTTCTCCACTCAGCCTTAGGCATGTTTATCACTGTGCCAATAAAACAGAGGGGATTTATGGCTACTCTTTTTTAATTCATTCAATTCTCTGTTCATTGGGAGGTTAATGTTGTTGATCTATTTTCTCTTGAAACAAATAAAAACAATATGTGCTGACACCGGCTCTGACTTTTGACATGGACCATAGAGGTCAGCATTTAATTTTATATTTATAGACTACACGAACAATATTATCTGTATTAAAAACTGTTCACTCAATCCTTGTCATTTTACAACTTTGTTCAATGACCCTCATCTCATTGTGGATTTTTTCCCCCTTCTACCTTCCATATTCTATCTCTCCTTTCTGTTTTTTTTTCTGCATAATTTCAGTTTGCTCTCTTCTTATTTCTTAGTTTTCCTCTCATTGCTCTCTTCTTCTCCCTCTTCCTCTCTATCCTTAGCTCTGTTTTAATCTTTGTCTCTTGATTTCTGTCTTTTAATTCTTCTCTTTCCATCTCTCTTTTTACTCCTCCTTTCTCCTCCCTCTCTCCCTCCCCCTTCTCTCTCCTCTCTCCTCCCTCCTCTTCCTCTTTCTTCTTCTTCTTTCTCTATCTTTCCTCCTTCCCTTTCCCCATCCCTCCTTTTCTCCTCCTTTTTCTCCCTCCCTTTTCTCTCCTTATGCAGCATCACTATCCACAGACAGAGTTAAGAATCTCTTAACTTTAATATTATGAGTCATTTTTGTGGTGGTTTCATTATGGGATTGAAAACGGATGTGGGGGAAGCAGACAGTGAAAAAGGTACTGAAAGGGGTGAGTTGCTTTTAAAGAACATGAGGTTTTGAGAGAACTGTGCCAGTCTGAGGTTAAATTGATAAGCCTTTAAAAATTAAAATCTGATGATCAGCTTATTCCCTGATATAGAGGCATGCAGTGATTATTAGGGGAAAGTATTTAGATTTAACAGAAGTGTGCCTGGACCTGACCTTCTGTCTCTTGTGTTTATCAGACTCCTTTTAAAGACACTACAAATGATGGACCATTTTGTTTAACTCTGGCTCGGCACACACAAATCAGTTTGCAAGATAACAACTAACCAGCTAACAATTGAACTCAGTTAAAATTCTTGCTATTTTGAAAGCACTTGATTTTAGTCAAGCGATACAGTATAATGAAAAAAAAACAACAACAACAATCTATTGGATTTAGAATCAAAGAGCCTGGGTTCAAATTCCAACTTTTCTACTTACTAGTCATGTGGACAAATCTTCTAGCCTCTCTGGCTCAGTTTCTTCTTCTACAAAAAATATAGGATTAGATTCAGTGACCCACAAAATCCGTTTTGACTCTCAATCTCTAAAGGTGCTGTGAACCAGTTTCATCTTCAGTTATTTCTTAAAATCAGTTACTACTTAACAAAGTCATTGTGTTTTGTTCTTCTTTCTACCTCCAGAATACAAAGCCTAGGACTTGCACATAAGGATATGGACTGGACTTGTGATTTTCCTGGCTTAGGAAGTCCCTGGGGAGGAATCTCTCTCCTCTAGTGCAGATGAGTGCAGGTGAGCTCCTTCTCTGCAATAGCCTTAGAGAACTGCTGAAAGAAGATGCCCCTGAAGATGCCCTCATATGTCAGAAGCAGATTAAAATGTAATTGGGAACTATTAAACAAAATAAATAAAAATTCAATACAATATAGATAACACTACATTTTAAAACTAAGTCGACGTGAAGTCTGCAGGGATCCTTATGTACAAATTAGTGGTCCCATTTCTATTTGACAGTGACACCACTGAGAGCTGGTAAGTGATCTGCCCAAGGTCACATACCCTGTATGTGTCAGAAGTCCACATCTTCCTGTTTTTGAGGCCAGCCCACTAGTCTCTATGCCATATTGCCTCTTCAGATCGCACATAGTAAGTCTTTAATGAAAATTTTTCAGTTCATTTGCACCCAGTGCTGATAGCCTTCCTACACCTAGTGACTAGTAGCTGCAAGTCTTGGCCTATCATGCCAACGTGTAAATTGGTCACAAGTGATTTTGCTAAAAGTCACTGTCAAAAAAGCCTTCCTGCAACATGTAGGGACCCCTTCTTGGCTTCTGTTTCCTCTCTTATAGTAGAGGTATAATGATGCTGGCTCTATTCAGGGATGACAGGAGGGTTAATTAACTACTATATTTGAAAGGCTTTGAGATCTTTGGAGAAAATTGTACAGTCTTGTAACTGATGTCTAAGTGGATAAAATATTTAGGATGTAACCTCCAGTCATGGTTTAATCCTATTGTATTTTATGCATTTTGAAAATTCTTTATTAAAACATTCACTAGGAAAGCTTCCTCAGTATAAACAATTGAGAGAAGCATATGCCTTATTAAGAGGGTATGTTGACTTAGTGATTCCTGAGCTCTCACCAAGCCACTCTCATTTAGGGGTATGGTGGTAAATGTTTAATAACCGACCCTCTGAAAATGCCAGACACACTTTTAACTTTTATCTGAATTATTAACATTTTCTCCCTTATTTTCTTAAGTCTAAGCCAATCAATGAAACAACAAACCACCACCTGACTTGTTTTTGCTGAGGTGTAAATTCTCACACTAAAAATTTAACAATTGACTCACCAACATCCTTGTGATTGCCTGGCTGAAAGCCAGTGGCTTAACCCTCCAGCTCTTATTCTTGGGCACTTGTTAATAAAAGTCTCCTGTAAAACAGAACAATAAAGCTACTCACAGCCTTGGCATACTGCACTGGTCCACATCTCTCAAAAGTCCCATGAAGGCATTAGAGGTTTTCTATTCAAGATGTGGACAATCAGATTTGATTTATGAGCTATTTTGTTTCTTCAGGGAGGGAGATGACAGAAACCTAGACTAGGAAAGCAGAACAAGGTTTCAAGTCATAGAATACAATAGATAGATGATAGATAGAGAGATAGACAGTGTAGCAGCAAGCACCCCAAGCGTCCTCAGGGTTGCTTCCACCACAGGTTCTTGGATCTGCTTTGATAAAGGAAAGCAACTCAAAATGGGTTAACAAGCTTACTTTAATCAGCCAGACATATATCGTTTACCTTGTTCAGGGGAAAAGATCAGCACCCCGAACTTCAAAGTACACAGACAGAATTATCAAGACAGAAACAGATCTAGTAGACAGATTTCAAACTGTCCAGCCATTACATCCATACCCAGTCAACATCTGGGTTTCAACATCTGGGTTTTTTCAAAGCCAGGGGGCTCAGGACAACGGCTTCCCAGAATCCATATCACAGAACACTTCTCAAAGTGAGCCCCCAAAACAAAGCCTCACATCAGGGCTTATATAGCCTTCTCCTGGCTCAGAGAATGTAACAACCTTATTGACCCACTGGCCAATCAAAAAGTATCTACAGAAAAACAAGCCTCCCACCCCAGGCTTCAGGTGCACTTTAGCCTAGGGACAGGGAAGATCTTCCAAATTTGCATTCCCATTACAGACAGATAGATGGATGGGTGGATGGATGGACAGACAGATATATGAGAGAGGACCTAATTTCTTCATTTTCCAAATTAAGAAACTGAATCACAAAGAGGTCAAGATCTCTTACCCAAGATTACATGGCTTATTGATAAAAATGCCACTGCCCAAGCCTTCTAGTCCATTTCAAGGTTATTCACTTGTGCCAGTGATGTCTGTTTGCTCTAAGGTTTATTAATTAAATTCAATAGGCATTTATTGAATGACAACTACATATATGCATTTTCATGTATACATATATGTGGAGAGACAGAGAGAAACAGGGAGAGCTGTTCTAGGCAGTAAGAATTCAAACAAAAAGACCAAAATTTCTGCCCTCAAAGAGCTCATATTCTATTTACATAAACAAATATATCACATATGTAGATGGGAAAATATGAAGTACATACAAAGAGTAATTTCAAGAAAGCAAGAATATTAACACCTACCAAGGGTAAGGCATATATTAAATAATTCTCATTAGAAATATCATAACCTATGAATTTTTTTCTTTATTTCTGGATATGTTAAAATATAATTCATTTACTTGATCATTGAGTGGATAGAGCACTGCATCTGCAGTCAGGGAGACCTGAGTTCAAATCCAGCTTCAGACAACAAGTAGCTATGTGACTTTGGACAAGTCATTTAACTTCTACTCAGTTTCCTCATTTATAAAATGGGGGTTTTAATAACATCTACTACTTAGGGTTGTTCTGAGGATCAAATGAAATAACATTTTAAAAAACACTTTGCAAATCTTAAAATGCTATTATTAATTTTTAAAATAATAATGTTATTATTAGACTAGTCTTGGTGCCTTTATAATTGCTGTGCAATTCTGCCTGAGGTACATACAGTAAGTTTGCCTTCTTTCTCTTCTTTCTTTTTGGTCATTTCTGTATTCTGCTTCTTCCACCTTCCATATATCCCAGTTCCTGGAAGTTGGCTTATCCCTGGCTTTCCAGATGTGTCTGTGTCCTGTTTGACCTTCCATCTGCCTTTGACCAAAATGATTATTTCCTTCTATCTCTAGATCCTCTGCCACATGTGTGTTCTTTTCCTAATAGCTTCTATCCCTTGATTGGTCCCAGACTTCATTTCCTGTTCACCTGATTTAGATGGATTCAATCCAGTGTAGTTTTCTCTTTCACTGCTCTCTGACCCCCTCCTTACCCATGCCCCCCTGGTATGCCTTCCTTCTGATCTAGAACTAAATGGGCAAAACCGGTCACCACCAAACTTCCCCTTTTCCCCCAACACACAGACTGATTATTTCCTTTCTGGTTTGTTCCAAGTCCTAAAAACTCAGTCCAGATCTTGAAAACCGCTATTATCCCCACTGATTCTTCTCTTCTACAGATTAAACATGCCCAGTTCTTTCAACTAATTCTCATATGACATAGACTGAAGGTCCTTCACCATACTGGGTGCCCTCTTCTGGTCATTCTCCAGCTTATCAAAGTCTTTCTTAAACCATGGCACCCAGAACTGAAGAATATTCCCAGTACATTTGTATGAGGGTAAAGCACAGTGGGACTATCATTGCCTTTCTCCTGAAAATTATACCTCCTCATAATTCAGCATACAATTGCATTAGCTTTTACACCTTCAACTAATATCAATCTTGTAATTCACTGAAATCCCTAAATCTTTTTCAGGACAATTGCTGTCTAATGATGCCACTCCCATTTGGTATTCATAAAATTTATTCATTTTTCCTAAAATTCTCTTTACTGCTTCAGGGCAAACATCTTTAGATCTCTAGCCAATCATTTCAGGGCATAGGTTAGCACCACCTCTATTCTGGGCATCTTCCTTGGGAGCAGCTCCAATTTGTCAGCAGTCTTTGTAAAAATATATTGCCCAGGGACTACATACATAATCAGATATGATCTGATTAGGGCAGAATACAATTGGACTGCCACTTCCATTGTCCTGGACTGTAAGCACCTCAAAGCAGTCTAATGCCTGTGCCTCACCCGAGTCTAAAACAGCCCTGGTCTCACAAGCTGTGTGGGAGGCCACTCTGAGGTTGAATTCGACACTACCAGGGCATACTGGGCATGGTTAAAATAATTGCCCCCTGGTTTCCTGATCTTGACATATCCTGCCAGATTACATTGCATGTTCAAGGAAGGAAAGAGTTAGATCGGGAGACCTTACTGTCTGGTGACCTTTATTTTGGCTGAAAGCTAATAGACATTGAGTTCTGCAGAGAGGAAGCTCTCTTAGGGAATTTGCATAATAATACAGTCTTTGTCTCCATTATTGTATTTAATTGAAAGAAGAGTTACATCAAATTTTTACCTAATGATTTGTACAACACTCTTTCATAATTAAAGTAAAGTGATACAAGTCAATCTTCAGTAATTCACTAATAGAGTCATTTCCTTCCCCCTCCTCCTATTTGGCTATGGGTAATTTTGTCTGTGCCAGACTGGAGATCAGGTTGCTAGAGGTGCTGTCAGCTGGCAGGGCTGAAGAGATAGAAACTAGCTGAACAATATACTTACCCTCTCCTGACCTTGTTTTCATTTGGTGCAAAAGTTGGTGCCCAAACATGGCACTGAGCTGTCAGAAGAAACCACCACTTTGTAATGTCTTTTGCTCAATGTCCTGTCACCCAGAGATGACCTTGCCACTTCTCATCCTATCAGATAACCATTTCTAATAGAGGAAGCCTAACGAATAACGGGAAGTACCTAGAAAAGCAAGGGACAGTGCTCCAGAAATGTAGGAGCATTATTGGTCAAGAAGAAATGTTGGTCCTGTTTAGCTGATTCCTCAGCCGTTAGGAAAGATGGTCTGTCATCCTGTCACTCACCCAAAGTGAGATAAAAGCCTTTCAAAGTGACTCATCTTGGTGTGATTTGCAAGGGTGCCTCAGCCTGTTGGTTTGCTATTTCTTTTTCAGCTTTTTCTGACTTGAAGAAATACATCTCCAAAATAAACATTCTCAATATTTGTAGCAAAGTAGACTGTCTCTATATACAACAAAACTTACAAATGATATGAAGTGATGGGGGAGGGGGAGGGGTTTATGGGCGATGCCATGGTTGCTTTG
>NW_027185754.1:16841501-16865420 GCF_028583685.1 Petaurus breviceps papuanus | reverse complement strand
TCGGCACAAGTTTTTCCTCGTTTATTTACAGTTAACAACACCCTTAAGCTCCCTGTTCTGCACCTCAACAACGACACTAGGCCGGTGGAAAGTAACAGGACAATATCATTTAATGGGACGTTATGTTTTCAAATCACACCCACAGTTGATCCGGAACTGTCACCATGTGTCGGGCTGTTTCCTCAGGAGGCTGTGTGGTCCGACCGCCTCAACTTTACAAGCAAGAAGGCAATTGGTCTGCCGAATACGAACAACAGATAAGACAATTAAGACTGGCTATTGCATCGGTGAATTCCACCTCTGTCGATCCTGCCGTTCTCTCCGGACTGTCTAAGTGGCTGCATGATGTTACAACCTGGTTTTCACAGTGGGGAGGCTTAACCTCCTCCACCGTGGTGTTTGTTCTTGTGATTATTTTGCTTTTGTATTGTGTTTGCAAGCTACGGCACCGTCAGGATGGCTACATGCTTCTGACCCAACAGGCCCTTTTTACCCTCCAAGAGGGGGGAAATCCTCAGGTATGGTTCCAGGCCATGGAGGACGTGTGACACCTGGGGTAAGACGGGGGTGACTCCATGACGGGCAACTCCTCCCTCCTCGGCCGCCTAAGACAGGACCCAGGGTGTCGGTGTCCTAGGACGGGTAAGGTTCGAGTGAATCGGAGGTGACCTAAGCCAGAGGCCCCCGCACCGCACGTCAGAGTCCTTGGGACAGGACCCCTGAGTGGTAATGGGATTTTTCTGTGGTCTTTCGGGCAAGAAGCATGGTCACCTGTGTCGCCTGTAGCGAGAAGCTTAGCAGCCTGTACTGCCAATTCTTTTGGCATATAGGATTTTCGTTTGCTTTAAAGAAAAAGGGGGAGTTGATGGGGGAGGGGGAGGGGTTTATGGGCGATGCCATGGTTGCTTTGAATGAATATGGGGTGATCTCCATATAAGGCCATGGGGGTGATCACCATATAAGGCCATAAATGTAAAACTGCGATGTGATTGGCTCGGATTCGCTATATATTTTCTTGTGTGAGAGGGCGCTCTCTCTCTCTCTCCGCCATGTAACTGTTGAAGAATAAACCACCCCGCTTCACTCCTCCGCCTTCTGTCTGGTGTTTTTTCCCCGTGAGGGGCCGGTGACGACCGAAGACCCGGGATGGGTAAGTGAGAGGGCCGTGGGGCTAGTCGTCTAGATCTGTTGCGAGGGCAAACGCCCGCAACAATGAAGCAGAGAAAAAAAATGATAGAAATAAATGCTATTTTTGGATAATTAGAATATCACATAATATACTTATTGCTAAAATTATACATTTTCATGGAGGGCTTAGAAAGCATTTTAGAACATGTCCAGGGTCTCAGGGTCATTATTACAACCATCATTTTACTTTGGATGCCTAGACATGCTAGCCAGTAGAGTTCAAGTTCACAATCAACAGCAAGTGTTTATTGAATGTCTAGTATGTCTGAAATGACAAACAACAGAACTTTAACTCTATAGGTAACCTTCATAAAGTCCCTGTGTGATTTAGAACCTTTAATAACTTAGGCTAGAGGGGTAATAGGAAATAATTGTGAATCTTCAGGTGATTAACAGAGAATTCTTATAGGTGATTTCAGTTCCACTAGACATGGAAAAAATGTTAAACCATTTTGCATTTGGGGGCCATTTTTTGATTGTCCTAGGATTTAAAAGAATGAAAATGTACAACCAAGTATTACCAATGCTCAAAGTGTAATAAGACTGCTTTAAAAGCCTTTTTAGAGACTTTTTCTTTAACCTACACTGATCCATAATTAAAGTTTAAAAAAAGCACAAGAAACCTATCCATATCATGGCATGACTCTGTTCCACCAACACAGATTATAATCCTGCCATGCCTTAGTATGTGGTCTCATGAGTTGGTATGATTAATAAGAGAATAGCCATTCATATAATATAAAGTGCTAGCATAATTTTAGAGAAATACTGGAGTTGTTCTACTAGGTTTGGGAGTGTAGCAAAGAGGCCTAATGTAGCTGTTATAACTTGACGTTTTCTAAGAAAGGCTAGATACAGTAGTGCAATTAGGGAAAAAAGATGGGAATAAACATTGGCAAGGAGGAGGAAAATCATCTCAGATCTGTGGATAATTTGACAGTTTACTTAGAAAACCCTAGAGAATTAAGAAAAAAGTTCAAGACAAAAGCTTTAGTAAAGTAATAGTTACAAAGTGAGTCAATAAGTCACCCATGTTTTTGTAAAGTACTAATAAAACCAAGAAGAAATAGAAAATAATATTGAATGTAATGATAAAAAGCAGTAAATATCTGAGAACATAAAAATATTTTTGATATAAACTACAATCTATCCAAACTTCCCTCATCATGTAATAGTGAAATTGATTTTTTTTAATTCAAATGGAAGAAATTACTTTTTTTCTTATAAAATTTAGTCATGTTAGATTTAACTAAATGTTCTGGTCTATTAAGCTCATTTCTGACATCAGCTTTTGTCCAATGTGTTGGCAATGTTTTCCAGGTTGGAGTCATCTACACATTTAATTAGCATGCTATCTCTGCCTTTTTCCAAGCCCCTGATAATTATGTCCAATTTCATAGGACCAATCATACTTTCTGAAATACTCTACTGTAAACTTCCTTTCAAATGGATGGTAAACCATTAAAGACTACTTGTTGGGTAGAGTCACTTAACCCCTTTTGACTTTACCTAACTATATGGTTGTCTAGCCCACATCTTTTCTTTGTTTCTATACTAGCCCAAGAGACTTTATTGAACACTTTACTATAAACCTTCATAAACCATATGTACAGCATTCTTGTCTGATCTACTTGTCTAGATTCTTTTTTGGCCTGGAGTCATGATTTCATTAATGATTTCATTCATTCCCAGGTTGTTAATTGAGAATTCATTATCTCCTGGTGACAATCAACAATTGCTCTGCAACTTAGAGTGTTAAGGACAATAAGAGGTTAAGTGCACATGAGGGAGTCAAACCTTGAACTCACATGTTTCTGACTTGAGGGCTGGCTCTCTATCCATTCTGTCATTCCTCCCTCTACTAATTTAATGGCTAGCCTATTTGCTCTGCTGAAAGGAAATGAAGGTAATTTGACAAGATCTTTTCATGCTGAAACCATACTGACTCCTTATGATACAGGTGAGTTTTTAAAAATAATTACTAGCCAACCCTTAAAAATGTGTTATGTAATTTGACCAACAATCAAAAAAAGTTTTCATTGGTCCATAGTTTACTTCAAGTATTTTCATCTTTATTTTGAAAATCAGAACTACCCTTTCCATTCTCCAATTCTCTATGATATTTCACAGATTACTGGCAATAACTCAAAAATCACACCTGTCAATTCTTTCAGTAGACTACTACACCATGGTGCATCTGGGCCAGATGAAATGAATTCATCAAGGGCTGCCAGGGGTTGTCTTATTGTCTCTTTGTTTATCTTGGATTTCAATTCCATCTTAGCTATATTTGTTCTTTCTTTTTCAGTCTAAAGATCATTATCCATGGCCAGAAAAATACAAATTAAATAAGACATGGGAAGCTCTATCATCTCTCCAACATCATTATGTTATGAACTCTGAACACCTGAATTCAGGTCCTCATCTCCTTTCTCTTTGACTATTACAATGTCCTCCTTAGCAGTCTTCCTGCTTCAAGTCTCTCCCTACTCTATTCCAACCTCCAACCAACTACCAAAGTCATTCTACTTAAGTGTAGATATGACTAGGTCACTCCTCAACTCAAGAAACTTCAGTGGTTTCCTACTGCCTCTAGTCATTGTAAGATTGTAAACTCTTGTAACGGGAATGCAAATTTGGAAGATCTTCCCTGCCCCTAGGCTAAAGTGCACCAGAAGCCTAGGGAGGGAGGCTTGTTTTTCAGTAGATACTTTTTGATTGGCCAGTGGGTCAATGAGGTTGTTACATTCTCTGAGCCAGGAGAAGGCTATATAATCCCTGATGTGTAGCTTTGTTTTGGGACTCACTTTGAGAAGTGTTCTGTGATTTGATCTGAATTCTGGGAAGCCGTTGTTGAGAGTCCCCCGGCTTTGAAAAACCCAGATGTGGAAACACAGGTGTTGATTGGGTATGGATGTAATGGCTGGACAGTTTGGAAAGCTGTCTACTTGATCTGTTTCTGTCTTGATAATTCTGCCTGTATATTCTGAAGTTTGGGGTGCTGACCTTTTTCCCCTGAACAAGGTAAACGATATATGTCTGACTGATTAAAGTAAGCTTGTTAACCCATTTTGAGTTGCTTTCCTTTATCAAAGCAGATCCAAGAACCTGTATTGCTAGCAGCCACCCTGAGAATGCTGGGGTGCTTGCTGCTACAGCTCTCTGAAAGTAGGAATGATTCATTGTTATCCTTGTATCTTCAACATCCGACACAGTGTCTAGATAAATAGCAAGTGCCTAATAAATGCTTGTTAATTGATTAACTGAATACCAATTGTTATTCTTCTTTGACCCACCTTGTCATGTGTCTATGTGCACATGTATATGCAGAGGCTTTAGAATCCGAGGAATGTTGGGTTATTTTATGTTGGAGAGATAAGAAAGTTTACTTATATGAACAATGCAAAGAAATGGAAGAAAACAATGGAATGGGAAAAATAAGCAATCTCTTTGAGAAAATTAGAGAAATCAAGGGAATATTTCATGTAAAAATGGGCAGTATGAAACAAAAATGTTATATATTTAACAGAAGTAGAAGAGACTAAGAGGTGGTGAGAATGTGGAGAAAAACCATACAAGATCTTAACATCACCAATAACCATGATGGTGTGACTACTGATCTAGATCCAGACAGCCTGGAGAATGAAGTCAAGTGGGGCTTAGGAAACATTGCTAACAATAAGGACAGTGGAGGTGATGGAATTCCAGATGAGCTATTTAAAATCCTAAAATATGATTCTGTTCAAATGCTGCACTCAATATGCCAGCAAATTTGTAAAACTTAACAATGGCCATTGGATTAGAAAAGATCACTTTATATCCCAACGCTAAAGAAGGGAAATGCCAGAGAATGTTCAAATCATCAAACAATTGCACTTACTGCACATGTCGGCAACATTACGCTTAAGATTCTACAAGCTAGGCTTCAGCAATATGTAAATCGAGAATTATCAGATGAGCAGGCTGGTTTGCAAAGAGGTAGAGGAACTAGAGACCAAATTGCCAACATTTGCTGTATTATGGAGAAGGCAAGGGAGTTCCAGAAAAAAACATTTATTTTTGTTTCATTAACTACATTAAAGATTTTACTTTGTCAATAACAAAAATATGTGGCAAGTTCTCAAAAAATGGGAGTACCAGATCATCTCACTTGACTCCTAAAGAACCTATATATGGGTCAAGAAGCAACAGTTAGAACCAAACATGGAACAAATTATTTGTTTAAAGGAGTATTACAAGGTTATATGTTGTCGCCTTATTTATTTAGCTTAGTACATCATAAGAAATGTCAAGCTTGATGAATCAAAAGCCAGAATTATGGTTGCGGGGTGAAATATCAACCATTTATATATCTCTATCTCTATCTATCTATCTATCTATCTATCTATCTATCTATCTATCTATCTATCTATCTATCATCTATCTATCTATACAGAGAGAAAGAGAGAGAGAGAGAGAATATCATTCTGATGGCAGAAAATGAAAAAGAATTAAGAAGTTTCTTGTTGAGAGTGAAAGAGAAGAGCGTGAAAGCTGGCTTGAAGCTTAACTTAAAATAACTAAGATGTTGGCAAGTGGTCCCATCACTTCCTGGTAAATAGAGGGAGCAGAAATGGAAGCAGACTCAGATTTTATATCTTTGGGTTCAAAGATCATGACAGATGGTGACTATACCCATGAAATTAAAAGACACTTGCTCCTTGGAAGAAAAGCTGTGGCATATCTAAACAACATTTGTCCAGAGATATTACCTTGCCAACAAAGTCCATATAGTCAAAGCTATGTTTTTTTCCCAGCAATAATGTATAGCTTTAAGAGTTGGCCTTATAAGGAAAGCTGAGTAATAGAATGTAGCAGCAAGCACCCCAAGCATCCTCAGGGTTTGCTGCCAACACAGGTTCTTGGATCTGCTTTGATAAAGGAAAGCAACTCAAAATGGGTTAACAAGCTTACTTTAATCAGTCAGACATATATCGTTTGCCTTGTTCAGGGGAAAAAGGTCAGCACCCCGAACTTCAAAGTATACAGGCAGAATTATCAAGACAGAAACAGATCAAGTAGACAGCTTTCCAAACTGTCCAGCCATTACATCCATACCAAATCAACATGTGGGTTTTTCAAAGCTGGGGGGCTCTGGACAACGACTTCCCAGAATCCATATCAAATCACAGAACACTTCTCAAAGTGAGCCCCAAAACAAAGCCTTACATCAGGGCTTATATAGCCTTCTCCTGGCTCAGAGAATATAACAACCTTTTGGACCCACTGGCCAATCAAAAAGTATCTACTGAAAAACAAGCCTCCCACCCCAGGCTTCAGGTGCACTTTAGCCTAGGGGCAGGGAATATCTTCCAAATTTGCTTTCCCATTACATAGAATCAATACTTTCAAATTGTGGTGCTGGAAAAGACTTTTGAGAGTTCCTTGGACATTGAGAAGATCAAATCAGTCAATACTTATAGAAATTAATTCAGACTCTTCATCAGAAGGTCAAATACTGAAACTGAAGTGCACATACTTTAGTTACATAATGAGATGACAGGACTCATTGGAAAAGACCCTGATGTTGGAAAAGATTGAAGGCAAAAGGCGAAGGGGACAGCAGAGAATGAGATGGATAGATAGTGTTATGGAAGCAATGAACATGAGTTTAGACAGATTTCAGGAAATAGTGAAAGACCAAAGGGCCTGGTGTGCTACAGTCCATGATGTCATGAAGAGTTAGACATGATTGAACAACTGAACAACAACAGGAATTTGGCCCTCTTCTCCTAGTCTTCCCTTTCTATCATTTTTAAAAAAGTTGTTTTTCTGGGGCGGCCAGGTAGCACAGCAAGTAAGAGCACCGGCTCCAGTGTCGGGATGACCTGGAGATCGAATCCCAGGCTCAGACACCTGGCACCCACCCAGAAACACCTGGCTGTGTAACCTTGAGCAAGTTACTTAACCCCAATTGCTTAGGGGCAGCCAGGTAGCACAGCAAGTAAGAGCACTGGCTCTAATGTTGGGATGACATGGGGATCAAATCCGGTCTCAGATACTTAGCACCACACCCAGAAATAACTGGCCGTGTAACCTTGAGCAACTTACTTAACACCGATTGCTAAAAAAAAAAAGAAAAAAGAAAAAAGTTGCTTTCCTGGTTCTGCTTGTTTTACTCTGCATTAATTCATATGTCTTCACATTTTTCTAAGAAGGTATGTGGTGCAATGAATAGAGCATTGAGCTTGGAGTTAGGAAAATCTGAATTCAATCCAGTTTCATATACTTTCCAGCTATTTGACCCTGGTGTGATAGTAATGGAATATAAAGATCCCCTGTATTGGCTTGGTTTTCAAACTGATTGTGTTAAAACCCAGAGCTTGTTAATGCCACCTGTGGGATGGACTTGTTGACTTGAAAAGAGAGACACGAACTGGGAGGAGCTGGTGACGGAGATCTGGAGAGACAAGAGAGAGGCAGAAGAACTTTTTGGAAGCAGCACCCTCGTGGAGGCAGAGAGAGACTGAGAGGATTGCTGAGGGCTACTTTGAATTGCCCTGGACTTTTGAGACCTGCCCCTGGAGCTGCCAAGGACTGAGGAGACATGGCTGTTTTGCTGGTACTTTGTCTGTTTTGATGTTGTTTTGCCAGATTTGTCCACTGGTGAAAGACAGTCCTGTTGTTGAAGAAGTCCTGGAACCTGGCTTTTGGTTAAGAGCTCCTGAGACTGTCCTGCAGACAGAGAATGAATGCTGTCCACTGGTGAAGGACAGTGCTGTTGTTGCGGGGGTCTGGGAACCTTTCTGTTGGTTCAGAGCTCCTGAGACTATCCTGCAAACAGAGAGTGAATACTGTCCACTGGTGAAGGACAGTGCTGTTGTTGCAGGGGTCTGGGAACATTTCTGTTGGTTCAGAAGCCCTGAAGAAGGATTTTCTTGTTGTATGTTTACAGAAATACTGGGAGAGGGTTTTGCTAATGTTTTCAGGGGTTCTAGGACTGTTCTGCAGACAGAGGATGAATCAACAGAAAGGTTCCCAGACCCCTGCAACAACAGCACTGTCCTTCACCAGTGAACAGCATTCATTCTCTGTCTGCAGGACAGTCTCAGGCGCTCTTAACCAAAAGCCAGGTTCCAGGACTTCTTCAACAACAGGACTGTCTTTCACCAGTGGACAAATCTGGCAAAACAACATCAAAACAGACAGACAAAGTACCAGCAAAAGAGCCATGTCTCCTCAGTGCCTGGCAGCTCCGGGGGCAGGTCTCAAAAGTCCAGGGCAATTCACAGTAGCCCTCAGCAATCCTCTCAGTCTCTCTCTGCCTCCATGAGGGTGCTGCTTCCAAAAAGTTCTTCTGCCTCTCTCTTGTCTCTCCAGATCTCCGTCACCAGCTCCTCCCAGTTTGTGTCTCTCTTTTCAAGTCAACAAGTCCATCCCACAGGTGGGATTAACAAGCTCTGGGTTGGTTTTAACACAAACAGTTTGAAAACCAAGCAAATACAGGGGGATCTTTATATTCCATTACTATCACACCTGGACAGGTCACTTAACCTCAGTTTGCCTCAGTTTGCTTAACTATAAAACAGAGATAATAACACCACCTACCTCACAAGTATGTTGTTGATAAGAGGATCACATGAGATAATATTTGTAAAGCATTTAGTACAGTGCCTGACATATAGTAGGTTCTATATAAAGGCTTATTCCTTCCCCCCTCTTCTCTGAATTCTTTATATTCAGAGTTTAGTAGAGTGCAGTAGTAGTCTATTGCATTGTTATATACCATTTGTTGTTACCACAAAACATGCTTCTATGAAAATATAGCTATTCACATACATACATATACATATACACATGTACACATGTATGTATGCATATAGTGAGCTTTTGTAGCAGCAAGCACCCCAAGCGTCCTCAGGGTTTGCAGCTACCACAGGTTCTTGGATCTGCTTTGTTAAAGGAAAGCAACTCAAAATGGGTTAACAAGCTTACTTTAGTCAGTCATATATCGTTTACCTTGTTCAGGAGAAAAGGTCAGCACCCTGAACCTCAAAGTATACAGGCATAATTATCAAGACAGAAACATCAAGTAGACAGATTTCCAAACTGTCCAACCATTACATCCATACCCAGTAAACATCTGTGTTTCCACATCTGGGTTTTTCAAAGCCGGGGGAATCTCAACAACGGCTTCCCAGAATTCAGATCAAATCACAGAACACTTCTCAAAGTGAGTCCCAAAATCAAAGCTACACATCAGGGCTTATATAGTCTTCTCCTGGCTCAGAGAATGTAACAACCTTATTGACTCACTGGCCAATCAAGAAGTATCTACTGAAAAACAAGCCTCCCCCACCCCAGGCTTCAGGTGCACATTAGCCTAGGGGCAGGGAAGATCTTTAAAATTTACATTCTTATTACATTCGGCCCCAAGATCTTTCATGCCCATAGCATAGACAATTTACTTTTGAATTAGCATTAAACATATCTTAGGTCACATTTTCAAAGTACAGAACTAAAGTTACCAAAGTGGCCACTGGGCCTTAAACAAACACAAAGTACATAGCATTATCACTTCAGTTCAAAACGAGTTCAAATAAAGTTCTGGGGGGAGGGGAGTGTCCTTCCCCTCACACAGCTCCAGCCTCTGCTTCCAAGTACAGAGAGGGGGCTGGGCAACAAAACCAACAAGGTGGGGTCCCTGGGGATCCAAGGCACTTCATCCCACCCACCATAGTCACAAGTCCATCCTCCCCCTGGGTCCCAAACTGTGGGATGCAGCCAGGAAACACATTCAGTGCCCCTGCTTTGCTGCTCAGTTCTTATCTTTTCCTGTGGCTGAATTCCGAACTCCTGGGCTCCTTCTCCTCCCGCAGGCGGCAGCCGCTCCTGGCTTCTGCCCAGGTCCCAATGCAGGCAGCTCACCATTCCTGCTCTCAGCTCAGCGAAGTCAGCATGCAGGCCATTCTTCTCTCCGGCTCCACAGCTCCACAGAATCACAGCTACCACAACTGGGAAACAAATAATTATCCCAGTCCCCATACTTTCCTTTTACTCTGCAGATCCTGTTCGTGACGCCATTTTGTAGCAGCAAGCACCCCAAGCGTCCTCAGGGTTTGCAGCTACCACAGGTTTTTGGATCTGCTTTGTTAAAGGAAAGCAACTCAAAATGGGTTAACAAGCTTACTTTAATCAGTCAGACATATATCGTTTACCTTGTTCAGGAGAAAAGTCAGCACCCCGAACTTCAAAGCATACAGGCATAATTATCAAGACAGAAACATCAAGTAGACAGATTTCCAAACTGTCCAACCATTACATCCATACCCAGTCAACATCTGGGTTTCCACATTCTGGGTTTTTCAAAGCCGGGGAACTCTCAACAACGGCTTCCCACAATTCAGATCAAATCACAGAACACTTCTCAAAGTGAGTCCCAAAATCAAATCTACACATCAGGGCTTATATAGCCTTCTCCTGGCTCAGAGAATGTAACAACCTTATTGACTCACTGGCCAATCAAGAAGTATCTACTGAAAAACAAGCCTCCCCCACCCTAGGCTTCAGGTGCACATTAGCCTAGGGGCAGGGAAGATCTTTAAAATTTACATTCTTATTACAGCTTTCTACCTTTGATCTCCTTAGGTTATATATAAATAAATATATGTGTATGATGTGTATATGTATATATAATACATACATATATACATACATATGTGTGTATACACACATATGGCGGCAGCTAGATGGCTCAGAGGATAGAGCATTGGGCCTGGAATTAGGAAGACCTGAATTCAAATCCAGGCTCAGACACTTACTAGCTGTGTGACCCTGGGTAAGTCGCTTAGCCTCTATTTGTCTTAATCCACCAAAAAAGGAAATGGCAAATCACTCCAATATCTTTGCTAAGCAAATCCTATGGACAGTATGGTCCAAGGGGTCATGAAGAGTCAGACATGACTGAATGACTGAATGACAACAAATGATTACAAAGAGAGAGATTGATATCTCTATCCATCTCATGTATATCTACATATAGAAATCTCTACATATGCATACATATACAAATATGTATACACACATATGTATACAACACAGCACACATGTGCATATAAACATATATACACACACATATACCCTGGCAGTAGGATCTTTGGGTCAAAGGGTAAGGACAGTTTAACCTATTTTTTTAAAGCACCATTCTATTTCATGGTTGCAATCCAAACATATATAATTTTGAATAAGCAAACCCTTTGTGGTTCTTATATTTCCTCACCAATTGCAGTTTATTTTTGAGCTTTAACCTTCCTTAGAGTATTCTCATAGGTTCATGACATACATTTGTATTTATTACCTATTACCTGACTGTTTCTTCCATTTTCTATATGTGTGTGTTTTTAATATGAATTGGTTGGTGAATTGCTTACGTAGCCATATCAGTCTTAGACAACTTCCCTTGTTCCTTTTATCAGTCTTTTCTACTTTTTCATATTTAGAATTATCATATTTTTTCCTTGAGAGCTTCTTATCCCTCCTGAACTAAAGTCCTCTAAAGAATTTTAAGCCATGGGATCCTATGTAACTGTTCTCCTGGAGTCTATGGTCTCACATGGTGTTTCTTTTCTTCTTGTCTCTATTACAAAATCTAAAATCAGAGGGTCACTTTTCTTGAAGGTTTCCAACATCTCTCTCCTGGCAACTAAATCACTCTTATTGATGTGAATCAAATCCAGAATGATATCCTTTCATTGATTCCTCCACCTTTAGAAGGATTAAATTACATTAAAAATGTCAAAAATTACTAGTTTTTGTTTTAGGAGCACAGAAAGAACTTCAACAGATTTCCCTTAATCACTTTCTATGACTCAGTGCCATACTTATTTTCTATTTTCCCAAATAATCATCTATTTTCCTCTTGCTGTCCAGGTCTGTATTATACACCTAGACAACATCATTGCTGTTTTATTTTCTCCCAAATAACATTCAACCATACTCCCTCTTCTGGTTCCTAGATTTCTTCATATTAATATATCTTATTAATGTACAATTCTATTCTAGCTTCACTTTTTACCTCTTCTATTCATTTTGAATACCTTTCTAGAATTATATTCTGATCGTGAGTTTTATTCCAGGATGTCTTTGTGATAACTATGCAGTCAAATATGCTCCTTTACATTAAGGTTTCTTGTTCCTGCTGCTTAAAAAATGTTTCCCTATATACTTTGTGTATTTTTCTACATGAGACCATGGGGTTTATTACTTTCTTCTAACTTGCATTGTGTCATCTATGAATTTCTGGGTATCTCTAATACCATTTTTTTATAACCTTGTAGCTACTCCCAGCAGTTTCTTGTTTACTATCTCTTCTTATGCACACTCCAACCCTGGTTAGAAGCCTGACATTCCTATATTTTAAGCTATGGTCCAGAAGTATAAATCCCTTTCTTAGCTATTATTTCTTTAGCCAGCTGTTCATGTCCAAAATCTGTCCTTCTGTTAAGAAATTGTTGCTTTCAAATGATGACAGTGATGAAAATACCACCTGTGCCATTTAAGGTTTTCAGTTTCTAGCCCAAGACTTTGTAATCTTTAAAAATGCTTTCTAGATTCCTCCTGGCAGTATCATTTGTGCCCATGTGAATAATAAAAAGTCACTTGTAGTCATCGAGTTTGACAAGCCTTGGGAGATTCTCTGTCATCTCATGAAAACACACCCCAGAAAAGCAGCAGACCTTTTCATTGTCGTTATCAGGTCAACAAAGAGTTGCCTCAATCTCGTCCAGCAGGGAGTCACCAAGCGTTCATACCATTATTACCACCTCTTCTTCCTCTGATGTTTCCTGGCTGATCTTTCACCTGAAATCACCTGTGGAGCCCCATCATCATGGCATGAGAGACACACAGCAATTTCTTCCTTGGAGAGTATATACAGCTCCCTCCTAATTGGGAAGAGCTTCATAGCTATTTCTTAGTTGCACGTGGTTAGTGGTAATTCTTTTCTCATCAATGTCACCTTCAGGAAGTGCCATGAACTTTTTCTGGTCCTTTCTTTTCTTACTTTTCACATCGGGCTTTTCTCCATTTTTATTTGTTTTTTTTTTTTAAGGAATAGAATGTTTCCTGATGATATGGAGAGTTAAGAAGTATTTCTCAAGCCCCTTTATTTTCCTTTCTAGGAGGGAAACCAGCCTGAGCTTTGAACTTAACAGTCAGTTGGCCACTGATAGAAGAAACAGTGCATCTTTATGCAGTCAGCTGAAAAATCTCTGCAGGGTAGAGTCCATGAGATGTGGAAATTTTTTTTAAGTGTTTCAGTAACAGGTTTGCTTGTTCATTTGTTCATTTTTAAATCATCACCTGGTGACCAACTTTCTATCTATAAGCCACTCTAAGTTAGTCCTGGGATGATAGAAATGTAGATCATTCTTAACTTCACACACAGAAGCCTATTATTCATGTAGTCATTCCCATTGGTTTAGGGATAGGAGGACAACTTTCTGGTTTCTGGAGGGTTTGGGGGGGGTGGGGTGACAGGGGATGCTTTTGGCCAGAGGTATGCTGGTAAATGATTAATAACTTGCTGTATGAAAAAATGTACTCACAACACAAGCAAGTTTAATCTGAATTATTGGCATTTTCCCATCACTTTCTTAAGTCTAGATGATTAAAAAAAATAAATCAAGCCTCGATTTGTATTTTTAGTGATTTCAGAGGTTTAAATGCTTACACTGAAATTTAACAATTGACTCATGAGAGTTGATATTGTGAGGGATGATTTCTCAGAAGGGAAGCCTCCTCAAAAGGGTTAATAGTTTTTGTGTTATTGAAACACAATTTCCCACCTTATCTTGTACTTTGTTGCTGGGGAAGACTCACATAAATAGATTGTGCCCCCTGAAGCCCAGCCAATGGGAAAATGGGAAGGGGGTTAGGGAAGGGTAGCTTGCATTAGAGTATAAAAGGACCTTGCTTTCCGGAATCAATTTGTACTTCCCTGGCTGGAACCATTAGGGAGACGAGGGGGGTGGTACCCTTTTTCATGAGAAAGCAATAACCTCATTTCTGCTTTCAGGTATCTAAGTCTTTGTATTGATTTTTTGCTAGTGGTCTCTGTCCCACACAAGATGAACTGATTCCAGTAGACAACAGCCCTTCTTGCTCCACCAAGCCCAACCTTTGAGCATGTGACCTCCTATACGAGCCTGTGTCTAGAATGGTGTCGTCTCATATTTGTGCTTCCTTTACTTTGGTACAGGACTTTATGAGATATAAAAGGCAGCAGGTTTCTATATTTTTTTCAGGTACCCAAGGTACCAGTGGGGTACTTATCTACCAGAGCAATTTCAATGGAAGAAAGCATCCAGACTGAGAAGAGGAGGAATCACCCACAGAGAAACCACTGGAAAGCAGCAAACCTACCTGGCATTGATTAGACTACACTCAGTAGAGGTTAAATATCTAATAGCTAATGAGCAACCCAACTGCAAATGTCCCAAAGAGACTGGCATACTAGTTTCTCGATTCTAATTATTCTAGGGTTCTTTATTGCTAAGCATTCCCCTTCCTTCACAGAAATGTAACTGTTGTTCTATATATCAAAAAAAGATAATAAAGTCTACTTAGTTTTGCTAGCTTTTTCAAAGCTTGCTCTCTGCTAAAGCAATCTTAAATTACAGAACACAGTTTAAATGCATTTGGTACAGAGTGTTGGATTGGAACTCAGGACACTTAGGTTAGAAATTCAGCTCTATTGGTAACTAGCAGTATGACCTTGGGCAATCCCTTTCTGGAGCTGCACCTAAGTTTCCTCTCTGTAGAATTTGGGGAATGGATGAACTAGATGATCTCCAAAGATCTTTTTGTCTACTTTTATCTATTCCTGATTATTATTCTCCTTGACAGCATACTAAACCCAGATTTTGCTCAAAGATCCCGGTGAGGGAAAATCCACTGTTTTCCAAGGCAATTCAGTTCACAATAGGCAATAAACATTCATTAATAGTCAATAAACATTCATAATTATTACTATGTGGCAGGCACTGTGCTGAGTGATGAGAATACAATTATGGCAAAGAAAGATAATCTCCGCCCTTACAGAATTTACAATCTAATTGGGGAAGAAAACACACAAAAGAAATTTTTAAAGTTAGGAAGAAAGGAGGGTGGTAAATGGGGCATTATGAAGAAGCCCAAAAAGTCCAAAATGAATTCAACCAGGTGGGGAATGAGGACTTCACTGAAATTTGCCAATGGAAGATGAAGATAGGATTAGGAGTTAAGTACCAAAGGAGCAATGAAGAATCAGAAGAGGGAGAAGAGAGAAAATCTCCGAAGCAGCAGGTGTTTCCCAGGGCCATCTTTTCTACAGAAATGTAACCTGATGACAGTTCCATAATCATGTTTTGCCCATTCTAAAAATCAGCTTCCTCCCACCCAGATAAGAGTTGAAAAAATGCACCCTCCTCTATAAAAGTGGAGGACTACAGCTGTGGAATAGTGTATATGCTGTTAGACTCAGTTGATGGGTTGGTTTTGCTGAACTGTTATTTTTTCTTTCTCTTCTAGCCTATCTCTGCTCCTTACTCTCTAGACTTTTCCATCTCCTCCCCAACTCCCCTTTCGTGTTGGAGGTGTAATGTAATGCCAAGGAAAGGCAACTTCCCAAGGTTCAAAATACCAGCATAGGTGCTCTCCATTTTATTCAGTGATAAACCAAGAAGAGAGAAGATCAAAACATGACATCATTCAAAATACAGCATTTACTAAGTGTGATTGAATAATCTCCAAGTACTACCCCACCCCAGGACCTTCCATTCATTCAATCAATTACAAAGTCTCTGTTCTAAATACTACTCCACCCCTAGGCTGTACCTTCATTTAGTCCACCACAAAGCCCCTCTTCTCAAATGGAGATTAGTTTCCAATCTAAGTAAAGTACATTCATTTGTTCAACCACAGAACACAAAAAGGTCAAAAGTTCCCCATCCCTGGATCACAATTGAATCTACCCCAGAGTTACATCAAGTTTAAGCACAGCACTTAATACCCAAATGGAGGTCTTTTCTTCATCTTGACAGGAGGCAAGTTCTCAGCAATCTTAGTTCCTGGGGAGACAAGGCTTAGTAAGGCCACAAGATACATTGCCAGTCTCTTCATTAATTCATCCTCTGTCTGTAGAACAGTCCTAGAACCCCTGAAAACATTAGCAAAACCCTCTCCCAGGATTTCTGTAAACATACAACAAGAAAATCCTTCTTCAGGGCTTCTGAACCAACAGAAAGGTTCCCAGACCCCTGCAACAACAGCACTGTCCTTCACCAGTGGACAGCATTCACTCTCTGTCTGCAGGACAGTCTCAGGAGCTCTGAACCAACAGAAAGGTTCCCAGACCCCTGCAACAACAGCACTGTCCTTCACCAGTGGACAAATCTGGCAAAACAACATCAAAACAGACAGACAAAGTACCAGCAAAACAGCCATGTCTCCTCAGTCCTTGGCAGCTCTGGGGGCAGGTCTCAAAAGTCCAGGGCGATTCAAAGTGGCCCTCCGCAATCCTCTCAGTCTCTCTCTGCCTCCATGAGGGTGCTGCTTCCAAAAAGTTCTCTGCCTCTATCTTGTCTCTCCAAATCTACGTCACCAGCTCCTCCCAGTTCAGGACTTTCTTTTCACATCAACAAGTACATCCCACAGGTGGGATTAACAAGCTCTGGGTTTTAACACAATCAATTTGAAAACCAAGCCAATACAGGGGAATCTTTATATTCCATTACTATCACAGGAGGTGATTCAATTCTTGTGGTCCTCTCTTCTAAGTGTTGATTTCCTGTCCAGAGCCTACAGTTGAGAAAGTGCCCCAGTCTATATTCACTTCTACCATGGTTCTGCTCCTGGCTGAATCAGCCATCTAGCCTGACTTTTCATTTTGCACATGAAAATTAGGTAATTTGCTCAAGTAAGTTGAACATGGCTAGAAAGTAATAGTCAGGGTTCAAACATATTTCCTCTGCCTCTAAGCCTAGTATCCTTTTCAATACATCAGTCTGCCTTTCATGAATTGCTGTAGTTTTTTTTAATGGTAGACAAACTTTTAAGTGATGATCCTCTAGGAATTCAATTTGGTAAGAATCACCCCCACTTGCTCTTCCCTCCCTATCTTCTATTTGGAGTTTGTACTGTCATGGTCTTCCAGATCTCAGAGTCCCTCCAATATGTACCAACTGTGTGGCCCAGGGCAAGTAGCAAATGTCTTAGTACCCCAGGTAACTCTCTGAGCAGATAAGTTGCAGAGCAGTTACCCACCAGCATTGGTAGGTGGAATGTCCTCAGGGGGAGTGAACTCAGGTCTCATTAAAAACAAACAAAACTAAGGTTTCTTAGAAATCCCAAGCAGAAGACTAGGAAAGGAATATAAAACTGATTGATAGAGATGGAGAGACAGAGGAAAATAGACAGACAGACACATAAATAGATATAGATATGCACAACACACATATACATATGTATATATACATATATGTATACATATTCTTATTCATGGATAGCCAACTGATATTCTCATACTATTAAGAAAAAGTGAGAAAGACCTCCAATACATTAGGTGGACCCCTGTGAAGAACTTATAAGCAAGTCTGGACAAGAGTCACACAGGATGGGTAAATTTGGATGGATTGTGATTTATAATGACAAGAGTGAATATCCAAATCAATATTAGATGGATAGGATAGGGTAGAACAAGACAGTACAGGAGGGGACAGGACGGTATGGGACAGGACAGGTTAGGTTAGGTTAGGTTAGGCTAGGCTAGGGACCAGTTCTATGATTTCACTGATGGAGGGAAATCCTAGATAAGGAAATTCCATGAACTAATGCAGCAATACTTTCTCTGTAAGTTACAGTCTTAGAGAAGTGTCTTGGGTACTTGTTCAGGATTAACAGAGCCGTCATGTGTCTATAAATGGAACCTGAACCCAAGTCTTCTCAAATCTCAGCCTGGCTATCTGCTATGCAACAGCTACCTCTCATAGAGAAATAGATGCATACATACATATATTTGTGTAATTGTATTGAGTCAGAGAGAACAAACATCTCATTCACAATTAGTAATTTATAGTGCACAATTATTGTGGCAGTTTAGTATGTCTTCTTCAATACATATTGGGCATGTTCTGGCTCCTGCATTAGACTGTAAGCTCCCAGAGGGCAGAGACTTTTCCTCTGTCATGGGGCATCTCCACAGTACCCAGAATAGTGCTCAATAGCCTATGAAAGCCTTATCAATGTATTGGAATAAACACATTTTGGATGTAAGGTCAAAGAAAATGAATTCCATCATTTACATCTTTAGCAGAGCTACTAAGCCTTACAAAGAAGGTAAGGAGAAAAAGAGAACAGGCCACATACATGTTGGAAGGTGTTACTTCTACTATGTGAAAATAGAGTGAGTATCCTTCTCCCTTTCCTGGTTTAAATCCTTGCTCACCTCTGGGAAGAGGGCTAGCGTGAGCCCCTGTGCACAGAACAAGCAACCCCTAGGCAGGTGTTTCCATCAGCTCTTAAAGGGACCAGGTCCTTACCCTTCGGTAAGTCAGGAGTGACTCTTGAGCTCAAGACCCCACTATGCTCGCTCCCTAGAGCTAAGCATATCTTTGTTTATACATCTAAATGGTATTGTGTTGCATTGTACTTTGCGGTGTAATAAATTGTAACACTCCACATTAACCGGTCAGGCTTCAGTGATAACAAAAGTTCAGCTGCTGGTGAAGCTCTGATCAATATGACTTTCTATTTATAGGATTGTTACAAATTGAAGTTTTATTTAAATGAGACAATGCTGAGGAGAGTACAGAAGATCGATCTGGTAAAATACAGGAGCAGATTTTAATTTGGGGCTGGTCCTTCTTACCCTCCCAACACACTTATGTACGCACAAACATACAGACATACAGGTATATTCATGTGCAAACACATGCACACAAACCCTACTTACACTCACATGTATGCCCATCCACACACATAAAATCACATGTACACAGTCATGCCCTCTCACAACAGTTCATAGCTACCCTTGTTCACATGTATACTCATGTATATACAGGCATACATGAACATGTACTTTGGCATATACACAGACAAACATCTTTCGTGTCATTGTAATGTAATTACATACATACATTAATGTAAGTTAGCCATTGTGCTATGGTGGGAAGGTCACTAGCCTTCAACACATCCAAGGGCTAATCCCAACTCTGTCTCTGACTTTCTTGTTCCTTCCTCATTTCTCTAGACCTCATTTTCTCCTTGCCTATCATGAGTGGACTGATCTTCCCTTGATATTTCCTAGATGATTTTGAAGATTCCATTTGGTGGAGAGAGTCTATAATGACCCAGAATGCCTTACCTAGAAGATACTCTTTCCTGTTAACAATCTCAAAGGGGTGGGGCGGCTAGGTGGCACAGTGAATAGAGCACTGGCCCTGGATTCAGGAGGACCTGAGTTCAAATCAGATACTTAACACTTACTAGTCATGTGACCTTGGGCAAGTCACTTAACCCCAATTGCCCTTCCTTCTTCCCTCCAAAAAAGCAAAAAAAACCCCAAACAATCTTGAGATTAAATAGACTACTCAAAGCAAAGCCCAAACTAGAAATATTTTCAGCTGGGACAAAAACAGTTGAAGGATAGTGGGGTTGGAGGGAGTAGGAGATGGTGGAATAGGATGGTGTGATTTGTCCAGGGTCACACAACTGGTGAGTGGTACTAATGGGATTTGAATCCAGATACTTCTGTGTGATTCTGTAAAAATCACTTAAATTCTGTTTGCTTCAATTTCCTCACATGTAAAATGGAAATCATAATAATACTTACCTCATAGGGTTGTTTGTGAGAAGCAAATAAAATAATATTTATAAAAGGGCTTAGCACAGTACCTAGAACATACTAGGCACTATTGTTGTTGTTGAATCATTTTCAGTTCTGTCTGACTCTTTGTGACCCCATCTGGGGTTTTCTTGGCAAAGATATGTGTGTAGTTTGCCAATTTCTTTCTCCAGTTCATTTTAGAGATGAGGAAACTGAGGCAAATAGGGTTAAGTGACTTGCCCAGAGTCACACAGCTAGTAAGTGTCTCAGGCCGGATTTGAACTCAGGAAGATGAGTCTTCTTAACTACAGGCCTGGCACTCTATCTACTGTACCACCTTGCTACCCACTATATAAATGCTTATTCCCTCCCCTCCCCTTTCCTCCTTTCCCACTTGCCCACTTCTGGTTCCTTTTCTGAGCCATGTCCTACCATTACCCTTACCTACTTGTAATGGGAATGCAAATTTGGAAGATCTTCCCTGCCCCTAGGCTAAAGTGCACCTGAAGCCTGGGGTGGGAGGCTTGTTTTTCAGTAGATGCTTCTTGATTGGCCAGTGAGTCAATAAGGTTGTTACATTCTCTGAGCCAGGAGAAGGCTATATAGGCCCTGATGTGTAGCTTTGTTTTGGGACTCACTTTGAGAAGTGTTCTGTGATTTGATCTGAATTCTGGGAAGCCGTTGTTGAGAGGCCCCTGGCTTTGAAAAACCCAGATGTGGAAACCCAGATGTTGACTGGGTATGGATGTGATGGTTGGACAGTTTGGAAATCTGTCTACTTGATGTTTCTTTCTTGATAATTCTGCCTGTATGCTTTGAAGTTCAGGGTTCTGACCTTTTTCCCCTGAACAAGGTAAACGATATATGTCTGACTGATTAAAGTAAGCTTGTTAACCCATTTTGAGTTGCTTTCCTTTATCAAAGCAGATCCAAGAACCTGTATTGCTAGCAGCCACCCTGAGAATGCTGGGGTGCTTGCTGCTACACTACTAGACATATTGAACTGGAAATCCCATAGGCTTTTCAAACTCAATGTATCCAAAATGGAATTCATTAACTCTCCTTCCTCAAAACAAAATAAGACACAGTATCTCTCTTCTGAACTTCCGTATTTCTGTTAAGTCACTCAAGTTTGCAATATCAGCATCATTCACTCACCCTACACTTCCAATTTGTCACCAATCTTGCCAATTCTATCTCCATAAAAATATCTTTCATTGGTCCCCTTCTCTGCTTGAATTGCCACCACCTTAATTTAGGTCCTATTAACTATTATTGGGACTTCTTTTTTAAAAAATTCAATTTTATTTTATTTTCAATTCTGAATTTTCTCCCTCCCTCTTCCATTCCCTCTGCTCCACATGGAGAAAGTAAGAAAAACAAAATCATCACAAATATCTATAATCTGACAAAACAAATTCCCTCATTAGTCCTGTCCCTCCCCAAAAGCACAAAATAAAGCAGAACAATATGCTTCAATTGGCACTCTGAGTCCATCTGCTCTGTGTCTGTTGGTGAATAGCAGGTTTCATCATGAGTCTTCTGGAATTGTGATTGGTCATTGTTTTGGTCAGAGTTTTTTCAATGTTGTCTGCTCTTATAATATTCTTGTAATTGTATAAATTGTTATTCTGGTTCTACTTACTTCACTCTGCATCAGTACATATAAATTTTCCCAGATTTTTCTGAAACCATCTTCTTCATTATTTCTTACAGTAAAATAGTATTCCATCATATTCAACTTATTTAGCCATTCCCTAATTGATGAATATCACTTCCATTCCTAATTCTTTGCTATCACAAATTATTTGTCCATATAGATCCTATTCTCTTTGTTGGATGTTGCTGGGTCAAAGGGTATGTACTGTCTAATAGTTTTTTGATCATCAATTGCAAATTGCTTTTGAAACTGGCTAGGCCAGTTCACAGATCCACCAAATATGTATTAATATACCTATTTCCCCAGAGCCCTTCTAATATTTATAATTTTCTTCTTTGGGGGGGGGGATCAGTTTTACCAATCTGATAGTTGTGAGATGGTATGTCAAAATTGTTTTAATTTGCATTTCTTTAATTATTAATGATTTAGAGCATTTTTATATGACCGTTGATAGCTTGGAATTCTTCTTCTGAAAATTGCATATTCATATCCTTTGACCATTTATCAGCATCACATCTTAATTACATCCTTGCCTCAAATCTTTCTCTTCTCTAATTCACCCTCCCTACCAAAGTGATTTTCCTAAAGTTTGAGTTTGACCAAGTCACTCCCCTACTCTCTAAACTCTAGTGATTCCCTATTACTACTAAGATCCTCTGTGGTATTTAAAGTCTGTCACACCATAGTACAAATCTATATTTCTAGCCATATTAAATATTAGTCCCCTTCCCAACCTCCATGGCCCAGTCAAACTGGTCCTTCTTGCTGTTTCTCACAAATCACACTTCATCCTCCATCTCTATGACTTTTCACTGCTTATTCCCCACACCTGGAATGTACTCAATCCTTGTATCATCTTCTATAGGAGAACTTTCTCGATATTCCTAGGGTTTTTGTGCCTCTACCCTACCCGGTCCTTAAATCACCTTATTTTATGGTATAGTAGACAGAAAGTTGATGTTGGTGTCAGGAAGACTTAGGCCCCAGCCTTGCTTCTGATAAAGATGGGCTGTCTGAGTCTTTGCAGGGCACTTAACCTCTCTCTGCCTAAGCAACCTTTTGAGACTACAAGTTGCAGAGAAAGGTATCAGACTATATTGAGCCATAGGAGTTTCCTCCTTAAGGAGTTCCCTGCACCAGTGAAATCACAAGTCGACTCCCCATCCCTACATTTTATATATACTTTCATATCTATGCATTGTCTCTTCTATAGATGGTTTCAATTTTGTCCTTGTAGCACTATTTCCTGGCAAATAGTAGGTGCTTCATAAATGCTTAGTGATTTAGGAATTGAATGATTCAGAACTTAAGGATCAGGAAGTGATGTCACTTTTCTAAGTGTCACAGAGCTAGTAAGTGGCAAGAGTGGGGAGAGCAATCTTCAAGTATTTGAAGTGGTGTTTTTTGGATTAGACTTATTTTACTTGGCTCTGGATCTAAGGGAAAGAACTAGGAGAAATGGGTGGGGCTTGCAGAAGGGTAGATATAGGCCTCAGGCAAGTAAAGTCAGTCCAACAATTAGACCTCCCACAAAGTGCAGTGAGCTGTTAGGCTCTCTCTCTGTCTCTATCTTTCTCTCTCTTTGTCTCTCTCTTCCCATTTCTTTCTCTTCCTATGTCTCTCTTTCTCTGTGTGTGTCTGCTCTCTTTCTCTGTCTCCCCTTTACATTTCTCTCTCTCTCTTCCTGTCTTTCTTAGTCTCTCTCTTCCTGTCTTTCTTAGTCTCTCTCTTTTCTCTTTGTCTTTGTCTCCCCTTTCCATTTCTCTCTCCCTTTCTCTGTTTCTTCTCCTTCTGTCTCCCTTTTCCAGTTCTCTTCTCTGTCTCTCTGTTTCTCTTTCTCTGTGTGTGTGTGTGTGTGTGTGTGTGTGTGTGTGTCTGTCCATCACTGGAAATCTTCCAGAGCAGAATAGATAGCTATTTGCCAAAGATGTTGTGGAGAGGATTCTTCTTCAGGCACGATTTAGGCTAGTGTAATGGAAATGCAAATTTAAAGATCTTCCCTTCCCCTAGGCTAACGTGCACCTGGAGCCTGGGGTGGGAGGCTTGTTTTTCAGTAGATACTTCTTGATTGGCCAGTGGGTCCAGAAGGTTGTTACATTCTCTGAGCCAGGAGAAGGCTATATAAGCCCTGATGTGTAGCTTTGTTTTGGGGGCTCACTTTGAGAAGTTTTCTGTGATTTTATATGGATTCTGGGAAGCCGTTGTCCGGAGGGCCCCCCCCCCCCCCCCC
>NW_027185754.1:16835886-16841401 GCF_028583685.1 Petaurus breviceps papuanus | reverse complement strand
GGGCCCCCCCCCCCCCTCCGGCTTTGAAAAACCCAGATGTTGACTGGGTATGGATGTAATGGTTGCACAGTTTGGAAATCTGTCTACTTGATCTGTTTCTGTCTTGATAATTCTGCCTGTATACTTCGAAGTTCGGGGTGCTGACCTTTTCCCCTGAACAAGGTAAACAGATATATGTCTGACTGATTAAAGTAAGCTTGTTAACCCATTTTGAGTTGCTTTCCTTTAACAAAGCAGATCCAAGAACCTGTGCTGGCAGCAAACCCTGAGGACGCTTGGGGTGCTTGCTGCTACAGCTAGATAATCTTTAAGGTGCCTGAAAGGCAGACTAGTATATTGGATAGGCTATTGGACTTGGAGTCAGAAGGGTCTTGGTTCAAATCTTTCCTCAGACACTTAGTGTCAAATAAGATAACATACATGAGGTGCTTTGCAAGGTTTAAGGTATTATGTAAATGGTAGCTATTGTAACTAATTGTATAACCCTGGACAAATCATTTAACTTCTCCATGCTTCAGTTTCCTCATTTGTAAATTGGGGGATGTTTATTTGATGACTTCTAAGGTCTCTTTCAGCTTTAAATTCCAACCCTGAGATTCTGTTATAACCTCTGCCCTATGATGAAGCACCAGAAGAAGACTTTACATAGGAAACAAGACAGCGATCTTTAAGGGAGAAAAAGAAGAAAGTCTAGTAGTGAGAAGCCAGTCAGGGCTAGGGCACAGGGTGGTGTACGAGTTGGTGTTAGGGAACAGACATCAGAGATATTTGGAATTGGCTTGAAAGCCTATGGCAGACTTGGGCTCTGTGAGATAGGGACCACAGAAATAGGAACCTGGTGGGATGATAGCCAGGGCAGTTAGGTGGTGCAGTGAATAAAGCACCAGGCCTAGAGTCGGGAAGATTCATCTTCCTAAGTTCAAATCTGGCTTCAGACACTTATTAGCTATGTGGCCCTAGGCAAGCCACTGAATCTTGTTTGCCTCACTTTCCTCATCTGTATGAGCTGGAGAAGGAAATGGCAAACCATTCCAGTATCTTTCCCAAGAAAATCCCAAATGGGGTCTTGACGAGTAAGACAGGACTGAAAACTGAATCAGGGGGATGACAGCTGTGGACCAGAGGTGTGAGATGATGGAGGATGCCAGACAAGGTATAGGGATGACAGGTTCATAGGGATAGCTCTTCACTTGGAGTAAAGGTGCCCCTCAACTTTTGTGGATGGTGTTGGTCTAAAGCAGGGATAGGGAAACTCCAGCCTTAAGGCCACAGGTGGCCTTCTAGGTCCTCAAGTGCAACCCTTTGACTAAATCCAAACTTCACAGAACAAATCCCCTTAATAAAAGGATTTGTTCTCTAAAACTTGGACACTTTAGCAGCAAGCACCCCAAGTGTCCCCAGGGTTTGCTGCCAATACAGTTTCTTGGATCTGCTTTGATAAAGGAAAGCAACTCAAAATGGGTTAACAAGCTTACTTTAATCAGTCAAATATGTATCATTTACCTAGTTGAGGGGAAAAAGGTCAGCACCCCGAACTTCAGAATACACAAACAGAATTATCAAGACAGAGAAAAAGATCAAGTAGACAGTTTCCAAACTGTCCAACCATTACATCCATACCAAATCAACATCTGGGTTTCAACATCTGGGTTTTTCAAAGCCAAGGGGGGGGCTCTCAACAACAGCTTCCCAGAATCCAGAATAAATCACAGAACACTTCTCAAAATGAGCCCCAAAACAAAGCTATACATCAGGGCTTATATAGCCTTCTCCTGGCTCAGAGAATGTAGCAACCTTTTGGACCCACTGGCCAATCAAAAAGTATCTACTGAAAAACAAGCCTCCCACCCCAGGCTCCAGGTGCACTTTAGCCTAGGGGCAGGGAAGATCTTAAAAATTTACATTCCCATTACAAGTCAAAAGGTCACACCCAACACTCCACCCCTGTTCTGGGATAAAGTTCTTCTAGCTCAGTTCTAAGAATGTCTCTGACCTAAAAGCTTCCCCTCTGCTGATGCTGAAACTCTACTGACCTTGCAAATACTCACTCATCCACCCCACCATCAGGGCAATAAGCAATTTGGATTGTAAGAGTGGTCAGGATTGTAGAAGGGACTGGGTTTGACTTCTTTGAACTTTATTCACCAACCACTTACTGCTGCCCGTTAGGGCAAGACTTGGCATTAGCCACTGGAGACACAAAGATAAATAAGTCAAATGAAGTCAAGATGAAGGAGCTATGGTCCTTTCCCTTTAGGGATTCCCAGTCTAGCAGTGAGAAGGTGATAAGACCTATGCACATAGAAGCATGATAAAAACAGAATGAACCTAGTGCATAAAAGAAGTACGAGAAGGCTAGGAGAGCTTCAGTGAACAAATACAAATTCTGGCTGCTGGAATCAGGAAGAGTTTTATGATGGAGGTGGCATTGGAAACGGACTAAACGTTGGGTGAGGTTTTTGGGAAACAAAATCTAGAACTAAGGGGCACCATTCCAGGAAATATAAGAAGTGAGATTAGGGACCAAACTTGTGATTGGTGTGAGAAGCTGCCAGATAGGGAAAGTCCTTCTACCAATGCAGTTTGGCACATTGATAGGGAAAGTCCTTCTACCAATGCAGTTTGGCACATTGATAGGGAAAGTCCTTCTACCAATGCAGTTTGGCACATTTATAGGGAAAGTCCTTCTACCAGTGCAGTTTGGCACATTCTCTGTAACTTGTAGTCCTCGAGTTGCCTGGAGCACCGGGAGTACTTCTAAATGACTTTCCTAGGGTCAAACAACCAATAGGAGTCAAAGACAAAATTTGAACCCAGCTGTCTATCTACTACCCTGAATGGAGAAGGATGAACAGTCCAATCTGGCAGGAGCTTAGAGTATATGAAGTAGCTAAGAGGGGCAGTTGATAGAACATCTGACCTGGAGTCAGGAAGACCTGAGTTTAAATCTGGTCTCAGACACTAGCTGTGTGACCCTGGGTAAGATACTTAATCCTGTTTGCCTCAGTTTCTATATCTAGAAAAAAGAGCCAGAGAAGGAAATGACAAGCCACTCCAATATCTTCACCAAGAAAATCTCAAAAGAGTCATACACAACCAAAGTGACTGAACAAGAAGACTGTATAAAGGGAAATAATGGGAGAAGAACCTGGAAAAGTAGCTTAGGACTGAATTATGGAACACCAGGAATGCCAGGAGAAGTTTGATTAGGTCATTCCTCTTCAGTGTTTCCTCACTGTATACAGGATTACCTTTAAGATGTTTCTGAGGGAGCCAAGGAATGAGAGTTTTTTAGGTTAGAACAGGGTGACATGATCAGGTTCTTCACACAGAAACATGAGCTGTTATTTTTCCATGGCCCCACATTCTTTCCTTTCTGCTATCACAAATAGTGCTGCTTTTGCCCTTTCAAGCAGAAGCCTTGGCTGGGAAAGTGCAAGAGCCAGAGAGAGATACCTGTTGGTGAATAAGTTTCCTTATAACATTAGCTCTTGTCCAAACTGAAAGAAAAAGCTCTGGCAGTAACTTGAACCATTATAATCTCATTCTGGGAGAATTTATCAGCATGATTTTACAGAGCAAGAAAACCTTTAAAGTAAGAGGAAATTTGCCTCAGTTTACCTCAGTATTCTTTAAACTACAAATGGGTTCACGGAAAACATTCTGAATATGGAATCAGAGTGTGTGGATTTAAATCCCAAATCTGCTGTTTACTACCTGTATGACCTTGGGCAAGTCGTTAACTTTTCTTTGTTTCAGTGTTCTTCTCTGTAAAATCAGGGGATAAGTCTAGATGACTTTTTGAGCTCTCTTCCAACACTAAGTCTATGAGTCTATGATTGGTCTCCATCTACCTTCCTTATGGAGTGAAATATTTCCTCCCCATGCAGAGAGAAACTGGTGGGACATCATGAAATGACTTTCTCTCCAGTCAAAATGTGCCCCTAATCTCACCTCATGATGTGGCTGGCATCACATTTGGGGAAGATATAGGGATGCCCCTAAAGCCCATGGATCCATCCCTAGGATGAATACATTTGCTCCTATCTTGGGAAATGAAGTTCATATTTTTAATGGCATTAGAGAGACCTCATCTTGCATATTAGAGGTTCGCCAGGTATTAGGTAATTTAGATCATAAATTCTCTTCAAAGTGACCCATCATCTTAGTATTTATTTCCCCCCCCCCCGAAAGGATGTAAGGCATAAAAGCAAGCTTTGTAGTTTTATGTCTGTCAGCCTGTCACATAAATATCTCAGTAACTACTGATCTTATCATCATAAAACTTCCATTTGTACAGTTAGACATGTCACGTTGGTCAGTTTCACAGAAAGGGAAGCATATGCAATATTAAACCCCATTCAGGTCCCAGCCCAGTTCCATTAGCTCACATCTTGAAGTTTCCTCCCCATACTGCATTAGGCAAGAAGAGAGGCAAAGGAGCAGGGAGAAATTCCTCTCTCCTCTACCACCAGTGTGTTTAACTGAGGGAGAAAGCCTCCTTCTCCCTATCCCCACCATAAAAGCCATAAATATAATGAGAAAGCAGAGATTCAGTGAATTCTTTGGATTAGTGTCTCCTGCCCCCTGAAGAGAGTGGAGTTGATCCTTTCAATGTCTGACTGCTTGTGTGTCATATGAAAGAAAAAAGTATTCATAGACTGACTTACAAACACAGTGTAAACTTCTTCTAACCCAGCTGCGTCCCTTTCCTGAGCAAGACAGTGTCTACTGAGGTAGGATTCTGATGGAACAAGAATGATACTTTGGTAAACTCAACCATTCACTTCCAAATGTGTGTTTTGTCCTTTAAGGGAGTCCCCTTGGGAAAGGTAGACATGTATTCCAGCAATGTCACCATGACGACAAATGTTGTGGGCATGCTTCCTTGGGAATGGTCTTTGGAGTCTGCAGTACATTCTTGAGGTATCCTCAATGAAGTAAAAGATTCATTTAAGCAGGATAGTAGATTTATTTTTTAATTGGAAAAAGCCAGTCATATTCTAGTAATGTAGTAATAATAATAATAATAGTAATTCTAGTCTAGTAATGATATATACTTCCCATCTTGTAGCAGAGAGATAATGGACTAAATATGCAGAAGGAGACACATATTTTAAGAAAACAGTTAATATGTGGATTTATTTTGTTTTACTGTACTTATTTGTTACAAGGGGAGGCACTTCAGTGGGGCGTATGAGCTGACAGGTGAGGGACAGTAGGACTAGTGGTACTACTAACATTTACATAGTGCATCAAGGTTAGCAAAGTGCTTTACATATAGTATCTTATTTGAACCTAAGAATGATTCTGTGAGGTGCCTGCTGTTTTTGTTCACATTTTACAAATGAGAAAACTGAGGATGAGTGAGATTAAAGAACTTGTCTAGGGGTCATGTAATTAGAAAGCACCTGAGGCAAGATTTGGATTTAGGTCTTCTTGAATTCTTGAATGAGAAAGGAAGAAAAGAAAGAAGGAAGGAAGGAAGGAAGGAAGGCAGGCAGGAAGGAAGGAA
>NW_027185754.1:16819025-16835786 GCF_028583685.1 Petaurus breviceps papuanus | reverse complement strand
AGGAAGGAGGGAAGGAAGATAGGCAGGAAGGAAGGCAGGAAGGAAGGAAGGAAGGAAAGAAGGAAGATAGGCAGGAAGGAAGGAAGGAAGGAAGGAAGGAAGGAAGGAGAGAGGAAGATGAGAGGAAGGGGAAAGAAAGAAAAAAGACAGAAAGAACGAAAAGAGGAAGGAAGGAAGGAAAGAAAGAAGAAAAGAAGGAGTGAGGGAAAGAGTTTAACATAAAAAATACACAGAAGACAGCAGAAAACTCAGAAGGGGAAGTAAGTAGGACAGTGCTGGTAGTTATCATATTAAATTTAATATATACTTAAAATTCACTACACTTAAAATGTTATGGTTTCATATACAATCCTCTTTTTAATGTAGAAATGTTTGTTGATGTTAAGTTCATTTTAAAAAAGAAAAAGCTCTTTTCTTTTTTTTAAGGTCAATAACCAAACCTGGTAAGGAATGTAAGTAGAAGATACTGAGTCATGGTGGACAGGACACTGAACTGGGAGTCAGGAAGGTCTGGGTTTGACTCTTGTCTCGAACACTTGCTATTGGTGTGACAGTAGGCAAGTCATATAAAGCTTCTGAGCCTTGGTTTCCTCATTTTATAAAATGAGGACAAAAATACTCATGGTGTCTGCATTATAAAGTTTTGAGGATCACCTGATATAATGAATGTAAAACACCTTGGAAGCTTTAAAGTGCTGTGCAAGGAAGAACTATTTTATTTATCTTTTAAAAAGTTTAATTACTTTAAAGTCACACCTCATATTTCTCAATACAAAACCACAAACACAGCAACTTCTGTTCAATGAAATATTTATCACTGGGCTTGGTTCCTGTGGTTTTGGAAGCCATAGTTATGTAAGGCATGATCCAGACCTTCCACATGGATGACCATCCATTCATTCCCCGATACCATTTTCAACAAATTGTTTCAACTAATTTTTTTCTTGTAAAAAGAAAGAATTCCATAAATATGATTTGAGAATGAATATGAAAGTCACAGTATCCATAGATGTAGACATGGAAAAAATCTTCCAGATTACCCCTCATTTTGCAGTTGAGAAAAGTGAGACCCATAAAGGTTAAGACAAAGAATTGTAGTTACAGGCTTTGAGAGATCTTGACTGGATCTCAGAGGCCACCAAGACCTACCTCCTCTTTTTACAGAGGAAGAAATTGAGACCCAGTAAGATTTAGTGATTTGCCCAAAGTTAAACAGTCATTTAGCATCAGAGGTAGACTATGAACCTACATCTTCTGATTCAAGAACAAGAACTCATTACTATAGCCTGGATGGATTCCAATCAGAATTTATCTTCGACAGAGGCATAAGTTGGGATCTACCTCAGTGGGTCTGAACATGATATGATGGTCCAAGCAGAGCTGGCATTGGAGGGGAAAGAGAAGTGACTAAGGTTGGAGCCAACTCCATTCATGATACTCAGACTTCATCTTCAGTTTAAAAAAATAAATACAATCTTTTCTCTCAAAGCTATGTTGAGGGGAGTTATACTATCTATTGATTTGTGGAGAAAATGGAGTGTGTTGCTGTCAGGGCTACACTGAGAGGGTTTCTGGATGGCCCACTCTGAGCATTTGGCTCAAAGGCCTACTGCTGTAGGTCAGCTGCTTGTAAGGCTATTCCGGATCAAATTGGGGCTAAATGCTCAATTGCGGCCTCTGTGGGGACCTCTAATTGGTAACCTGTCCAAGACTGTGTCTGTATAAGCACCTAGTCTGGTTGAAAAGCAAAAAAATTCAGTCGACCAATCAGTTGATCTATGCAAAATTGAATTTTTTCCCAACTTAACTGGCAGATTCTTTTTTTTCTTTTTTTTGGCCTGAATTGTCTTGAGCTGACTGCTTGTTTTGGCATCGTGGAGAATCAGCCCAAGTCGGAGGCCACCGTGAGTTAATCTTGCCCACAATTGCAGTTTTAAGTGAAACGTCCTATGTTTGACAAACTTGGCACCCACCTAGGTCTGAGCCTGGTTTACAATTGTGTGAGGTTTGGAAGAGGCTGTTCTCCGTTTACTCAGAGAAATGGAGAAGAAAAGTTATGTCCTGCTTTGTTTGTTGCAGAAATTACATGCGGCTGCATTTTGGCAGAGCTCAGAGAACAACCCTTGCCTTCATTTCCTGAAGTTAGTGGTGCACGCCCGCTGGCTCTCTGGGATTCCCTACAGGAAATAGTGCATTAAAAATCATGGCATTTGTCTCTGGACGAGTTCAGGATGTCACCATCTGTAGAGAGTCCAGCACTTGGACAACAAGGTACATCTGTGTTTCAGGAAACAGCTGCAGTTCACTCATGCAGGCATTCTGTTGTCTGAATCCTGACCATCCCACCCAGACTGAGCTCCTCTGATTTTAGAGGCTTGATACATACAGGCTCTAGACTCAAATCCAGAAGTCTTAATCTTCTGGTCTTAGGGAATTGGTAGAGACCTTCAGGGATCTTCTTATCCATGTGGTAGGCAAGAAAACACCTTAACCAGCTGAGTGACTGAGAAATCAGGGCTGGAAATGGATCTCATTGCTTTATTCATTCATATTCAATCATCCATCCATCCATTCAATTAACTATGATGGAAGGAGCACTAACCTCAAAGTCAAAAGACATTGGTTAAAATCCCATCTTGGCCACCTACTATCTATGAGAATGAATTAATGAATGAATAGCATTTATTAAATGTTTACTATATGCTAGGCACTACGTTAAGTGCCGAGGATACAAACACATATATAATTGTATGGTTTTATATAATTTTCTTATTTTAATTTTCATTTCGAAATTCTCTCTCTCCACCTCTTCCCCCATCCATTGGGAAAGTGAGAAATACAATACCTTATATATGTATATGTATATGTATATGTATATGTATATGTATATGTACACATACACACACACACACACATATATATATATACACAAAATCTTCAAAACATATTCTCTCATTAGCCATGTTGTAAAAAAAGGCAAGAAAAATAAAGAAAATGAAAAAAATACACTTCAGTCTACACTTAAGAGTTCATCTGTTCTCCTTCTAGAGGAACGTTTTTCATCATAAGTTCTTTGGAATTGTTGTGGATCATTGTATTGATCAGAGTAGTTAAGTTTTTATAGTTTATCCTTGTTAGAATATTATTGTTACTATGTACATTGTTCTTCTGGTTCTCATTTCACTTTGTATACATTCAAATAAGTCTTCTCAGGTTTTTCTGAACCCATATACTTCATTCTTTCATTTTTTTTTTTGCTTTTTTTTTTTGGAGGGGAGAAGGTAAGGCAATTGGGGTTAAGTGACTTATCCAAGGTCACATGGCTAGTTTTGTGCTAAGTTTCTAAGGCTGAATTTGAACTCAGGTCTTCCTGACTCCAGGGCTGGTGCTCTATTCACTGTGCCACCTAGCCACCCCAACTACATGATTTCTTATGGCACAATAATATTCCCCCACAATCACATACACCAAGTTGTTTAGCCATTTGAGGATACAAACACAAAAAGAGAGTTTATCTCTCCTTTCAAGGGCTTTAAATTTTTTAAAATTAAATTTTATGTTTATTTTTCATTTACATCACTCATTTCCACAAGATTTTGAGTTACAAATTTTCTCCCTGTCTTTTCCCTACCCATCACCCCAAAACAGCGATCCCCCTGTATACCCCTTCCCTCAATCAGGGGCCTTAAGTTTTAACATAAAAAATAAATATATTGATGAATGTTGGCCAAGGAAGGGAGTTTTGCTTGGAGCAGGAATGGGGAACCTGTGGCCTAGAGGCCACATAAGACACTTTAGATCCTCAAGTGAGTCCTTTGAGTGAATACAAACTATGAGTTGTTTTGTGAAGTTTGGATTCAGTCAAAGGGATGCATTTTGAGGACCTAGAGGACCCCATGTAGCCTGAAGGCCACAGGTTCCCCACCCCTGAGAGGCACAGAGACAATGAGTTGATAGGGGTGGATTCTGGAGGCTTTGTGTAGAGGTCCAAGTACATTTAGGATAATGATGGTAATGGTGGGGCAAGTTAATTCATATCTCTGAACTTCAGTGGACATTACAATGAGTTTTCATTACCTACCCCATAGGGTTGTCAGGAAGTGCTTTATAAATCCTAAAATACTATACAAAAGAGAGGTCATCATTGTTGTCAACATTAACATCATCATCCCTGTCATTATTATTATGTTTGATAGTCTTGACCCTCAGGAATCTGGGGCTTTAGTTTAAGCTCCTTTCTTCTTGGGCTGATTTAGCTAAAGAACTAAACCTGATTAGCTTTTGAGACTCCCAACTTTCTGAAATAAAAAAATGCAGACACTGAAGAAGCAGGTTCCCAAATGCATGCAGATGTAAAAATGTCAATTGAGAATAAGAGTTCTTCTTGGATGCTAAATTTCTTCTGGGCCATGAAGCTAATTATAGCATTTTGGGGCCTCGGGGAGGGACCTTGGAAGTCTTTGAATTGAAGCAGCCCAACCCCCTTGTTTTAATAATACTGACAATTCTAAAGGGATATGAGACTGGAAACACATTTCTTTCACAACAACCAAAAGAAAGGGAGTGCAAGTAGACTAGTCCTATTTCACAGATCAGAAAATTGAGGTTCAGCAGAACCAGATGACTTTCCTGTTCATAGGTAGGCAATGAGTATTTATTAAGCTCCTACTGTATGACAGTCACTGTACTACACACAGAGCTAATAAAGGACAGATCAGGAGCTCAAACCCAAGTTCTCTGTTGCCGAAGGTTACATTCTTTTCACAGCACAGGGATGATGTCCTCCCTCCTCATCTCTGACATCTGTTTTCCCTGGCTTCCTTCAAGTCCCAGATAAAATCCTTCTTTCTACACAAGCCCTTCCTGATTCCCCTTGATCCTAGTTCCTTCTGTTTATTATTTCTAACTTATTCTGCATATAACTTGTTTGCACATAGTTGCCCCCCATTAGATTGCAAACTCCTTGAGTGCAGGGACTATCTTTTGCCATTCTTTGTTTCCCCAGTGCTTGCCACAGTGCCTGGCATATGATGGGCACTTACTATTGATTTACTGACTGTTGCTTCCTTGTCAGACTCATTTATAAATTTGGAGTCCAGGCCCTTCACCCCCAGCCTCTTGCCTACTTTTCTAGTTTAATTTCACAGTACTCCCCTCAACATACTCTATATTCTAGGCAAAACAGACTATCAGCTAATCCTATACCTTGGGTTCTGCTGGGTCCCTCTTTTTTTTTTTTGCATTTGTTTATTTTATTTTTAATTTATGGAAGAAAACAAGCATTTCCCTAACATAGTGTAATAAAAAAGATGATTGCACATGAAACTGCAAATCTATTATGTGCAACTTTTTATTCCTTTTGAATAGATGATAAAGTTATTATGTAAATTTCTTTTTTTTCCCTCCTCCTCTCCTGCCCTAGAGATAGCTACCATTAGACATAAATAGATATGTACATGTATATCTATATATAGATAGATATAAATGTGTGTGTGTATATATATACACATATATGTATGCATATATATGAAAAATAATTCTATACATACTTCTATTTATCAGTTCTTTCTCTGGATGCAGATAGTGTCTTTCTTCATATGTCCTTTACAGTTAATTTGGTTATTTATAATGCTCAAAATGACTTATTTGTTCAGTCATTCTTAAAAAAATATTACTATTACTGTATACAATGTTCTCTTGTTTCTGCTCATTTCACTCTGTTATTTTGTGCAAGTCTTTCCATGTTTCATGCCACATTTTACCTCGTATACTACTTATTCTGTAGACATTATTTTTGTATGTAGACATGAATGCTCCTTGAGGTCAGGACCTATTTTATATCTATCTTTGTTATCTCTAAAATATCTGTCTGCCTCAGTTTTCTCAGTTTTAAAATGAGTATAATAAGAACAACCACCTCAATGGGTTTTTGGGCAGATGAAATGAGATAATATTGGCAAAGTAAGCATGGTGCCTGACACATAGTAGGTTCTTCAGAAATGCTTGTTCCTTTTCATTCCCCAGCATAATCGCCAAAAAAAGGTGCATAGGAGGTAATAAATGGTTTTTAAAAATATGAATAGAACCAAGAAGCTGGGGCTCAAGTAAAAAGAAGAGACTTACCCAAGAATGCATGGGTTTATTATGGATAAAAATGGGTCTGGAATTCCTGTCTCCTGCTTCCTAACACAATATGATTTTGTTTGTTTGTTTCTTTGTTCCTACATTGCAGGAGTGCTTTGGGATCTAGCTGGAATCAGGACTGGTGTAGCTATCATGGCCCCTCAAGATCCATACTCTGGGGATGCCCAGATGATTAGATTTCGCATGTTCAGCATCTAACACTTGGAAAGGCAATGAAATTGGTCGAGTGTAATACTGTGCAAACAGCATTTGACTTGGAATAAGATAACCTGGTTTCAAACTTTAGTTCTGCTAATTTGTGACCTTACACAAATCACTTCCCTTCCCTAGGCAGCATTTTTTTTCACCTACAAAATAGAGGCATTACAATGTATGGTATCTGAGATTCCTTTCATCTCTAATTGTCATGATTCTATGAATTATTGGGAGGATCTTACCTGTTAGTAAGCAGGTAACAAGGCTATCATAGCAGCAATATATTTTGAGCTGATAAAAGAACTCAGGGTAAAAGAGGGATGTTTGTTCAATCTGTTTGGTAACTGGAAATACACTTATATCATGGGGAGACAGACCCTCACTTAACCTGAATATAGATTCAGTGACAATGACAACTTCTACTCCCTTACCTCCACAAGCACAGTGTAATTCCTTCTAAATCACCAAATATGAACCCAAATTTATTTTCTTTTTTTTCTGGACCATTTTGTCTTCCTGCTTTCTTTCTGTCGATGACTATATTACTATCTGGAGATCTGTAGACACTGAAAGGGAACATGAAGCTTGGAAACTCCTCTGGGTCAGAGGATCAGTGCATCAGGCATCAGAAGCAGACCAAGGAAATTATCAGGAATGGAGTCCTAGGACTCAGAGGCAAGACTCTCACCCTTATGCTATGCCAAGTCATGTCAACAAGCATCTATTAAGTGCTTACTGTGTGCCAGGAACAGTGATAAATACAGGGCAATGCAAAGACAAAAAACAGTCTCTGTGCTCAAGGAGTTCACTTTCTAATAGAGGTAGATAGCACTGTAGCAAGGAGACAAGTCTCACTGGATCCTAGAGTATGTGGAGGGGAACATAGTCTAAGAAGACTAGAAGGGTAGTGAGGGATTAGATTATAATGGACTTCAAAAGTGAAAGAGGATTTTATATTTGATAACACTGGCTTCCTTGCTTTTCCTTGCACAAGATACTCCACCCCAACTCCATGCATTCTAACTGGTTATCTCCAATGCCTGAAATGTTCTCCTTCTTCATCACTGCTTTCTGGCTACCCTGACTTCCTTCAGGTCTCATCTTAAATCAGCAAGAAACCTTTCATGGTCTCGGTCAACACTAATGACTTTCCTTTGAGCTTACTTCCAATTTAGCATACCTCTTCTAGGTGCATAATTGTTTACGATTTTTCTCCTCCATCATAGTGTGAACTCTTCCGGGACAGGAATGTTTTTGCCTTTCCTTGTATCCCTAGTACATAGCACAGTGCCTGGGAAGAAGAAAGTGTTTAAATTTCTTGTTGTTGACTCAATTTTCCAGCCAAACCATCTCATGAGAGAGACTGAATCCAGTACTGAACCCCAGAATTCTTGCTGTCTGTCACATGCTATCATTCAACAATCTGCTTTTTGACAAAGAAAGTCTTAAAATGGCAGCTGAAATTTGTTCTATGAAAGAGCAGAGAAATGGAGAGTGAGAAAAAAAATAGAGAGAAGCAAAATAAAACTGAGAGTTTATGAATAGGGAAATCAATCAATGAATGAATCAGCAAGCATTTAATAAGTATCTGCTATGGTAGAGGTACTGTTAGGCATTGAAGAGAAAAAATAATGGAAGAAATCTCTGCCCTCAAGGAACTTACATTCTATAGGATAGAACAAGTAAAAGTAGTCAAAAAATAAAATGTATGTAAAAGGTAAGACAGAATACTTTTTGAAGGGGGTAAGGAATATCACTGGGGAAATGAATTTTATTCTACCAGGAGACAAGCTTTTGATTCCTGAAGCTCCAATTAGTCATCAACCCATCCCATAGCCAGGAAATGACTGCAGGAACCTCTCCTCTGGAGCTGTTCCTGTCCCTGTTGCAGACATGAGTGTGGAAGCTACTTTGTGACTCCATGGAGAAGAAGATTGTTAAAATGCAGTTAAATATTAATTAGAGACAGTCATATTGTTGCGAGTCCAACTTAGTTATCTTATGTGCCTGGTGCATATTAATGTGACTCCTGCAGCTAGCCCCTCTTGGTCTGCCCAGAAAAGTGGGGCCTTTCATCTTAAAAAAAAGTACAAAAAAACCCCCTCTACCTGGTAAATGGATCCTTGTTAAAGATGCAGCAGGAGGGTACCGGTGGGGCCAAAGACTTGTATTAGAATTTCCAGGGTTCACAGAATTGGAGAGTTAGAGTGAGTTGCATTAAGGGTGTGTCTATAAAAATAAAATGTGTCTTTCCACTCTGTCACAAAAACAGATAAACTGGACATGTAAAACAGTACTTGCTTTTGTCCTTTGAATTGTCTAGGCATCACGATGCTATGATCTGGATAATTCTTTCTAGGAATATAGATTTAGGGCTAGAAAGGACCATAGAGGCCATCAAGGCCAACCTTGCCCCCTCCCCATGATTTTACTAGTGAGGAAAATAAGGTTCAGAGGAAAGAAGCAGTTTGTCAAGGCTCTCATAGCTAGTGAGTATCTGAAGTGGAATTGGGACCTGGGTCTTCCTGATACCACATTCACTATACCATGCTGGATTTCTTCATAATCTTTAAAGTGGTGAGTGACCCATGCAAGCCAAAGTCATAACCTGTAGACTAACTCATGACAACCTGTGCAAATAACCTGTCCCATTTCATCTCCCTGGGCCCACGAGTTTAACTCTACAAGGGCAGGATTTGGGAGAGGGGGAGGTGTGTGTAGAAAACTGCTTGGTTCCATGGGAGGAGGGCTAAATATGTAGTCAAGCAACTTGGATTCAAATTCCAGCTCTGCTGCCTGAGTAACTTTGCATGAATAACTTTGGCCAAGTCACAACTTCTATAGACACTGACTAGAGAACAGAAGGCTTGCATAGTGGTTAGAGTACTGCACCTGCCATTCATTACCTCAGCCACTTACTAGTTGTGTGACCCTAAGCAAACCACTTCACCTCTATTGGCCTCTGTTTTGTCATCTGTAAAATGGGGATAATAATAGAACCTACCTCCCAGGGAGATAGTATGCGGATAAAATGAGGTACTATTTGTCAGGCATTTTGGAAACCTTCAAGTGCTATACGAATGCTATCTATGATTAGCTTCTTCATCTGTAAAAAGAAGGGAGTCTAAGGGTGGCAATCTCTAGGGTGGAGAGGAAGGGGGAGGTAGAGGGAAGAAAAAAAAAAGAAAGTTACATGATAACTATTGTATATTTAAAAAGAATAGCAAGTTGTACATTGCAGATTTGCACTTTCATGTGCAATCTTTTCTTATGCCATGTTATAGAAATGTTTGTTTTATTCTATAAATTTAAAATAAAACATTTTTTTTAAAAAAACGAAGGGGGTTGGACTATGGCACCTACAAGGTCTCATTTAGCTCTAAATCTATGCATCTCAAAAGTGGTTCATTTGAATAAGATCTGGGGGTTTGAGTGAAGTGCAAACTCAAAGTGAGTCAAGTGTATGTCATGGAAACCAAAGAAGCTATTGTTTTTTCAGGCTATATTAAGAGAGCCAGTGTCCAGAACGGGGGGGGGGGGGGTTGTATTCCGTTCTGGGCATCGCATTTTCAGAAAGACACTGACAAACTGGAATGTGTCTTACAGTAGAGCAGGTTGCTTGTTCAGATGTGTGGTACTTGTGAGTGAGCGGTTTAAGTCCACAGGGCAGTGATGGGGCTAGAGGCCATAGGCTACAAAGAGTTGCTGAAAGAATTAGAGATGTTTAGCTTGAAGAGGAGACTTAGAGGGATAGGCTGCCTCTTCTCAAGTCCCTGCAAGACATCCTGTGGAAGCAAAGAATTAAACTTATTGTGCTCAGTGCCAGGGGGATGGCATTGGAGCAATAGGTCACTCAGTCTATAAACATTTATCAAGTACCTGGAATGGGCCAAGCACCGTGCTAGACACTGGGAATATAAAGACAGGTCAAAGGCAGTTCCTCTTCTCAAGGAGCTCATAGACTAAAGGGGGAGGCAACTTGCAAACAGCTGCAGTAGAACCTCGGTTTACGACTAACCTGATTTACATATGGTTCACTGGAGGAGGAAAAATTTTTTGCAGAATTTGTGTTGCAGGATGAACAAAAATTCGCAGTACGAACAATGTTTGCTTCACCACTGGCTTAAAGGTGCTAGCCAGAAGCTACTGTTCTTCCAGTGGAGATGTCACCATGGGAATAAGGCAGAGTGGGGAAAGGCTCTTACTTTTTTGCTGTAGAGTCAATTGGCAATCCTCAGCTAGCCCCTGCACCAATTGGCATTGTGCTTACCCAGCTCCTGAGGGCCCTCTGGAAGAGGCACTGACCCAGGTTCAGGATTGTCCCAAAATGATAACCACTCCTGTCAATCAGCACCCAGCCTTCAGAGTCTGTGAGCACCTCCATGTGGCCACTGAACATAGCTTTGAGTATGGCGTACTGCTTGGTCAAGGTCTGCAGCGTGGTGCAGTGGGGTGAAGCCCCCACTTTCAGCTTCATATACTTGCTACTCAGATTCAGCGGCTTGAGATCGTAGGTGGCTTTTCCGCCTCTGTCTATGGCCTCGAGGGTGGGAAGTGTGGGTGGCATGATAGAGACTGGCGGGACCCCAGGGGAGGGGGGCGGTCAGGCTCCTGACCTTGGCCGACATTCGGGCCACTCCCGCCGGAGGTGGCGGTGAGTGACAACAGCAGAAGCAAAATCCCATTCCCCTTCCCAGGCTCCAGGCCACCTCCCCTTCCCCCACCGCAGTCCTAGCCACAACCTCTGACCCTGGTCCTCAGACCCCGACCCTTTCTGAGAGCCCTTCAATTTCACACCCCACCAACCCGTATCCCCACCCCTTCTCCCTCTCATCTCCCTCATACCAGTCATGACTCTTCTCAAAGGTAAAGTGCAGGTTAATTTGTTTTATTTTCAGTGTACTAATCATTGCTATTGTATTTCAGGTGCATCAGGGACAAAAAAAAAAACCTTAAAATTATAAATTATTTTTATATAGCTGTATTTGGGATGTGGTCACCTGACTTTACATTATGGGAAAATGCGCTTTGCAATACGAACAAATTGCATGTCGAACAGACTCTCCAAACAAATTAAATTCGTAAACCGAGGTTCTACTGCATATGTAAACAAGCTATATACAGGATAAACTGGAGATAATTAACTTCGGGAAGGCACAAGAAGTAAAGGGGATGGGGAAAAGCTTCTTGTAGAAGGGGTCATTTTAATTAGGACTTGAAGGAAGCTGGTAGGTGAAGATGAGGAAGGAGGAAGTTCCAGGCATGGGGGACAGCCAGAGAAAAGTCCAGTGACTGGAGAAGGAATGTTTGGTTTAAGGAACAGAAAGGAGGTCAGGGTCACTGCATCACAGAGCAGGTAGGGGGATGTAATGTGTAACAAGAGTAGAAAAAGGGATGGAGGGATTACAAAGGGCTCTGAATGCCAAATAAGATTTTCTGTTTGATCTTGAAGGTGATAGGGAGTCACTGGAATTTATTGGGGGGGGGGGAGGAGCATGAGAAAGCCAGACCTGTGCTTTCAGAAGATCACTTTGACAGCTGAGTAGAAGATACACTGAAATAGGGAGAAATTAGCAAGCAGACCATCCTACAGGCTCTTGTTCAGGTCTAGGTTGGATTATGTGGCCTCTAAAATTCAGTCTAAGACTCTAAGATTCTTTAGTTATATGATCCTGAGATAATGATATAGATTGTGGCATAGATGTGGTGTCTTCCAAGAAAATGGTCCAGTGTCTGGTGATGTTATTTATTACTTCTGGACTCAAATTCAATCCAATTCGTTCCAACAAAGATTTATTAAGCATCTGATGTGTGCAGAGCATTATAGGGGTGCTAAGTGAGATACAAAGTTTAGGTAAGACAAGGTTTTTTCCCTCATGGAGTTGATAATGCAATGGTGGCCCAGACTAGCACCCTTGTTGTATAAATTGGCACAAATACTGTTTTAGGAAGGGAAGCAGGGTCTACCAATTGCCATGCTCCAAATTTAATAGTTCACTGGCTTCTCCACATCTATTTCCCATAGACTAGATAAACAAGAAAGGTCTAGGAAGGAAAATAGGTTGGATAAGAACATAGCAACAATCACATTTTGAGGGAGTTTATTTGGGCATGTTCGACTTCTTCAGTTAAAATGGCCATTCAGATCATTAATCATGATAAACACATTCATTACATCTGTATCTGATTTCCTGATTTTTCCTAATGTTCACTATTCAGTGAGACTGAGAATTAAACAGTAAAATCCAGATCTTGCTTCTCCCTCCCCTCTTTCTCTTTGGCCCTTTATTTATTCTATCTAATTCCCCAAACTACTGTCACTTTCATAGGAATATCTATCTATCTATCTATCTATCTATCTATCTATCTATCTATCTATCTATCTATCTATCTATCATCTATCTATCTATCTATCTATCTATCTATCTATCTATCTATCTATCTATCTATCTATCTGTCTCTATCACATACTTCTCTATCTCTTTATCATCTATCTATCCATTGATTCTCTGTCTATCTCCTCTCAACAGAGAGTTTGTCAAGTCAGACTTATGGGTTTGAGATTTCAAACCATGCAGCAAATGTGTGATCTGGGAGAATCTGCCTCTTGTGATCCTGTGTTTTTATGAAACATCCACCCACAGAAAGGCAGACCTGCTGATCAAGAACCAGGGCAAACATCCTCTGAAGCAAGTCATTTTTGTTTTCCCCTTCTAATTGTGAGGGTTTCCTCTTAAGTTCTTCAGCAAGCATTGTTCAGAAAGGAAATGAGAGACACAGAGACAGAGACAGAGGGAGATACATTAGCCTACTATAATAAAGTAGTTCATGGCACAATTAAAATGATGTAGTAGAAAAGTAACATGATATGCTGAATTTAAATAACGAAAGCTGATTAAGGAGGACATCAGAATTAAATGCTTGATGGAATTGACATAAGCAATCCAAGATGGCTGCCCCAGGTTTCAGCTGAGAAGTTTTGCCAGCCATTGATATTTTCCAGGCAAATTTGTTGATAGATAAAACATTTTTATAGACTTTCCATTATTTCTTGTAGCCATCAGTTTTTAATTTTCTCTTTCTAGTTAATATACTTGTGTATAATTTAAACAGAAAACTGTTCTGTTTCATCATAAAAGATTTGCCTGTTACTTTGGCTGCGTAAATCAAGTGGACAGCGAAACATTCTCAAACTTGTTTTTTTAAGGCATTTGTTGACAACAACAGGAAAAGAGATCACAGACACCGCCAATAAGCGTGGACATCAATTATTTTTTAATTGTATAGGAGTACAGTACACTAATTAAAACTAGTATATCTTGCAATGCCAAAGGCAAAATTAATTATTAATTTTTATTAATATTCAGAAGTAGCACAAGGAATGCATTAATAAAGATTTGGAGGTTGCGACTGAGATCTTGTTTAGCTTTATAGTTTAGCAAAAAAGATTCGTTGGCTAAAATCTGAATCATGAAGCAAGCAAAGGAGAGATGGTATTTATTGGCATGGAACATACTCTTTAGAATGGAGATTTAGTGACAGAAGAGGAGATGGAGAAGGAGATTATTTGAAAATCCCAAATGCTTGTCTACAACTGTTTGACTTGACAACTCCACATTCATGTGTTAAATTGCTATTGTTACCGTGGATACTTTTGGTTATTAAATTGGATATTTTAGTTAAGCCATCTTGATTTGATATTCAATAATTCATTTAGCAGCCTTGCTCAGAATATATCCAGTTTACCAGATCCAAAAAGGCTAGAATAAGCTTAAGGCCCCTGTGGAAGCTTTGAACAAATTCTTCCTCTTCTTTTCACAGTCACCAACAACATAGGTCGCTGGAACTTTCTTTTACCTTCTACTGCCCCAAAGGTAGAAGCAAGTCAGTAACATTTCCTGCATGTGGTCATCAACCAAGCAGACATTCAGTTGCCATGCACTTAAGGTGTGGTTGGATGGGCTGCCATTTTGAATTTCAGTTGATTTCAGATGGTTTAGTTCATGAAGAATCTGATAGAAACCTTTGTCATGTGTGCTCCCTCACCATGAATAGACACAACTGTACCTGGATATTCTCCTCACTGGACCTGATATCTATGATAAAATTTTCAAGTAAGCCAGAAATAGTGGCAATAAGTGAGTGGGGAAGCTATGCCTAGAATCATAAATCTATGGAATGTTTGATATCCATCTCTGCAAGCATTATCTCTTTTCATGTTCCTACCCCACACTCTTGGTACAATGTTATAGATTGCTCTGAGGAGGCTCAATTCTCTCTGCCCTGGTGATGAAGTCACTGATTCAGTTCACCATGGGGAACATGAAGACATGTGCAGCCCAATTCTTCCTATTCACGGATCTTCAAGGAGTGCAAAGGAGGGGAACAGAGCAGTAACAGCTATAATGAAACTATCAGAAGCATTAAGAAAAACTGTACAGTATAGCATATGCACAGTTCAGGCCTTTTCTTCACACCTCAGAATGCAACAGGATTACCCGTCAAACTCAATCTGTTGCCACACCAATGGGAATACACTTTTCTGAGGAAAGACTGTTTTCACCTGATGAGTCCACCATCCGATGCATGTCTCCTGTGAGGCTGATGAAATTTCCCCCACTACAGGAAAAGACCATATTGTTCAGTCTTGTACCGGAAGCTTCTCTGTAGAAAACACAGAAAGTTGAATCTGCCCTTTGTTTCAACAACCTTTATTTGCCCAAGTGTCCCCAGAAACTCAAAATTACTATACAGTGGGAAACACCAAGAACAACTGGAAGTCCATATTCATTCTTGCCATGTTTTCTCTACCTTTTCTGCCAAAATTCCAAGGGAATAAACTGTCTATATTTATGACTTACATTGATGAAGTGACCTCTTTCAGGTAATGATGGGCTAGGCAATCCATGGAGACAGTCTATAACCTCCAGGATGGTACATTGTCTAGAGAAGGATGGTTGTACAAATGACAAGAATAAAATAGACAGAGGCAGCTAGGTGGCACAGTGAATAGAGCAGCAGTCCTGGAGTCAGGAGGACCTGAGTTCAAATCCAGCTTCAGACACTTAACACAAAACTAGCCGTGTGACCTTGGGCAAGTCACTTAACCCCAATTGCTCTGCCTTCCCCCCTCCAAAAAAGCAAAAAAATTTAAAAAAAGAATAAAATAGACAAAATAGGTCCCTGTCCTAAGGCCCTACATTATAATATTAACACTGTTGTTGAAGGTTTGCAGGGCATTTTACATGCTGGATATCTGATCCTCACAATTAACCATGGGAGTAAGTGTGACAGGAGTGCAGTGGATAGAATGCCAGGTCTGGAGTCAGGAAGACCTGAGTTCAAATCTGGCCTTGGATACTTACTAGCTCTGTGACCCTGGACAAGTCACTTAACCCTGTTTGCCTCAGTTTCCTCATCTGTAAAATGAGCTGCAGAAAGAAATGGCAGTATCTCTGCTAAGAAAACACAAAAGGGAGTCATGAAGAGTCAGACAGGACTGAAATTACTGAATAAACAACAACAAAGTGCTACAGGTTTTGTTTTTGTTTTGTTTTTTTCTTTTTTTTGGAGGGGGGAAGGTAGGGCAATTGGGGTTAAATAACTTGCCCAAGTTCACATGGCTAGTTTTGTGTGTGTGTGTTAAGTGTCTGAGGTCAGATTTGAACTCAGGTCCTCCTGACTCCAGGGCTGGCACTCTATCCACTGTGCCACCTAGCTGCCCCAGTGCTACAGGTTTTATCACCTCCATTTGAAAGATAAGGAACCTAAAATTCAGAGAACCTTAGTGATTTGTATGGGATTACATAGTCAGTAAGTGGCTAGTATGGGACTCAAACTCAGATCTTCCTGACTCCAAGTTCCACGATCCAACCATTCCGATACTTGGCCAAATGCATCTCTGGATACCAAATCTTCCACTGGCGAGTAGGTGCCACTGGGCTTGGCAGCAGGAAGACTCGTCATCACAAGTTCAAATCCTGCCTCAGAAACTTACTAGCTGTGTGACCTTGGGCAAGTCATTTAACCCTGTTTGCCTCAATTTCCTCACTTGGAAAATGAACTGGAGAAGGAAATGGCAAAACACTCCAGTATCTTTACCAAGAAAACCCCAAATGCAGTCACAAAGAGTCCAACATGACTGAAATGACTCAACAAAAACAAAATATATATTTATATGAGAAGGAAATGGCAAATCACTCCAGTAACAGATGAAATAAACATTTGTTACTATTGTTTACTATGTGCCAGGCAATGTCCTAAGCATTTTAAAAAAGATTGTCTCATTTGATCCTCACAACAGAGCCTAGGAGGGAGGTACTATTATTATTTCTGTTTTACAGTTGAGGAGATTGATAAAGACAGCAGTTAAATGAATTGTCCAGGGTCACACAGCTAATAAGTATTAGGAACTGGTTTTGA
>NW_027185754.1:16777616-16819015 GCF_028583685.1 Petaurus breviceps papuanus | reverse complement strand
TGATCCAACCTGCCAAGTATCAGCATTCCAAGGGGTCAAGGCAGGTCAAGACTGGTTTGGATGCTGTGCAATAAACACAGTGCCTTTGGATAGCAAATAAATAAACAAAAAGCTAGTTATTGTCTAAATGTCGTTCTCTTGTTAGGTCATTTCTCCTGCAATATTCCTAGTTGTCAGTTTTGATTGATCCTCACATTTGGAGAGTTTCCAACTCTATACTTTATTTTGTTATGGGCAGGTGATATCTACAGGGCACTCACTAAAGCAAGAAATAGGCAATTATCCTGACAAATAAAGGATTTTTATTTTTAATTTGACTTATTTGTTTTCTTCATTTACATGAATCCAGTTATCACCATCATCATCGTTTATATTGTCTTTAAGATTTGCAAAGTATTTTACATACATTATCTCATTAGATGATTAGAACCTTGTACAGTAGGTGCTATTATGCCCACTTCGTAGAAGAGGAAAAGGGACAGGGAGGCTAGGTGGCTCAGTGAATAGAGCACCGGACCTGGAGTCAGGAAGACCTGAGTTCAAATTTGGCCTCAGACACTTAACACTTACTAGCTGTGTGACCTTGGGCAAGTCACTTAACCCCAATTGCCCTGCCTTCCCCCCTCCAAAAAAGCAAAAAAAAAAAAAAAAGAGGAAAAGGGAGGCCCAGTAACTTGCTCAGAGTCACATGGTAATAAATGTGTCCAAGGCAGGATTGGAATTGAAACCTTCCTAACTGCAAGTCCTTCTCTCTGTTCCTTATACCATGCTGCCTAGCATTAAAACGTTCTCTGCCCCCAAGCCCATCATGCTGTGGGGAAGAGGTAGGGAATAAAAAAAAAATCTGTTTACAAAACATATGGTCTAATTGGAGAGACAAGCCTAACAGAATTAAAACAATTACAGCAAAATAATAGAGGATATAATTAATTGTTCATAGATTTTGACTAAGTCTTTAGAAAGAAAGAAAAGGGAGAGGTCAATGGCAGTCAGTCTTCACACATTTATTAAGTGCTTATTATGTGACAGACACTGTGACTAAATGCCATGGATACAAAGAAGGGAAAAACATGATCCCTGTCCTCAAGTAAGTCATATTCTCATGGGAACAGCAACTTTCAAAACATCTGTCTTATCTATCTATCTATCTATCTATCTATCTATCTATCTATCTATCTACCTATCTACCTACATATATAATTTGTTTACATGTCAATATATATTTGGGCAACTAGGTGGCACCAGGTTTGGAAGCAGGAAGACTCATCTTCATGAGTTCAAATCCTGCCTCAGACACTTCCTAACTGTGTGACCCTGGGCAAGTCACTTAACCCTGTTTGCCTCAATTTCCTCATGTGTGAAATGAGCTGGAGAAGGAAATAAGCAAGTCACTCCAGTATCTTTGCCAGGAAAACACCAAATGGGGTCACAAAGAGTTCAACACTACTAAAATGACTCAACAAAAAACAAAATATGTATTTAATATGAGCATGTACACACATAGACATATATACAAACACACACATACACTCATACCCAGTACAGATGGAAGTTAATCTCAAGGGGTGGTATTGGAAAGAGGGAGGAATAATGGGCCAGCAGAATCTCAGAATTAATTTGAATCTTGAAGGAAACCAGGAAAGCTAGGAGTCAGAGGAGAGGAGAGAGAATGCAGGGTTAAAATGTAAAGTCCATATGCTGCCAGGGCTTCAAGGGACTTCAGAGGTCATCTAGTCTAGATGGGTAAACTGAGGTTCAGGGAGGTTAGATTGGTTGTTAAATATCCAGTGGGAACTAATGAATTCAGGACTGGAACTCATCTCCTTACTCCAGTTTTGTACTGTATCCTGGCTTTCTAGTATAAACTCAGCCTACATGTCCCCTGAAACAGAGGGTAGAAGATAATCAGACTGTGTCCTGACCCCTACTGATATAATTCTAGCTCATCTGGGCCATTTTAATCTTTACTTTTAGTTACATGAGAATATTTCTTTAAACACATAGTGGAAACATTTTTTTTTAACAGTCGGTGTTTTAGAAGTTCTTGAGATTTTGTTTATTAGACTAGGGGAAAAGTTAAGGGCATCAAGGACTATACTCACAGGAACATAAGGGTTTCAGTTTAGGTGAATTATTGAGTGTATACAATGGCAGAAGCTGACCCCAAACCCTGCTTTCAAAGCCAGTGTCAAGCTATTTCACTGTGTGAGGTACGGATGGATGTCTGTGGAGATATGGGTAGGCCTCACCCTTCCCAATGCTGAAGTTAAGCAAATGAAAGAGACTAATGTTCTCAAAGGCCTCATCTTGATTATATAAAGAGCTCCTTGGCAGGAGTACTTCCAGTACCTAACGTGGATCTCAAAAGCATGTCTTCCTAATAATGTTTAGCCCTTGTCGGGAGAAAACCTCAGAAGTTTTACAGCTGCAGAAAATCAAATGTTTTCTCAGGAATTTACTAGAGCTGTTCTGAGCTGTTCCCCCTCTCTGAGAAGTTACACAAGCACCCTTTCCCTGCTTTTGCTGAAATGTTCCTCCCTTGGGCCCCTCTTTTCACCTGTTCATCACTTAGATGGAGAAGGAGGTTGTGTTGACACTCGCCACCTGATCAACTGGTCTTTCCCAACCAGCAGGTTGTCACCGTAGGTCCCTGAAGCAATGGTTAGTGGCCAGGCACTGAACAGTTATTAACTTGCTAATCCCTGACTTGTTACTGGTCAATTCAGCTCAAACATTCAAAACAGATGTGTACAACAGACTCCACGTTAGCACTGGACTTAGACAGAATACCTGAGTTTAAGTCCCAGTTTCACCATTTACTAGCTCTATGTCTCTGCATGCCTCTTCCCGTCTCTGAACATCAGTTTCCTCATTTTTAAACTTCATTACTGTTGCCCTAACCATCTCTAAGGATTGTTGAATACACCCCCGAAACATGTTTTTTTAATTGGATGGAAATAAGATCATGTGTGTGAAATCTGAGAAATAGTTTCTCCCTCTTCTAATAGCTAATAATAAGTAACATTTATATAGCCCTTACTATGTGTCTGGAATTGTGCTAAGTGATTTACAATTATTATCTCCCTTGATCCTCACAGTAACCCTGGGAGATAGGTGCTTTTATTATATCCCCATTTTACAGATGAAGAAACTGAGGCAAACAGAGATGAAATGAATTGCCCAGGGTCACACAAATGGTAAGTGTCTGACATTGGATTTGAACTGAGGTCTTCCTGACTCCAGGCCCAATGCTCTATCCATGTGCCTCATAGCTGTCTTGGAACTCTAGTGTCTCAAAGCACTTTATTCCTCTGATGACACAACTCTTTTTTTCTTTTTCTTTTTGGAGTGGGGAAGGTAGGGCAATTGGGGTTAAGTGACTTGCCCAAGGTCACATGGCTAGCTTTATGTTAAGTGTTTGAGGCTGGATTTGAACTCAGGTCCTCCTGACTCCAGGACCAATGCTCTATTCACTGCACCACCTAGCTGCCCCTGACACATCTCTTTCTACTTTGTATTGTAACCGTGTCCATGTGAACTCCTTAAGGGAAAGGACAAGGTGCTAGTAGCATTGGGGAAAAAAAATAAATTGACTCTGCCCTATTCCTTCCTCATGATTATATCCCTGTTATGGTAAAGGAATTAAGGTGGGAAGGGCAAAGAGTTGTCTCTTCCATGTGTAAATGCAAAATGGCCCTTTCCCAATTACAGGAATCCATTCTTAGCTGATCTTGACAATCTTTCCCTGACACCCAGCTACTAATTGGCCAGTTAACCATTTTCCTCCAGTTCACAATTTAGCCATCAGTTCCACTGGTACTAGCAGTGGTAATAGCTAGCAGCTATTAACCTGTTCTTAGTCAAACAGATATGATCAGGATTTGGGAGTCTAATGCCAACCCTGGCTGTTATGGTATTTCACTCCACTGAACAAAAGTGACAGGGAAGGGCTACATCTATGTGACTGAGAGAATGCAAAACCTTCTATCTCATAGTTTAACATCTCTCGTTGCCCACATCAACTTCTCATTCTAGAGAGTTTGGCTAGTTGAATTTGCCCAATCAAAATCAGCCTTGAGACCCCATCCTATCACGGCTCAACCTTTCGCTGAACTTGTTATATTTCACTAAGTTCCAATCAGATGACCTGGCATAATGGAGGAATATGGGAACCCCCAATAAGAATAAGGAGACATGCTCAGATAAAGTGTACAGTTTTCTCCTGGCAAAGACTAAATAAAGGCAATAATAAATAAATAATGCATCTAAAACATCTATCATGTGTCTATGGACCCTACCCAAAACTTCTCTAGACAGTACATCAGTCATTCCAAACCTAGAAGTTCTAGGAAAGACTCGTGTAAGTTCCTCTTTTCCTTCTCACTATTCTCATAACCGCTTTTCCAATGAGTGAACAAAAGAGTGCAGATATAACACCTTAGTTCCCAGCTATCCAGTGACCAACCAGAAACAAGTCATTAGATGAAGACTCAAGACTTCTGGGTCCAAGATTTGTCTTCTTCTTCTTGTGGTATGGAATATGCATTTGAGATCTGGTGCTTGTCCATTTGATGACCTATCACTGAGAGGGACTTCTGCTGCATCTGGCTAGTGCATCCTTCATTATTCATGGAGCAGAGGGAACAGAACCAACAGCAGGCTTTGGGGAGGAGAGCTTGCCACCATTCCTTAATGAACTTGAAAGCTTGGCTCACATTCCTAAGGCCAGGAGGTATATCATACCCCCCAATCTCAGTCTTGGAGTCTTTAACCTGGTTTGTAACACTTCCTCTCTGATGCTTCCTCTTCTGTTCTTGCTTCCATTGCTTACTTCCATTCTTGTACTCTCTCAGTTCTTCCTCTCTCAATTTATACTGGTAGGGCCAGACAAAATAGGAGAAATATTACAATAAATTACAAATAATCACAAAGTGCAAGGGAGTTTTAAGCAGCCTCAAGCAGGGTAGGAAAGTTTAGGTAAAGACAATAGTTCGCCATACCTCCAATGTGAACATTGTATTGGTCCCATTTCAAAGTGCTAAAATTAAGTTTTAGGGATTTAAAAAGTTGGTTTATTTTTAATGTAAATGCTAACAAATCAACAACAATCAGCTAGCAAGCATTTACTAAATGCCTCCTATATACTAGACTCTGTTCTAGATGTTGGGAGCCAAATACCAAGAATGAATTACTTCCTTCTCTTGGGGAGCTTATACTCTTAACTATAACAGGAAGACAACAAATACTCATAGGGGTATACATAGAATAAATATAAAAGAAAAAATCTAAGGCAGCTAGACATAAGGCACCAAGTAAGAAAAGGCACTGACAGCTGAGGTTGGGGGTTCTGGAGGGAATCAAGGAAGGCTCCACATAGAAGCCTATGCTTGCATTGGATCTTTTAAAGGAAGAGAGAGCTTCTATGAGGCAGAGGTGAGGAGGAGGTGCATTCCAGGAGTCTGTCCTCAGGTCACTCAAAGTGAATGAGAAGCTATTGTTTTTAAGGAACGTGGGCAGAATTGTTCCAGTAGGAAACTGAGAGATGCAAGCATATGCCCCCAGTATTAGTTAGGGCGTGAATATTTGGGACTGTACAGGTATTTGAGCCTTTCATGAACATGCTTTAAAATACCCAGACTGTGGCACTATGAAGAAATACCGTTCAGATGATTGACTGGCCCTTTCACCTTTTTTTCAGATAGAGGAGACCTAGCTTTTGTTAAGTAAAGAATTATGACTTTTCAGACTCAGTAAGGGTCTGAGGAATACATAACTGAGAAAGGGGAATTTCTTTGTCTTCAGTGTTTGTATTTTCTGTTTACACGTATTGAATTAGTCAGATAATGGTTCAAATTCAACTCCCAAGTGCTGTTCAGAGCCTGGGATTAAAACAAAGGCATCATTCATTTTTCTTTCTGAGCTGAAACCTTTGGAAGACCTGATCTTCCAGGGAAGGGAAGTACTAGGAATTCTTCTTTCCAATGGGTTGGCAGGCCAGGCATCATAGATATGTGGATGAGAAAGAGAGAGACAGAGACAGAGACACAGAGAGAGATTTATTAGGTACTTAGAATGTTCTAGGTACTGTGTTAGGAGCTGTTAGGAGTGTTAGGAGTATTAGACCTGTGTTAGGAGTATTAGAAATACAACCATTGAAAATAAATAAATTCTGGAAGAAAAAAAATTAAATTAAATAAAAAAAAGAAATACAACCAAAAAAGACTGCCCCTACCCTCAAGTAACGTGAATTCTAATGCGATTATGAACACATAAGAAGGAGTTAGAAAAGGGGGATGGGAAGACTTTCTACAAGAAGGAAAAGTCCAGAGCAGAACCAGTTTTAGGGGAACCTAGACCTGGTCAGAAACTGTATCCTCCTTTTCAAGGGGAGAAGCACAGGGCATAGAGAACTCAGATTGTTGTTGAACAGCAATTTCCAGGTTGGGGAGGTTGTTTGGACTGTACGTTCTCTAAGATCCATTTTGACTCTTATCTTTTGATCCCAGTGTTCTAGCCGGATGAGTTCAAGAAATATTTATTAAACAAGTAGGTAAGTGAATGAATGAAAAAGTGAATTAGTAAGTGAAGAAACTCTTGAGTTCCAGGCCTATTTCCATTTGGTCTGAGGGAAGAGACTCATGGATGAGAGAGAATATGAGCTAACATTAGTAATGGCATCAAAAGTGAAACCAACCCAGGCTGATGAAAGCAAAAGCTGTCAGGCAGGGCCCCTGGCACCAAGATCAGGAACATGCAGCTCCTTAGTACTTTTCTGAGAACTTTAAGCTGGGCCCTTAGGAAAATATTGTATTTCAAAGGCAGTACTTTCCTCCCCTTAGCAAGTTTTAAATAGGATTCTACTCTATCTGTGTATCTCTGAAATGAACATGGCTGGAGACCTTCTATCTAGAAGGAAGTTGTCACATTAAAGAATTTATTTTACTCCCTGATAGTGAATTTGCCAAGGAAAAAAAATTGTCTTTCTGCCTTGGATTTGGAGAGAACCTTTCCTCCAAAGAATTCAAGGCAGTTTACCATCTATATCTCTCTAATCTACCTGGTATAGGGGGAATTGCCCTGAAATAGGAATTAGGAGACCATTGGTTTTATTCCTGGCTCTGACAACTAACTCACTGTGTGGTGTTAAGGAAATCTCTTACCTATCTGGGCCTTATGTGCAAAATAGGTGGGATAATGCCTGCCTTCTGTACTTCAGAAGATTGTTGAAAGGCTTCAATAAAGTGATTGTCACAATACAGCTTGAATGTGGTTCAGGATTCCAAAATGCAATATAAGAAAAGATGGCAATTTCCCTTTTATGCCACTTATGCCACCTGAGAGGAATGCCCAAAGGGCACATTACTTGGGACAAGAGCCAAGTTCATTGTCTTGGTATGAGGAATAAAAGCTGGGAGGGTGTCCCTGCCAGTGGAGGGGATGAGTTTTCTGGTTCAGTTTTTGCCATCTCCAATCTTTAAGATGTAGCTTGAGTGAGAGGAAATGGATTAAGGAGGGGCAGTAAAAAAGAATGGACACAGGTCAGGTCTGCTGCAGTAGCCAATGGGATCAGGTGTTCCAAAGCAGGAGCCTTTGGTAGGTTTTTACAATGCATTTCTCTGGGTCAAAGAGGACCATAAGTTGGGGAGAGTAAACAGTGGCCCCAGACCTACTATGCTGGCTGGTCAAGGTTTCAGGGTCTGGTGCTGTTCCATGATGGTCCTGAAACCTGGGGATTTGACAATTAATTGATATTCAGACTTCTCACTGGCAGGAAAGGGTGATTTCAGCAATTACTATATATAGGCCATAATTTGACAGGGTGTTTTAAGAGATATTTGAGCTATAGCTTCTCCCATTAGCAGGGAGGAGTGACTGCTGAAGTTCTTCCAGTAGTGTATCTAAAAACACTGTCCTGGTATTGCTAGTAGCAGCATCATCAGTAGTAGCAACAGTACTAGAAGGTATGATAAGAACAGTAGCAGCAGTTAGTAGATAGGGGCCTAGTACCATTTCTTTTATTTAAAATGTGTTTGGGGGCTTTGCACAAATAAAGAATCCATTAGAAAGTATTTTAAACGATGCTGTTTACAAAAATCCATTCTTTCCTCTCTGCATTACTGGTCTATTGACTTCTTTCCCTTTTAATCAGATTCTGTTCATTGGTAACCATTACACTCTCAAAAACCACTAAATGAGAGAGGAACCTGGAGTACAGATAATCTCATCCCTTGATCCTTCCCTCTTCTCTGATTTCATTTTTCCATCTCACATACTCTTGGTGAAGACTTACTTTCTTACAATGGTTCTATGACTTAGCTTTAGTATTCTCTTTTTTGGGTCTCCCATTACTGGTGACATTTACATAGTGGGGTAACATGCAAAGAGCATAGGATTTGGAGTCTGATGTCATAGGTTTGAATACCAGGTCTTTTCTTTACCATTTTTGAGAGCTCTGGGCCTCACCTTTGCTCTCTGTAAAATAAAGGTATTGGATCTGTAAAGATAGCATGACCCAGAGGAAAATATGCTGGATTTGGAGTCTGGTGAATTAGACATAGGTCTGAACCCCAGCTCTTCCACTTACATTTACCTTGGGCAAATCTCTTGACATGATTGGGCCTTACTTTTCTCATATATAAAATGGGGCAGTTGTAGTAGACGACTTTAAATCCTAAATGATCTAAACCAGGGGAGTGGGACTCTGTGGCCTCAAGGCCACATGTGGCCCTCTAGGTCCTCAAGAACAAATCTGTTCTGTGAAGTTTGGTTTCAAATCAAAGGGCTGCAGTTGAGGACTTAAAGGGCCACAAGTTCCCCACCCCAATCTAAAACATGCACAATCACTGCTGCCCCATAATGTATCAGTCCCAGAGCACCAATCCTCTAAATACCCCTTCTGCTCTCATTCTCCATGACACAAGTATTCTTTATTCATGGCCCTCCTACTCTGGCACAGGAACCTCCCTCAGCAAGCACTAGCAATCTTTGGCCATTGAAGATTCAACAACCCATTGTTCTGAGGCCCTTCTCTACTTCCAAACCCTGGGACATAAGTGTCCTAGAAACTTAATTTTTCTTTCAGAAGCATTTTCCCATGTGAAGCAAGGTACAATTTATCTCAGGTTCTTTTTTGGCGGCTTCAAGTTTTAAAAATATTTCAGGATGTCTTTAATTTCTTTTCCCCTAAATTTTTCAAAGCTATCCTTTTCTCTTGTGATTTCTCCATATGGGCTCTTCCCCTTGTATTCAGCATTCATCTCCCTTTCTCCTACATCCTATCTTTTTCAGTACTGGTCCCTTTCCATTGTCAGCTCCTTTCTAAGTTCTCAGTCTCTGCCCATTTGTTTTCCCCCTGTCCATCCACAGGTTCAGATTGGGGAGAGGAAACTGAGAGCTCCTTCCTCAGGGTTCTCCTCAACCCCTGCTCCCATCTTAATTAAAATTCAAATGTGAAAACATCCATCCAAAAGCATCTGGTTAATCATTCCCAGCTCTCCTTTTCTGGAATTAAACATATCAGCTATCTTTTAACCATCAGAGGCTATGGCCACTATGTGATAGCCCCCAAACTCTTTAAAACAAACCCCACAATGATGTGATAGAATGGGTGATTTCATCAAATCCTCAGGTTGAGAAAAAATCAGCAACTGTCATCCCATCCCCCAATCCCACTAACCTCCCAATGCTGAATACAGGCATGTTAAGACAGCCAAGATTCATTTGACTTTTGTCTGTGTTTCTATCCTAAGTTCCAATTCTGTGGTCTACATGCCTACGCCGCTTCCTGACCGCCCACAGATCTTACTGCCTGTATCATATATTTGGCACCTGGTTATACTTGACCTAGTATTTGCTTCCATTCTGTCTTATATTCAAATGATTTCATGTGTGGAAGTTCTCTAGCCTCCTCAACTAGACTCTGGGAGTCATCCCCTCTGTCCCCCAGAGAGCCCTGCAGCAGAGCCTTTGGAATGACAAATGTACAAGTCCAAACCCCTTGGAGATCTCCAGGTGAAAGGTTCCATTCAAGGCCAAGGGCTTTCTAGTTTTCAGTTTGGAATTATAAATAGTGGATTATAAATGATCCCTGTCTAAACTTTGGAAAGAACCAAGAGTCTTTTTTTTTTTCCTGGAGCCCTTAGTTCTCAGGTTACCCAACTGACTTTCTCTAACAGGGATTTTTGTCCACTCCCCCCAAATAATTGTAACTGCCTTGAGTTTATTCTTATGCTGCTGCTATATACCCCCTTGTATCAATTTTAGTGGAAAATGCTGCAAAAACAAAAAGGTGATGCCACTTCCCACACTGTTTCAAAAGGTTTTTAAGTGGAAAAAGGTATTTAGTATTTTTAATAAGCATCTTCAATACTATTGAGTTGGTTTCTTTGTTCATATCACAAGATTAATTATGCTGTCAAGCACTTTCAAGGCCTGCTTAACAAAGATTCAGTGATATAATGCTTTGCTTCGCACTGCCTTTTTTCTGCATAGCAATCACAATCAGCATTAGACAATTTAAAACCCTTTCACCAGCCGGAAGTTCTGAAGAGCCTTTTAATCAACAAAAGTAATTTTGCAAACAACTAGATACAGCGTTTTTCATATTAACTAACCTGCATTTAAACTCTGTGGGCTCTGTTCCTGGGTCTCTGATCCCAGGAAAGGGGTTTTCCAATGGGCTGGGCTTTGGATGCGGGGCAAATGGGGGGAAATAGCCACTGCTGTGGACACCCCAGGAAAACCAGCTGGTCAGATCACCCCTCAGAGCCTGCAATAAGGATAGTATTGGGACTTCTGTGCAGTTTCATACATTTTAATTATCCCTTAATATGCTGATCTTGTCTAATCAGTTAAACGAGTTTGTTTTTATTTGGCTGCCCAGGAAGCTTCATTTGGCCATCTTAAAAACAGGATCTGGATTTAGGTTTGGGGCTGTGGGTTCTCCCTCTTTCTCTGGTTTGCAAAAGCTCATCAACACCACTTTGGTGATTTGGAAATGCAAATTTAAAGTCTGTTTTGGAATCGACCTTGCAGATAATCGAGCTGGAGGGTAATTTATATGGTCATTTGATGGCAGCCCAGCCCTGTAGGTAAAGTAAAAGCATATGACATGAAAATGCTTGAAGTGAGTGAGGACAGAAAAAGGGACAGGGACAAGGAGAGCTCTCCACTCCACCCCATCCCACACAGGGCTTCCTCCAGACTCCCTTCCCTCAAGCACAGTTCTAAATGAAACTAACCTGTTAATGACACCTTTAAAACATTCATTTTTTAAAAAATCCCCTGCCAGCAGCTGTAATTTGTACCATTGCTGTGTGGAGTAATTAGCAACTTCTGCGGTGCCTCTGGGTGCCCTCCCACCCCTCGTGTTTGACACTGTTCCAGCCCAGGCGGGAAGTGACCCTGGGATCCAGAGTCGCAGGACAAACGAACATGTCCTGTCACCAGAAATAACAGGGTCAGAAGACATGGCTAATGAAGTCATAGCAACTGGCGTAAAGAGCCAATCAGAGGAGGCGCCAATCTGAAAATGAGGATATAATTAGCAGAAAAAATAACATGCTTTGGTTGGATTCGAGGGGAGCCAGTAATGACTGGATATTGAGAAAGATTCCGAAAGATTAGAGCAAACATTATGCAACAAAGAATACCTAATTAGGGAGAAAAAGTGAATATGCCTTAATTAGAGGGAAATACATGATTGAAAGACACAGAGTTGTCTCTTAATATGAATATCGTAATGAATGTTAGCTCAAATTCCCCGGTTTGGCTTAGCAAAGCATTCTTCGAATTAATGGGACCCTGCCACTATTTGCAGTTGGCAGCTTCCACAATGAACCTCATAAATGCACTGGCATCCACAAGAAATATTGTCTCGGCCAGGGTTCCAGTACAGCAGGGACTTGGTGCCCACAGACCCTGGCAGGAGCACGGGAGGAGGGAAGGAGGGCTGAGCATCTCTGGGAGAGCCCCTCCTAAGCCATACTGGAGCACCAGGACCACTGGATAATTGTGCTTAAAATGCGAGAAATAGATCATTAAAAGCCCAGAGTGTAAGTTGCCAAGTGTCAGCAGTCAGGCACAGAATTCACCTTTTATTTCTCTCCTTCTTACTTCAGTATGCAGCAAGGTGGGAGATGGGGAAGGGGGGAGTAAAGGGGGAATGACCAATGAAATGCTCTTCCTTGTCCTGCCCCGGCCTCTGTGCAAACCTCAGGCTCCCTGTGAATTGTGGCGATGCAGCATCCGTGCAGTATTTATGACCACTGGGGATGAAAAATGGAATGGACTCCCCCTTATTTTCTTACAATAGAAATTTCAAGACTCCAACCAGCTAATCATTTTTCACCTTAATAGACATCTAAGTGATGTTTAATTTCCTTTTTTTTCCCTTTTGCAAAATTGTTCTGGGTATTGATTTTCATTTATTTTGCAGATGATATTTAATTGTCATCATTAGCCATCTATGTCACATTCTACTGTTTAAACAGACCCTGTCAATTTTAGAGCATATTTATAGATTAATTTAAAATGTGTATTTTAATTTACGGCCGCATACCTTTGGTACGTCGGTAACATTAAAATACTTATGGTACAGAATTTTTTAATTAAAACTATTCATCAAAGAGCGTCCAGGTAGCGCGCATCTCCTTGTTTGCAGTGGGGGTTCTGGCAGCAAGAGCAAGCAAAATAATAGGTCAATTTTAAAAAATCTAAAGATAGTGTTTCCAAAGATCTGATTGTCTAATGAGCATTTGCCAACAGATCCCCCAAATTAGATGATATGCTTTTCTTTAGTTATGGACATTAGAGGAAGTGAAATCCTCTTGCCAAGTATTGATACAGTTTCCTTCCGAGATATATGTATTCCTTGCCTGGTCCCTGAGGTCAGGGAACAAGGCTGGAATGGGCAGCCTCTTTTTCCTACAGAATACTCTGAGGCAACTGGCTACTGCAATGGATATGCTGTGGTGTTGGAGTCAAGAAGACATGAGTTCAAGTCTCACCTCAGACACTTAGTAGCTGTGTGAACCTAGGCAAGTCTTTTAATCTCTGTCACTTCCAGTTTCCTTCTCTGTCAAATAGGAATAATAATAGCCCATATCTTTCAGTGTTGTTGTAAGGATAAAATAATACTTGTAAAGCACTTTGCCAGCCTTAAAGCACTATATGCCTGCTAGCTATTATAATTGTCATGGAATAGGAAACTGTCTGTAACCTCCTAGGGGATTCAGCCTTTCTCTGTGCCCAGATTTAATTGATCCAACATTCTTGATCTTTGGCTTTATGTTGAAATGTACGTCCAACATCGATTTTGGTGCCCTGATGTGTGAGGAGTAGGGATAAGGAATCTAAGACCAATCCAAAGGAAACCTTTGCTTAACAGCAATGGCGACCAAGTTTATCATAACTCTTACTCTGTAGACATATCTTCCGTTCTTTTACCATGAGCTGCAGATACACTGTCCTTTTCTTTGAGTTCCCTGGAAATCATCTAAAAATATCAGGATATTTCTCTGGTGCCTTCAGGTAATTCATATTCTCCAGCTGCTGATGCAAATGAAACAGCATTGGAAATTTCGCTGGAGCCTCAATAACCAACCAGTCTGCAAAAGAGAAAACAGCCAAGGGAGTCAGACCAGAAAAATCACCCAAAGGCCTCACTGCTTGGTCCTTGTGGAAAACTTACAGCCTGGAAACAGCTTGCTGCTTCTGGGGAATCTAAGAGCAGGAACAGATAATTATTTTTTTAAACCCAATTTTATTTTTTTTCATCTATTTTCGTAGGATCATATGATCAGAGAATTAAGAGCTAGAAGGAAGCATAATGATCATTATTGAGATCCCTAGATTTTTGTATCCAACCCAAGAGTTTTAATTATCAGGCACATTAATATTAAAACCAAATATTCCTGATTTCTTACTATATTAAGAGGCATTCTGCTGTAGTGAAAGGAGTAGAGATTAGGAACCTGATCTAGGTTCCCAGTCATACATCACTTACATGACCATGGACAAGTCCCACAACTTCTCTGGGCCTCAATTTCTTAATATGTAAAATCAGTATAATGCTATTTATATTAAATGCTTTATGATTATAAAGTTCTTGACTATCCATTATCTCATTTGACCCACACAGTAATGCAATGCAAGCTATTATAACTGATTTGGGGGGTTAGATGTCAGGATTTTAATGATAACTAACAATTGTATAAAGCAGGGCTGCACAACCTGTGGGCACAGCAAAAGATTTCGGTGGCCCACAAAAAATGTAGAGGATGTTTTCCTCTATCCTTTGGTGGGCCTCAAGTTACAGAGGCCTGGTATAAAGCTTTGTACTTTGTACTGTTCTCTGCATACACTATCCCATTGGATCCTCATGACAACTCTCTGAGAAAGGTGCTGTAGGAATCATTATTCCTTTTTTATAGATGGCAAAACTGAAGCACAGAAAGGCTAAATGTCTTGCCCATGGTGACAGGGCCAATAAATGTCAGCGACAAGATCTGAAACCCAATCATTCTGAATCCAAGACAAACTCCCTATCCATTGTGCCATGATGCATTTCATACGTAACAATGTTTTCATCCTTCTACCCTCACTTAGCATTGAGTGGCACCTTGAGGGTGACCTGCTGCTGGCTTCCCATCTCCTGTTCTCATAATGCTTCAGCTCCCCCACTGGTCATTTTGGTGACCAAGGCTTCAGTGGAATGTGGGAAAGTGTCTTCCCATAAAACCCATCATTAATTTCCTGATTTATTTTTCTTAAGTGGGCTTTTATCAGAATGCCCCTTGTGACAGGCCAGGGGCAGAGGCATCTAATAATTGGGATGGATAATGGCACAGGCTTGGACCAGAGTTTGAACCAAATCTTCCTCCCCTCCCTACCCCAGCTCTGAGTGCTAAATGAATCAGTCCACTTGAGCGGGAGGTGAAAGAACTACAAGGTCTCCATCAGAGCAACATAGGGCTGATTCCATAAAATGCACGGTGATCCTTTATTGACTAATGAACATGCTGCTGCCTCTGACTGCTATATTTTACTGTCGCAGGCTGCACCCGCCTGGCAATTAGATTGTGAGTATTTGCTAAAGATGTGTCTGTCTCTTCCCCTGAACTTGAAATAGGTTCAGAGAAGGAAGCTCCAGAGAAAGCAGGTTACATACCTTTCCCAAGTCTTCTGGGGAAATAAGCCATGCACAGATAATAACAGTGCAAACAAGTTGATGTTGCTATTTTTAAATAAGCTGTTATTATTGACTAATGGAGGTGGCTCTAGGTAGGATGACAAAAGCTGTGGAGCAAGAGAATTGCTACTAAACCTTACTGGAGAGGACTTGTTAATGAGAATCACCTAAATGCAGAGGTAAAGAGTTGCCTGAAATCCTTTGTGCTATATATTGTTTGACAGCCAGGATTATCCAGAGTTTTTCTGGTGTGCCCACATGTTTCTGGTACTCACCAAAAATATTTCTCTGTCAATGAGATGTGTGAGCAAGGGAGCCAAGGGAGATCAGGACAAAGACATCTGAATCCCTACTAGAGACATTCATCCTTTATGTTCTTGGTTACTAGTTTCTTGCCATGCAGGGGAAAGAAGGTCACGTATGCCAGGAGGCCTCAAAGACTCAAGAAAGCTGAAACGACAAAATATTCTAAATAATAAACAAGATTTTAATAGGAATAATGACTCGTATTTATTTGGGGGTTTACCATTTGTAAGGAACTTTGCTCAAACCCAGAATCAAAATTCTGCTGAAGTCTTAACTTTACCAAAAGATTTAAATAGCATGTATAATAACATGTGTTTTACAAAACAAAACAAAACAAACCCAATCATTTAATAGTTCCTGAAGTGATAGGATGAGACCAGTACAATAGTAACTAGGCACTTCAGGCAAATTCAGTCGAGTATGTGTATGCCTGGCAGTTGTGGTGGGATCAGAGTAGGAAGGTAGATGAGGGGAAGCCTGTGGGGGCATATAGAATACTCCCAACATGGGCATAATAGCTTTGGAAAAGACCGTGACTTATCCACCTGAAATTTTAGCCTTTGCCCCAAGATGGAGTGGAGTTAGTGGGAAAGGTAAGCCCAAGGAGAGGGACATTCATAATTATGAGACTCTTGGGGTGGTAGCCCAGGAGTGGGCATACTGCATGATGGCATGGGAAGGTATAGACCACAATGTAAGGTCTGGGGCAGCAGTTGCCATGGAAAGAAAGAACATTTGTGCCTAAATTGGAGGCCTAAGGCAGAAGTCCAATTACTCTGGATAAGGTATTTTTTTTGAACCAACATTACAGGCATTCTGGATTGCAAGGAGTGAAATATGTTGCAGAATCACATCCTATAATGACCCTCAGAGATGAACCGATCCTGTCTCTCAACTGAACACATAAAGAAACAGGCCCAGACAGATTAAAGAACTAGTTCTAAGTCACTTACTAGTGGCAGCCTTGATCTTCTCATTTCAGTTCTAATGTACTTACTACTAAACCACACTGCCATTTAAAACTTCTAGACTGTTCAATTATCAAACCTGTGACCTTGGCATTAAAAGTATTCCTGTTGTAACTAATTATGCTAAGGAGCTTGAAGGGATAACAATACACATGGTGTAGATTAAGAACCAGGGGGTCTTGGTTTTAATCCTGGTTCTCTCCCTAATTACTGTATAAGCCTCATTTTCCTTCTCTGAGACTCAGTTTCCTTATCTGCAAAATGAGGACATTAAACCTTTTTTGCTTTTTTATAGTCCCTTTTCTGGTTTGACTTTCTATATTCTATGAATTTTTATTCACTGACTCAGTAGTAATTAACATTTATATAAGACTTTAAAGTTAGCAAAACACTTCATTTGATAAAACTTTCTTTAGGCCTCCCAATAACCTAGCTGTTCAGGTTTTACATGTGTCATATCTCCTTTTTATATGAGAATCTCAGAGAGGTTAAGGGACTTTTCCAGGATCACAGAGCTAGTAATTCTCCAAGGAGTTTGTAGTACCAAAGAATTGGAAACCAAATAGATACTAATCAATTAGGGACTGGTGCTATGTGAATGTGGTAAAATAATTTTGTGCTGTAAGGAACTTAAACATGATGAAAGTGGAGAAGTGTGGGAAAACATTTACTGATAGGAAATGAAGTAAGCAGGACCAAGAAAACAATAAACACAATGATTACAGAAATGCAAACGGAGGGAAAGGACCACAACAAAACAAACAAAATCAAATGGTGAGAAATTATAACAAACTGTGACAAAAAAAGGAAAGATAGAACAAGTCATCTCCCTCCACTTCTTTGCAGAAATGGGATACTATTGGTATGTGATATTGCATATGATGTCAGACATTTTCTTAACGTTAATTTTGGTGAGTTGCTTTTCCTTCTCTTTTCCCTTTGTTATGAAATATTGCTCTCTGAGAGGGAGATACATTGGAATATATAGGTAAAACAAAAATAAAATTTGTCTAGTTGCTTCAGTCATTTCCACTTCTCTATGACCCCACATGGGGTTTTCTTGGCAAAGATACTAAAGTGGTTTGCCATTTCTTTCCCCAATTTATTTTAGATGAGGAAACTGAGGCAAAGAGGGTTAAGTAACTTGCCCAGGGTCACACAACTAATAAGTGTCTGAGGCCAGATTTGAAATGAGGTCCTCCTGACTCCAGGACCAGTACTCTATCTACTGCATCATTAAGGTTCTTCTCCTCAGTATATAAATATAACTTTTAAAAGTATTTGGTGGGAGAGATTTGAACTCGGGTTTTTCTCGCTCCAAGTCCAGTGTTCTACTATGTCATATTATCTTCCCCTCACACAAGAACTGGTGTTACGGACATACAAGATTTCAACCCCATAGAAAGATAGGGAGTAAGAAGCATTTTGTGAGAAATTATTGGACAAGGGATCTTTCCTGGTTCCCATCAAATCACATCCCCTGCACATTCATATATACTGTGATGGGCAAGGCCAACTCTGGGCACAAGTCTGATTTCTCTATATTGTGCAACCCTGAGTAAGCGTTCCAGATTTATCACACTCTCTGCTCAAGGAGAATGACCTGGGCTAAACTGGACCCCAGTGTTACATAGGTGGTTTTATTCCCAACCACTGGTTAGCAAAAGCCTGAAAGAAGCATGTTTATTAATGAGTTTCCTTGTACTTGTTAGGAGAAATAGGACCCTGGAGTCGTCGCCCCAGCAGAACCAAAAGGGAACTGGCTGGTTGTTGGAAGGTGATGATCTTTGATCTTCCACAAACTCCAAGACAAAATCTAGCACTCAGGGACAGAATGTAAATTTGTGACACTCTATGGAGGACTTCAGGCCCATAAACCAGAGACAGTATGTAGTTGCTCATCTGTGACAGATATAATGGAGATAATCGGCACTTAATAAGTAATCCAAGGCTAATTAAATGTTACTAATATACATTGCAAAGGTTCCTCCCATTCCCCCCTACATTTTTAATACAATTTTAGAATATGTGGCTCGAAGAAGACAAAAGTCCCTTCAAGTGACCGATTTTAGAAATGCTGAAACAAAACTCATTTAGATATGGAGTCAAGCCATAGAGTCAAGCATCTCAGAATCAGAGGTAGGTGGCATTGAGCAAATGAGGCTTGGCCCTAGGGCACTGACATGGTGGACTGAGGGGTGTGTGTGTGTGTGTGTGTGTGTGTGTGTGTGTATGTGTGTGTGTGATTGTTACATCCCTACGACTGTCATCCTCTAAAGGTACCCAGAGATCCAACCATTCCTGGGACACTGGACTCTCTGGGCCACTCATTCCCAGTATAGTCATGCCCATGGTAGGTCTAGTTTCTATACTGCTGTATTCCCTTCCCTACCCTTTGGCCATCCCCATTTACTGAACTGATACCAACTTCAGTTCTATCAAGTTATAGATCGATCAAAATAAAAAATTTATGCTCTTTTAGACATTATAGGCTTTATGCATATATCTGTATGTATACACATATAATCTATAAATATATGTGTATACATGCATATTGTGTATATATGTATATACTTATATATACATGTGTGTATGTATGTATAGATGTGTGTATGTGTGTGAAACCTAAGGTTTGCATTCTGATAATCATCTACATACTCCCTAATATGTTTGTCAGCAAACTTCAGATACACCAGCCAGTGTGCAAAGCCAATGTGATTCCCAATCATACCTGGATGGTCAGATTGAGGGAGAGGAAGCATGTGATGGTGGAAAGAATACTGAATTTGAGGAAAAAAGACTTGGGTGAGAATCCTGACTTATGTATTGTTTGCTGCCTAAGTGTCCTTGAACGAGTTACTCTGTGTGCATATAATACTCATTTGTAAAAGGTAGAACTAGACTAAATGATCTCTAAAGTTCCTTCCAACTCAGGATACTGTGGCCCTCCACAGGAGGCCAACCTTGGGCCAGTACTGCTTTCTGACCACAAATCTAGAAAATAGTCGTTCAGTTTATTCCTCACATTACTGGAAAACATGCCTAATTTTCCTTTGAGAAGGTGTGACCTTTGGGAGCTAGGTAGCTCAGTAGATAGAACACTGGGTGAATTCAAATTCAGCTTTGGATACTTACTAGCTGTGTGATCCTGGACAAGTCACTTACCCTCTGTTTGCCTTAGTTTGCTCAACTGTCAAATGTAGCTATTAACAGCACCTACCTCACAGGACTGTTGTGAGGATCAAATGAGATAATATTTGTAAAATGCTTAGCAAATAGTAGTCCCTATATGATTGCTGATTTCCCTCTTCCTCCCATTAGATCTAAATAATCAAGTCAGTTAACAAACATATATCTAGCACTTACTACCGTGTTTCCCCGATAAGACCTATCCCAAAAATAAGCCCTCCCCTTACTGTGTAAGATTCCTCTAAAATAAGCCCTCCCCCGAAAATAAGCCCTATTGAGATTGCTACTAGTGAAGGTGATCCCCTGCACTACACACTACATTACGGTACCCTCTGTATGCACCCACACTCCCCCCGCCCCCCGTGAAACACACGCTGCACTCCGAGCTGCATCCAATCAGAGCTGCAGCAGTGAGCGCGTCATCCTGTTCTTCCCCAGTGATTTGCTTATTGAATAAAGGTACATTTTTTTGTTCACATTTACCTGTTTATTAAAATTGCTGTCAATGTTCATTAAAATAAGCCCTCCCCTGAAAATAAGCCCTCTGGTGTTTTTCTGTCCAAAAATAATAATAATTTTATTGTCTTATTATTATCTTATTATTGGGGAAACACGGTATGTATCTGGCATTGTATAAGTGCCAGGATACAAATATTAGCAAAACAAATGATAGTCCCTGCCCTCAAGGAGCTTATCCTCTAATGGGGGAACACAACATAGAAAATAAAGCTGCAAAAGGGGAAGGGGGATATACCCCTAAATGACACATGATTTATATATTGCAATGTGGTGAGAAATGAATAAAGAGATTGCCCGCCTAGAAGTCTTCTTTGATAAAGATCATAGGAGAAGAATTTTCCAGGGGATGATGGAAGATTCTGAATTGCAACCTGATGAGAAATGACATCATGTGACACCTCTTCCATTCATCTCAGACTGGGAAATGGTCCCCAATCTGGTCTAACTTCACATTCTCTAAAAGATCAAGCATCTTGGACACAGTAACAGCAACACTGTATGATGATCAGCTATGAATAACTTAGCTCTTCTACACAATACAATGATCGAAGATGATTATTAATGACCTGTGATGGAAAAGAATTGATGGACTCTGAATGCAGAGAGAAGCAAAATATTTTCACTTTTTTTCCCTTTTGGTCTGTTTCTTCCTTCGCAACTATGACTAATATGGAAATATGTTTTACATGATTACACATATATAATCTATATCAATTGCTTACCATTTAGGAAGGGGGAGGGGGAGGAAAGGAGGAAGAAAAATTTGGAACTCAAAATTTTGCAAAAATTAATGCTAAAAATTGTATTTTCATATAATAGGGAAAAAAACCCAAGATACTGTTTAAATAATTCAAGCATCTTCCAGATGATCAGGGAGGGTAAAACTTACCCTTGCATTGCACTGGTACTATGCAGTGAAAAAACTACTTACCTAGAATCCAGACAGCATGGGCTTTCTCACTAAGTTTTCTCATTAATAAGTAATTTATTTAATTTCCCTTCTCCGGGTCTCAGTTTTCTCCTCCATAAAATGGGCATGTTTAGACAGGATGATCTCTCAGGCCCCATCTAATTTTTATATCCTGTGGTCTTATGGATTAAATGATTCCCATGATGTTGGCTAGGTGTTTGAATTTCATTGGGAGCCCCAATAATCTCCTCAGGAGAGAAAAGATTCCCACATGTTTCCGGAGCTTCCTTCTAATGTTCTTTTTCCTTCCCTTGGGCAATCATGTTTCTACCAGTCAGTTTGTTTGCTGGAAAAGGGAAAAGAACTAGAAATCACAGGATTTCTAGGGTGACCTGCCTCATGAAGAAACAATCTATTCTCTAATTTCCAAATGTCTGGATTTGGCCTTTCCTTTTTCAGTGAGTACAAAGGGCAGGGACTTAATCAGCGCAAGCTTATGATCTGCACTTACTGGGAATTCCTTGTTCATGGGGAATAATTGCAATCCCCTATCCCCATCACGAATGGGGTTCAACAGGTTACCCATGCTGGCATATGGTAGGCATACACCAAGTCAGTCAATGTAGCGCCCACATGTAGCTCCAGACATCTAAGGTCATCACAGACCTGTTATGGCTCAATCTTGAGTGGCTGGATGCCACTTGTCCCCCTAAGAAACTGGGATGCCAACCAACCAACCAACCAACCAATCCTTTTTCAGTAAATGGACAAAAAAACCTCATAAGCAGTTTTCATACATTGCTAAAGCAACTCATGTGATTAATTTTGTTCTTAATAATACTTGGTAAACTTCAAAGCACTATATGAATATGAGTTATTAATTTTAGTACTAATATTAGAATCATGGAATCATTTATTCATTTAATCAGCATTTTCAGACATCTGTTATATACCAGGCATTATGCTAGGCTCTGAGGATATTCAACCCTTATTGGGATCTCTGATCTCATTGATTTGGAAGTTCCTTTGAATGATTCAGATAGAAAAACACTCCACACCTGTCCTTATTGTGTGACTTTTGTCCATATCCTCTCATAAATTCATCATAAAGGGCTCACCCAACATGGCTGAGGCTTCCCTCAATTTCTCCTTATATCCTGAGGATACCAGTAGAGGCTTCTGCCTGTCCACCTGTCATTCACCACATGGCCAGCCCATCTTTTTTTCTTAAATTAATTAATTTATTTTTAGTTTTCAACATTCATTTCCACAAGATTTTGAGTTACAATTTTTTCTCCCTGTCTTTCCCCTACCCCCACCCAAAAATAGCAAGCCTACTGAATACCCCCTCCCCCAATCTGTTCTCTTTTATATCCTCTGCCATCACCCCCTAACTTTCTAGTAGGGCAAGATGGATTTCTATACCCCAGTGCCTATATATCTTATTTCCCAGTTGCATGTAAAAAAAACCCAATTTAAAAAAAGATTTGTTTTTAAAACTATGAGATCCAGATTTTTTCCCTTCTTCCCTACTCACTCACCTGCACTGGGAAGATAAGCAATTCAATACAGGTTGTACATGTGTAGTTACCCAAATAATTTCCATAGTTGTTATATTGTGAAAGATTAACTATATTTCCATCCATCCTATCCTGCCCCCCCATTCTATTTTCTCCTTTGACCCTATCCTTTTTCAAAAATATTTGCTTCTAACTGTCCTCTCCCCCAATCTGTCCTCCCTTCTATCATGCCCCTTCTTATCCCCTACCCCCTTATTTTCCTGTATGGTAAGATACCCAAATGAGTGTGTATGTTATTCCCTCCTTAAGCCAAATTCAATGAGAGTAAGGTTGTCCCATTCCCTTCCACCTTCCTGATCTTCCCCTCCACTGTAAGTGTTCTCTTGCCTCTTTAATATGAGATAATTTACCCTAGTCTATCTCTCCCTTTCTCCTTCTCCCAATAAATTCCTCTCTCACTCCTTAATTTTGTTTTTGATATCATCCCTTCATATTCAACTAATTCTGTGCCCTCTATGTATACATGAACATACATATGCCCACACTCACATATATATTTATATACACATACACCCTTCTATACATACATATATGTATGTATATGTATATATCTACACATATATTCCTTTCAACTATTCTCATACTGAGAAGAGTCTTACGAGTTACAATTATTGTTTTTCTATGTAGAAATGTAAATAGTTAAACTTTAATCAGTTCCTTATAATTTTTTTTCCTGTTTACCTTCTCATGCTTCTCATATTTGAAAGTCAAATTTTCTGTTTAGCTCTGTTTTATTTTTTCATCAAGAATGCTTGAAAATCCTCTGTTTCATTGAATGACCATATTTTCCCCTGTAGCATTATACTCAGTTTTGCTGGGTAGGTGATTCTTGGTTTTAGTCCTAGCTCCTTTGACCTCCGGAATATCATATTCCATGCCCTTCGATCCCTTAATGTAGAAGCTGCTAGGTCTTGTGTTATCCTGATTGTGTTTCCACAATGCTCAAATTGTTTTTTCCTGACTGCTTGCAGTATTTTCTCCTTGACCTGGGAACTCTGGAATTTAGCTATATTATTCCTAGGAGTTTTCTTTTTAGGATCTTTTTAAAGAGATGATCAGTGAATTCTTTCAATTTCTATTTTGCCCTCTGGTTCTAGAACATCAAGGCAATTTTGCTTGATAATTTCTTGAAAGGTGGTGTCTAGGCTTCTTTTTTTATCATGGCTTTCAGGCAGTCCAATAATTTTTTAATTATCTCTCCTGGATCTATTTTCCAGGTCAGTGGTTTTTCCAATGAGATATTTCATATTGCCTTCTATTTTTTCATTAGTTTGGATCTGTTTTATAGTATCTTTATTTCTCATAAAGTCATTAACTTCCAATTGCTCCAATCTAATTTTGAAGGAGTTATTATCTTCAGTGTCTTTTTGAAATTCCTTTTCCATCTAGCAAATTTGGCTTTTTAAAGCATTTACTGGCTTTTTGGGCCTCTTTTGTCATTTCAGTTAGTCTATTTTTAAGGTGTTATTTTCTTCAGTGTATTTTTGGGTCTCCTTTAACAGACTGTTGACTCACTTTTCATGATTTTCTTCCATCATTCTCATTTCTTTTCCCAATTTTTCCTCCACTTCTCTTACTTGATTTTTAAAATCTTTCTTGAACTTCTCCATGGCCTGTAACAAGTTTATATTTTTCTTGGAGGCTTTTGATGCAGGAGTTATGACTTCACTATCTTCCTCCTGCTCCATTCCTTAATCCTTTTTGTCCCCAAATTCTATGGGCTGTTTGTGTTTCCACTGCTTGCTCATCTTGCCAGCCAATTACTTGACTTTTGAGCCCTTTGCCACGGTAGAACTCTGCTTCCAGAATTGAGAGGGCTTTGTCCCAAATCACTGGGGTTTTCACAGTTGCTGGAGCTATTAGATAGGCACCTTCTCTGCAGTCCTCACAAGCTCTAGCTCACTGGCCACTAATCCCAGGACCACCAGCCAAGACAGGGATCCAGATCCAAGCAGGTCAGAGCAAGAGTGATTACCCTGTGAATGGTTGCTTAGTGCCCCTATGATCTGCAGGCCCTGGAACTCTGGAAGCAGCCGTGGCCTGCCACACCTCCCCCTGCTTCTGGCCTCCAGGGCAGGGGCCAGACCTTGCTCTTCTGTCCCCGCCCCCCTGTTCCAACAAAGTTCCACACTGATCTTTTACTTTGTCTTTGGCGTTTATGGGTTGAGAAGTATGGAAACCACCACAGCTGCTGGTGATTCACTCTCCTGAAGTATGCTCTGACTGCTGCTGGTTGGGGCCTCCCTGGGGCCAGAACTGTGTGGCTCAGGGGGGAACTGCACTAGGCTCCCAGCTCAATGTGATAGGCCCTTCCCCCTATCGATGGCCAGGACATCTTGTCTTCATATCAGACAATTACTTGATGATAACTTTTATTTCTGTTCTTTGGAATTATAGAGACAACTAGGCAGCACAATGTATATTGCAAAGGGCCTGGAGTCAGGAAGACTTGAGCTCAGACATTTACCAGCTATCTAAACCTGAGCAAGCCATTTAATTCTGTCTGCCTCAATTTCCTCAACTGTGCAAAATGGGAACAATGATAGCACCTAACTCTCAGGCTAGGATTAAATAAGATAACATATGTAAAGCACTAAGTATAGTACCTAGCACATAATAATCACTTAATAAATACGTTTCCTTCCTTCTTCATTAATTACATGTGGCAACATATTCATATCTTTCCATTTCTTTCTATGTGCTATTCATTTTTCATCCTTCAAAAATAGTTGTATTTCAAGCAACTAGACAGTACAGTAAATAGAGCGCTGGCCTTGGAGTCAGGAAGACCTGAGTTCAAATCCAGCCTCAGATACTTACTAGCTATGTGACCCTGGCCAAGTCACTTAACCTCAATCAACTCAACAACAACAAAAAAGTTGTATTCCATGTCTTCCTGCCATACAATAAGTAAACATTGATAATTTGGTATTAAATCAGTGGAACTTTGCTTTCATGAGAAGCTTGGGGTCAATAAAGAAGTGTAACCATTTCTTGGAGGCAATCCAGTCCACTCTTTTCTTCCTCTTCAATTCTGATCCCAATTTATTATCCATCTGTGTGATGTGTTTCAGATAGGTATATTACAAATGAAAAAGCTCTATAAGTTTTCAGTCCAAATATACACTGAAATCTAGGTGATAGGTCTTCTCCATCCATTTGGTTTTCCCTTGTGGATGGTCAGATTGTTTTGATGGTTAAATAGCTTTAATTATTACATATCTCTTCCAAGAGACCCTGCAATGTTCTGGAGCTTGATATAATTAGCAAGATGCCATCTGCAAACAGGAGCATCTGGAAGGCCTCACTATCCATAGGGAATCTCTCTTTGACCTTAATTCTGTATTGGATCTCTCCCATTGTTTTGTGAGCATATCCTTCCTTATTTTATGTATTGTCTGATGTTTGCTATTAGAGAGTCTATTGAAAAGGGTTGTTTTGTTGTTATATATTCCAAGGACTTTTGATCAATTTTGGTGTGTGTACTGGAGACATCTTGTTGGAAAAGCACGTAGAGAAATATTTTATTCTACCAAACTAAATGTTCTTCCATAATCAACAAACAATTGATACAATGAGATCTTATGTCCCATTGTGATATGTGAAGGTAAAACAAAATCACATATCCTACTGAGGATACAAAGATAAAAGCAAAATAGACCCTGACTTTCAGAAGTTTTTGATACAATACTTTCTATTGAGAGTCATAAATTCAAAGCTGGAAGTGAACTTGGAGGCTTTCCATCCAATCCCTACATTTTAGGAGGAAACTGAGGGGTCCTACAAGTTTAAATGAATTGCCCAAGGTCACACAAAGAGTAAAAAATTAGAGTTGGGATTCAAATGGAATAAATTGAGCATTTGGTTTTGTTTCTATGTATGTAAAAGAGTTTTAAAGTGGGGTTTTTGGGGGGATTTTTTTTTTAGTATTGTAATCTTATTTTAATCTCACAGCATCCTGGAGACATAGACAAGGCAAATACTACTCTCTCTATTTCACGGGTGAGGAAACTAAGGATCATAAAAATTAAGTTATTTGCTTGGGGTCACAGGGAGAGTTAGAAGACCTGTATTTTATAGTTAAAATCTATACTAACCAGATCTAGATATAATCTAAAATCCACAATCTTAACTTTACCAACACTTTTTAGTTCACTGTTCTTTCCACAGTACCAGACTTCCTCAATCCAAAAACAGGAGAAGAGAGAGACAGAGGCAGAGATATAGAAAGAGACACACAGAGAGAACAGATAGAATTGGAAAGGAGGAAGGAAGAAGAAAGAAAGAAAGAAAGAAAGAAAGAAAGAAAGAAAGAAAGAAAGAAAGAAAGAAAGAAAGAAAGAAAGAAAGAAAGAAAGAAAGAAAGAAAGAAAGAAAGAAAGAAAGAAAGAAAGGAAGGAAGGAAGGAAGGAAGGAAGGAAGGAAGGAAAGAAGGAAGAAAGGAAGGAAAGAAGAAAGGAAGGAAGGAAGAAGGAAGGAAGGAAGAAGGAAGGAAATAGAAGGAAGGAGGAAAAGTAGAAGGGAAGGAAGGAAGAAGAAAATGTAGGAGGGAAGGAAGGAAGACATTTCCCTGAAAGTCAAAGAAAAGAAGGGAAAATAAGACAATGAAGTAGTGATTTTGAAATAAAAATTTCCCTAACAAATGGCTGCATTAATATTTTTGTTAGAAAAAAAATATTTTTGTTAGAATATTAACATCCAATGTAGTCAAACAATAGAGAATTCCAAAAGAATCAGATGAGATTCATTGAGTTTGGTCAGAAGAATTGTTGGCACCCCAGGAGAAAAGAGGGATCTTGAATCCTTAAACTGTACTCTCCCTTCCTCTACCATATATCTCTCAGTCTTTCCTAGAGCCAGAAAGCATGGAAGAACATGCTCTTGGTCTCATTATTCAATCAGAGGGCTTCTCCCCTGAGAAGACAACTTCATCCTCCATCACTGTAAGGATAGATAATTTCTTCCATGGCTTATAAACCAACCTTGTGAATGCCATGGATAATTACTGTGGTGATTTTATGACATCTCAGTGCTCAATGGAACTATCATGAATGAAGTAGGAAGTGAGATGAAGGTTACAAAAAGTTATTGTCCTTCAAACATAGGGGCAGAAAACAAGATTCCTTTTGGGGAGGCATGGGAGATATAATAATATAATAAACCATTTATGTTGGATAGGACTTTGTTGGCATTTCATTTTAAATATCTGTATTGTATTCAAAGGAGAGAGAATGGGAAAGAATTCCTTGAAAGATCCTAAACAAGCATCCTAGACAGTGAGGTAAGTGTAGGAAGGAAATAAGGCATAGATGAGAATTGCAGTTGGAGACCAAAGACCTGGAGTTCTAGTCTACCACTTATAATCATGCAACCATGGCCAAATCCTTGGGCTTCATCATATGTAAAATCAGGGGGTAAGACTAGATGACTAGATCCACCTAAACTATTCTATGATTATGAAAATCTGTTTTGAAAACAAACTGACTGGTTTATGGAGTAGCCTGGTACTATAAAAAAGTACATGGGATTTAGAGTCAGAGGATCTGAGTTCAAGTTTCACCTTTCCCATTTAATTCCTTTGTGACCATGGTCAACTTACTTAACCCTTCTGGGCTTTTATTCTCAAGTCAGTGTATTCAGATTCATGCAACAAGATGAGATCACAAAATCTGATTTAGCATATCCTGCCCTTGAAGTTAGACTGTATCCAAACCACACTGACCAGATATCTTCTTTTAGCCCAGTAATTTCAAACATAAATCTCATGTTTCAAGACAATAACACTGACTTATTTGCAATTCTACTTTTACAATATCTGTTTCTCTCCATATAGACTTAGTAATGCCATGAGCTATTCATATAGAGACAAGGGGCTACAGAACTTGTCTGGGACAGGGCTGACAGTGGGTTTCACACAACCCAAAGTAATCCTTCTGTAATTCAGATTCCTGATCTGGTCTAATTTTTTTAAATTAGGGGGCGATTTTCAACATTGTTTTTCAATTGGAAGATTGAATTGAATTCTCTATCTCATCAGAACCACAGATCCTGATTTTAGATCCCTGACAGTTTTTAAAACTAGAAGGGATATTAATGATCATGCAGTCTGACCCCTTCATTTTATAAATAAGAGAAACAAGGGGTAGAGAGATAAGTGATTTTTCTAAGCTCACCAATTTGCTAACTAGCAATTCCAGGTTGAAAGTCACATCCTCTACCTTTAAATCCAGTTTTCTTTCCACGACAATGTCTTTTCTGTCTACTAGTTGGAATGCCTTAGAATAACTAAAAAATTAATAAACAAACATTTATGGAGCACCCCACAGTGGTGCAGGAGTCTGGCCCCCAGGCCCCCAGACAGGAATCCAAAGTTTGGAATCAGGACAATAGAATGGTGGAGGAGGGGAGCCACCTCTCATCACTCCTATCCTGGCTTGAGTCACCAGAGGTTACAAAGACATGCTGCGCCCTTCCTGTTGCCTCCTCATTGACGTTACCTCTGACATGGGTTTGGTTATTCCATTCCCCGTAGCACAAGCTGTCCCTGTTCCTTTGGAAGGTGGGATCTATGCACCCTCCTGCTGGCAGTTCATACTTCTTTCACTCTAAGTCATTGGTCTAATTTTTTTTTCTTTTCAGAAACCTGTAAAGGGTGGAGAAAAGCTCCACATATTTTCCATCCCTGTTATATACAGTAGCTTGTTTTATGACTTTGTTTTAAAAACTATTGGCTTAGGGTACAATAACACAGATGTCTTTGCCTCACAAGAGAACCATGAATTTCCACTTCTCTCTCCTCTGTGACAGCTCCATTACCATCCGTGGTTATTCTCTTCTTTGGCCCTGAAACAAGAAAAAAAAATTGGTCCTATTCTCCCACAATCTCCTCTTAAAATAGGATAATAGCATCAATAGAGCTGGCATTCAGTCTCCTCGAGTTGGTCCCCCCTCATAAAAGTGACCATCTCCCCAGAAGCCATGACTGGCAGTGGCCTCCTACTAGGTCAATGTCTAGTCCCCAAAGGAGTGATAAAGCTATCGTTGAAAAAATTACATTTTTTCCCCTCGCATGCGCACAATAGGCATTTAAGTAAGTGGGGGCAGCACACAACAACTGAGAAAACTTTGTTGGTTGTCTCACTAAATCTTCACCTACATGACCCAGGTTTGACAACTTCTTAACACTCTCAGAAAACAGTGAATGCCTTGTAAAGAGCTCAGAGCTCCATCAGCTTCTCCTGGAAATATCTTAATTCAGATTGGATTGGGGGAGGGGGGAAGGAAGTGGGGGGGATTACAGACACCTCGTTGCAATGTTGGCGTTGTGCAGAGAAGTCATCTTGTCTTGTGTTTTTGTGGAGAATTCTCCCTTTTCTGTAACATGTCAGATTGTCATGGTGCAGTGTCGGGATGTATAAAATGGTAAGGTGTGAGTTTAATTAGCATGGAACCAATTTCTTGCTCTCTAATAATAACACCTTGAATTTATGTATCACCCTCCTCCAAGAAGCTTAAAGCATGAAGAATGAATTTTCTCGTTTTGTCTCAGCACACACCAAAAGCACAGGTAGGGAATCTTCTCTCATCTATAGACAGGGAAACTAAGGCACAAAGAGTCCAAGGTTCTCTAACCCTAACCTAAGACCACAAAGAAAATCATCTATAAAAGATGGGGGGGTGAGATGGGGTGGGGGACTAGAAAAAGAGTCCAGGCCTCTAAACTCTTCATTTAGGGCTGTTAATCCTGGATTTTCCTGCTACTTCCTAGATGTGTCTGACTTGTTCTAGGAAATAAACCCAAGGAAAATTAATCTCTATTACCTCCCACCCAGTTTGCCCTAACGGCATCTTCCCTGGTCCTAATAATTCCCCAGCTGACAAAGAAGGGATGTAGCTCATAGGAAAGGATGCTTTACAAAAGGGCCGTCCTGATCTGCACCTTGGGCAGACAATCAGTGACTGCACAGTGAATGAATGAATGAATAGAACCAAAAAGCTAAATAGTAGGTAGTAAGTTACCATCCCATCTCCACTTAGCCAGTCAACAAGCATTTATTAAGCCCTTAGTCTGAGCCAGGCAGTTTCAGTCATATAGTCTCTACAGCAGTATTAGACAAAGTTTACTGCTGCCTTCCTGGAAATAAGGAGCAGCTAGGCCAGGATGGGATTCCTGATGGTCCCGACTGCTCCAAGGGGGCCTTGCACAGAGCCCCAACACAATCTATAACACTAAGCTAGTTGCTGAGCTGCTGCTCTCTGCGGTAATTGTGTGTGTGTATATTTGGTCCCTCTTGCTGACTTTGATGAAGTTTTTCCATACTTGTAAGCAAGTACCTTTCACCAGGATGAGGATTAACCAGGGCTATTAGGGCTCGTCAAGAACAGATTCCTCCTCTTCCTTCATTTGAAATGTTTTCTTCCTGGGGATTATGAGTTAATGCATCTGGAACAGCATTCACTCCTCCAGGTTTGTGGTTTCTCTGAAAGCCATATTCCAGGAATCATACACGTGCCATCTGGCGACGGTTCCTCTTGGATCTGGGTTTGCCATTAAACATTGCAAAGAATACTGGCCATTTATCACCGTGAATCTGGCACCTTCTAAATATGGGGAGAAATTATCAATTCTTCAAATAGGAGCTAAATGGGGCTAGGGTACTCCTGGGTAAGTCCTCCGAGCTGGGCTCTTTCACGAAATTAGAAAATATTAGGCCTTTTGAAAAGAACTGTTCACTGTTCTAAGAATATTGTTCCACCTTTCATTGGAGGGAGGAGGGAGGTGAGAACCTAAGAAATGTTCATTTGAAGTCTAGTCATAGAATCAGAGATTTAGGACTGGGAAAGATGTTCATGTCATCTAATTCAATCTCCCTCCTATTTCCAGCTGAGAAAACTGAGTCTCAGAAAAGCAAAATGATTTGATCAAGGTCACAGACATAATAAGTGGCAGGGCCAGAATTTGAACACAGATCCTCTGAACTTGAGTTAAGCACTCTTTTCATATCACTCTACTGGTTAATTTAAATATGACCTTTACCAAGAGTTCCTTAGTGACACAGGCATTTGGAACTCATGGGAAGAGATGCTTTACACAGGAATCCCTCTGATGGCCAAAATTTAACTCTAAGGAATATGTGTTGGAGATTGAGTATTTGGTATGGTGACATCTATTAAAAGCATTGTTCTTAAATTTTTATGGATCTTTTGTATGTTCAGATGGTTGTAGACAACAGTTCTGTCTATAATGATGCTTAATTTCCAGCACAGTTTATTTGTTGAATTCTCGAGGATATTTCAGGGTTTTCATTTGTAGTATGGGGATTTGCCATCTGCTAATTTATAAAGGATGGCAAACTTCTGGTGTAAAATCAAGTCTTTCCAGGTATCCAGAAGATGCTAATTTTTTTCAACCTTTAGTGCAGGGGTTCTTATCCTGGAATACTTGACCTTGTATTTTTTTAATATATAGAAATAGATAAATAAAAAGATAACTTTTCCAATATAATTGACTTACTTTTTTTGTCCTTTATATTTTATTTTAGGCATTTAAAAACATTATTTTGAGAAATAGTTCATGGTATTCTACAATCAAAGGAATCTATGACCCCCCAAAAATGATAACCCCAATGATAGTGGTATGTTGTACAGCTCCCATTATTCTATTGTATAATCCATATTAATCAATTAGTCTGGGTTCTTTAAGGATAACTTTTCTCTGGTTCCTGATGGTAAAGACCTAATTCTGAATCACTATCATAAACCTGTCCATTTTCACAAACAAATCCACATGATTCATTCATTTATTCTACACTACTTTGGTGACATAGATTGGTTTAGTTCATGGGGACATAGCCCACAGAGAACCTTCTGATTTCACTCGCACATCTTAGACTTTCCATCGGCTCCATCCAGAGATAAACCACTTTCAGCTACATTTGGCAAATCCAATGACATCTACTTGTCAGCTTTTACAGAGAAGCAATGCCTGCTTCTTCTAAACGTATCTGTATAAAATTTTAGCCTATTTATTGTGTGCTCTGAAAACACCTACCAACTGTCTTCCTTCTCTTTGATAAGGAAGTGTTAGTGTTTCTATAGCTGCCTTGGTGATAGGAATTGCTTAGAAAGATGTTTCATTAGCATCATACACATATTTGTTTGGACATCGACATCAGTTGTCATCTATTTTACTATACTGAAAGTATGCGTTAAGAATGATCTCACATAGGTGTTAATTGCTACAAATATGTTCTTCCCATTAAGCTTTGAATTCAGGTTGCCAGTGAGTCTCTTAATGTGGATAGCATGAGCTTTCACCTTGATAGTCTAGGCTCAATGTATGTTACCTGGAGGAGACCAAGTATTTGTATAAATTACCTTTATCCTCTAGTTCAAGTTGACGTCCAGATTAAGGCATCCTTTTTCTATTCTTCCTTGATTAAGACATTTCCTCTTTCTAGTCCAAAAGACATTTTTATACTGTTCTGAAAAGTTTCCACAAGATGAAATGAAATAAAATTAATGAGTATCAATCAAGTGCCAATAATGTACCAGGTATTGTGTGAAGCACTGTGAAGGGAAGAAACTATTTGATGCTTTTCCTTAGTGGAAACATATAACTTGATGTCACCTAAGAATATCAAGTGACTAATATGGTGTTTTGTCTTGAAAAGTCATACTCAGGTCTGTTTAGGAGAGATAATAATAGTTCTGGCCTAAGTAAAACATAGTGGGCTTAAGATGTCTTCATGAAAGCTACCAAGTTTTACATAAACCTTTCTTAACACTATTATGTTGGTAGTGTGTTTTAAGTGGAGAAACGTTTTTAAGTCTTCTATGAAGACATCAAATACAATATCAGTAACATAGTCCTTGAGTCACTTTTATATATTTGTTGCACAGGACATTAGTGAGGAACTGAGTCGAAGGCTTTATGAGAATCAATATAGTCTAAATGTTAGTACTTTTGAATGGGCTATTCAATGATCACTGAATCAATAATGGATTTCTTTTTGTATTCCTAGGATTTGGGGCAAAACTTTTTTTCTCCTTAGCCTATATATTGTTTTCTTTCTTTCTTTCTTTTTAAGCAATAGGGGTTAAGTAACTTGCTCAAGGTTACACAGCCGGTCATTTCTGGGTGTGGTGCTGAGTATCTGAGCCTGGATTTGATCCAGGTCATCCTGACACTGGAGCCGGTGCTCTTACTCGCTGAGCCACCTGGCTGCCCCTATATATTGTTTTCTATTTCATTTGGTGACCTCGTTAGCTCGCATGGGTTCAAATACCATATCTGTACAGAGGAATCCCAGACCTGTATATTCATTCTCTCTCCTCAGCTCTAGTCTCAAACCATGAGCTTCCTATTGGACATTTTGACCTAGATGTCTTATAGACATCGAAAATTCGATATTTTTAAAGCACAATTCATCATCTTTACTCTCAAATCTACCCCTCTTTCAAACTTTCCTATAACTATTAAGGACAACACTATTCCACTCTCTCCAATTCACAACCTTAGTGCTAGCCTTAATGCCTCATTCTCCCTCAATTTACTCATCCATTCATCTGCCAAAAATTGTTGTTTATCCCCATAATCTCTCTTGTATACATTTCCTCATCACTCACACACCTACCACATTAGTTTGGTCTTCATCAACTCTCTTCTGTACTATTAAAATAACCTCTTATCTAGTGTCTGTACCTTGAGTGCCCCCCCCTTCCAGCATAGCCACCACTGGATGTATGTACATGTATGCACACACATATGTACATGCATGTATACATGTGTGTGCATTTACATATATGATAAATGCTTTATAAGCCTTTATTAAGTTCTTGCTATGTGCCAAGCACTGCACCAAGGACTGGGGATTCAAAGACAAAGGTGAATCATGTCTTATTCTCAAGGAGTTTATAATCTAACAGGAAGGCAACATGTGTTGCTTGCACTTACATGTTTGGCATCTACTAAGTACTTAATACATGTTGTTAGTTGGATGGATTTTTAATAGCTAATAATAGCTAGCATTATATAGTGCCTATTATGTACTGGGTACTGTGTTCTGCACTTAATAAATGTTATCTTTCTTGATACTCACAACCACCATGGAAGGTAAGTGCTAGTGTTATCCCCAGTTGACAGTTGAGGAAACTGAAGCAAACAGAACTTAAGTGACTTGCACAGTGTCACACAGCTAGCAAGTATCTGAGGTTGGATTATTTGTGTCTTCCTGACTCTAGATCCATTGCTCACTCCAGTATGCCACCTGGATGTCTCTCTTTCTAAGCATTCATAACTTCTGGAGTAATCCTAAGCGTGTTATTGTTGTCTAGAATTATGATTTTAACATTACGGTGAACTCCCCCAATGCAGATGGGTTACTCTGCACTGAGAAGTTAAGTGACTTACTCTGGTCACATAGTATATTTCAGAGACTGGACTTGAACCCAGGCCTTCCCAACTCCCAAGACTCGTTATCTATTAATTTTATCATGCTGCCTTTCATAGTTTTCATCATCATCATCATCATCCTCCTCTGAGTCTTGGCTAGGGGTGGGTCTAGGCCAGGGGTGGGTCTAGGCCACAGATTTCCCACCCCTAGTCCAAGCAGAACAAATCTAATCCCTATTTCATGACAGCCCTTTAAGTATGTGATAATACTCCCCCACCTCTACCCTGGTCTTCTATTCTGCAGGCTAAACATTCCAAATACTTTCATATGACATGGTCTCCAGTCTTCTCATTTGATTCCCCAGTTGCTACTAATTCCCTTTGTGATCTTAAATAAATCCCTTCCCCTTTCTGGGCTTCAGTTTCCTCATATGTAAATGGGGAGACTTGGCCTAGCTCATCTCTGAGGTCTCCTTCAGCTATAAATCTATGAATCTATGATGTGTCAAGCATATGTGTGCACATATACATATATGCACATATGTAGCTAGTATTGAGACCTCTTAGCACCCCAGGAAAGTAACAGCATAATGTCCATGGCCCTTCCTTGACCACCTTGTGCTGACTCTGGGGATATTATCAAAGTTTCATCAGTAAACCAGGACTGAGGGCAGGGTAGGAAAGTTTCCCCAGCCTCAGATAAATAAAATAAATACACAAGCTGTGATTTGGGGAACAGCAGAACAGACTGGTCCAACAAGGATAATTGGTTTTAGCATTCCAATCTGAAGGATTGATGGTAGAACTGAACCGAAGCTTTCACTCTCCTCTTTGTGGTTAGAAGGCTCTGTTCTAGAGAGAAACCTCAAAACATCACCAAGTGACATCATCGTTCAGAAGGAAGCATCAGAGAATGCTGAGACCTGGAGCCAGGGTCAGAGGACCTGACTCCATCATTTATTTACTCTATGACCTGGTGTAGTCTGTTCCCCTCTCCAGGCCTCAGTTTCCTTGTCTGTAAAATTAGAGTGGTGGCTGAACAAGATGATCTCATAAACTCTTAAATACATAAGTACATATGAATTATTATGATTTGTAAGGCCCCTTCTTGTTATCAGATTCAATGAAGAAAGTATTGATTTGAGAAATTCTCACCCCATCCCCAGATCTCATTTTGGTCTCAAATTCTTCCTCCTCCAATCCTTTCATGAAAACTGATTCCCCAGAATTAGTTCTCGAAGTGACCTTGGAGAGTTACTCCAAACTCTCTCATTTTACAGCTGAGGAATCTGAGCCATAAAGATGGTGAGGGAATTGCCCAAGGTCACAGAGGGTATAAATGGTAAAGATGGGATTCAAACCCAGATACTCCAACTTCAAAGACAAGGAAAGGGAAACGTCCTGGTTTTCAGGTCGTCTCCCAAGCCTGTGCTTTGCAAAGGTGGGAATGGACAGGGGTGGGACCAAAAGATGAGAAGCCAAAGTCAGAGTGGGGGAAGAGTGAATAGTTAGCTGGTGAATTCAAACAACTTGGGTGGCCAGCCTGGGTCAGTCTGGCTAATGAGCATAATGTTTTGTTTTCTGCATGTGTCTGTTTTTGCCATACAGATTATGTTTTCAGCCTAACCCGACTCTGTTGAAAATGGGACTCCATCCCACTTTAGTTCACTTTGTCCCAGCCTTGGAAATAGCTTCGCACTTACTCACTTGGTTTTTGTCGGGAGATTCAGTAGAGTGGATAGAGTAGGAAAGAATGTAGTAATCTTTCACTGCTATCTCCATCATAACGATTGGGGTCATTACAGACATGTGTATTTTCTGGTAGCAGCTCAGGAGTCCCCAGCTGTGTCCAACCAGGGACAAACAGCTGGATGGATCTTGAAGAGTCAACATATCTCACAGAGATTCTCAGCTGTTTCAGTTCTGCATTTTGGACGTGGTTAAGATGCAGGCCCTTCCCAGGATTGATTTCCAGAAACAACTAGAAGCTGACTAGTGTTCTAGCTATCACTGTGATGTAGCCCAAAGCTCCCATGGCCCTGCAGATGGAAAGCATGGACAGAAAACTAGCCCCTTGCATCCAAAAATGATGAGCTGCCCCTCAGGCTGTCTGTGCAAAGATTGCCTGTTTGGGGAGTCCTAGGAGAGATTTTTGGGTGGCAGGGTGGGTGCCAGGGGATGCTGTTATCTGGGAAGATGAGGAGCCTACTTTGGCAACGGCATTTCAGAATCTCCACCACTGCCACCCTGCCTGACGCTCACTTCTTAATCACTAATTCCAGGTCTCTACAGGGGAACTAATTCCATAACATATAATGTATAAATAATTTTTTTAATTAGGACTTGACAGAATAATTGTAAAATTGATATTTTACTTACAAACCTTTTTCTTAGAGTCTACAAAGTGACAGCAAAGGCAAACTTTCTCTGCAGCGAGAATTTTACAAGATGTAGCATATTAAGAAGGAGCAAACCATATTGAGCATAATTAAATTATCTCTGGATGTAGATGACTTCTTTTCTGAGTGAGGTTTTCAAGTCTCAAACATGGATGTGTCATGGGCCTGGGCAAGGTAGTTTGATGAGCTGACTTTTCACCATGTCCAGTGGTGGTGAGGGCAATTGTCATGGATGGTCATTGTCCAGTGGCACCAGGACACCTCTGATTTGGAAAGGAAATGATACGAAGACAATCATGGCAGTCCACGACTTTGGAATTTAGGGGAATGGCCTTACAATATAATTGTTTCCAAAAAGAAAAGGTATTCAGTGAGGTTGTTGACTTATTCTCTATCAATTACAGGAGTAGAGCAAATACCTGGATAGCTCAGGCCCCTAAACTCACTTTGACAGGAAGCATCTAGGGAACTTATTCAAATAAACAAAAATAAAAAACCCACCCCCCCAAAAAGAAAGAAACCAACCCAATTTGGGGGTTGTAGTTTGGTTTGAATGGTTTAAATTTATGTATAATCATAACCTAAAAGACCTAATTAGAAACTCCTGGAGGAGTGAACTCACTAATTCATTGATTTAGGGTTGGAAAGAAAGACAGTGTTAGAATGCTCTAGATGCCCATATCAAGTTAGATAAAATTGCTTCAATTCTTCAGACATTGTGCATGCTGTGTAGACAGTCTATGAGACCAAATAGTTCATAAGATGTTTTTATAAGATCATAAATCCAGATCTAGAAGGACTCTCAAGTCCGACCCTGCTCCCATTTTACAAATGAGGAAACTGAGGCCCAAGGAAGGTTAAAGGCTTGCTCAAAGTCATGTAGGCATTATGTGTCAGAGGCAGAATTTGAATCTATGTTCTCTTACTCCATAGCCCGTAGTCTTTCCAATTATCCCCCACCCCCTCAAAGCCGCTTTGGGCTTTGGCATTGATCTCTGTATTCTCACATTTCTGATTCCAAAGATCAACAACCACAGCAGTCACTTTCTCTCCCCCTCCAAACTCCTCCAGCATTTATTCAACCATACCATAATAATAATAACAATAATAGCTAGCTTTTATATAGTCCTCTCAGGTTAGAAAAGTGCTTTATATGCCCTCTCTCAATGGATCTACACAACAGCTCTGGGAAGTAGGTCCTATTTTTATCCCGATTTCACAGATGAGGGAACTGAGGCTGAGGAGGGTTCAGTGAACTGCTACTAGCACTTCAGACGTCCTAGCTCCAAGTCCATTTATCTTCACACCAGTCACCCAGCTGCCCTGACTTGGCATCTGCCTTTTACTGCTTCTTCACTATAGCAAGTGGATGAGCTTTGACTCTTCACCTGAGTGGGGAGCTCCTGAGGGCACACTGCTTCTCCTCTTATATCCCCACTCTGGAAGTAGCACAGTGCTGGGCATTGGACAAGAGCACAACAAAGACTTTTTCAATCAGTGAATTACTTCACATATTCATTCTTTTAGTCCTTTAAGACTCACATCAGCTAATAAAAATTTATAGAAAAATATATCCTGGTTGTTTTGGCATGATTTCCCATCTAACTCAGAAGCGTTCTGATGCCATACGACCGTGACCATCCATCCATGAGTTACCTCAAGCTCGCCACTGGCCATAGTGACAAGTGACTGCACTGGCCACAGTGACTCCTAGAGGTGTGACCAGGTCCACACTCATGTCTGAGGTATGGAAAAGTCACTGAGAAAAGAAGTTGTTCACTTCACACAAGGATAATCTAATTATGCTCAATTTCGTTTCCCTCCTTCTTAATAGGTTCCATCTTGTAAGAAAGTTTGCCTTTTCTGTCACGTGGTAGACTATAAGAATCTCCCTCCCTTGAAAGTCAGCTTGAATTTTTCATACTAGTTATATTGGAATTAGTTATATCATCACTATATTCCTAACTATAGTAGATTGGAATGTTGTGGTCTCTTTAGTCTGTAAAGACAATGTTTGTGGAGGTAGGAATAGGGTTTACAAATTCATCAGGTAGGTGGTGCAGTGAATAGAGCACTGGCCCCGGAGTTAGGAGGACCTGAGTTCAAAGCCAGCTTCAGACACTTATGCTAGCTGTGTGATCCTGGCCAAGTCACTTAACCCCAGTTGACTCTACCACCACCACCACCAAAAGGTGGATACAGACTTGTTCACTTCACCCCAGAATCATAGAACCAGCGAACCCTCCAGAAGCTAGAAAGAAACATCAATGGAAAACAGTTCTAGGAGGAAGACACTCATATATAGTGGTTTGCACTTTACAAAATGCTTTCACAATATTGTGCCATTTAACCCTTCTAAGGTATATCTGAGACAGGCAGGACAAGTATGATGAGGAAACTAATACCTCAGCAAAGTGACTTGCTCCCAATGTCATCAGTCTGAAGCAAGAAAGGCTGTCAGAGAATATCAAAGCCTAACCCACTTGTTTTATAGCTGAAGGAGACTAAATGGCACACAAGTTCACACAGTTAATGATCACCAAAGGTGGCAATTGAACCCAGGTCTTTTGACTCCAGAGTAAGGCTCTTTTCATTGATCTGAGATGATGTTGCTAGGAAGCAGGGACACCGAGATCCACACTAAGATTCCTTGCTTGCAGGCCCCAATGTAGGGACACCACACTTTCTGTTATCACCATTTTATGCAAGCTAAAACTAGAAAATTGGTTTGCAGAATCTAGGATCTTGGCATTGAAAAAGATCTTGGAGAACACCCAGCCCTTTCTGGAATGAGAGATTTGCAAAGGGTTAAAAGTCATGAGGCATTCTTCCAAGAGGAAGAATCCTGGATTCCAAAATCAGAGGATATGGGTTCAAATTCTCCTCTTGTACCTCCCACCTATAAGACTTTGGACAAATCATTTAATCATTCAGTCTCTCTGGGCTCTTCCAGAGGGATCTCAAGTTTGATATATCCAAAATAGAACTAATTACGTCTCCCTCCCAAACTCCCCTCCTTTTCTGAACTTCCCTATTAAGGGCAAAGGCATTATCATAATTCCAGACACCCAGGTACACAATTTCAGTATCATCCTTGATTCATCACTCTCACCTCCCAAATCAAAACACTTGCAAAATCTTGTCATTTTTATCTCTCTACATATATCTTATATCTGTCCTCACCTCAGCATTCACATAACCCACACCCTATTTCAGATCATCATTTCTCTCTGGGATTGTTACAGTAGCATCATATTTGGTCTTCTTACCTGACCCTCTTCCTCACTCCAGACCATCCTCCACCCAGCCACTAAAGCGATTTTCCCAAAGTCTAGGTCTGACCATCACTTTTCCCCTCCTCAATAAACTCAAGTGGATCCCTATTACCTCTGGGATTCACCATAACTATCCCTTTTGCCTCAGTCAGAGATAGAAGGCAGGTTCAAAGGTCCATTGGTCTGACCCTAAATAATATCTCACATATTCTTATATATGTCCTAACCAAGTTTTCCTTGTGCCCTTTTGGCTGCTTAGATCTTCCAGTGGCACCTAAAATGCCACGTGGGTCCCAATGCTTTGTGAAAAGGGGATCCTGCTGGACATGTACTAGGACATATTGCTAGGAAGGAGATACAATTAAAAAGAGAGAGAGAGAAGGAAAAAAGAAAAAATTCCAGTTCTGAGTGTAAGTTTAAAAATGTAACTAAAAGCCTTCATCAAAGTTTAAAGAGCTTCTGGCGCTTTTAGCATTTCCTTATTCTGATTTATTGACAATGACACACCTAGCAACTGTCTTTTCTGCCAAGGCAGGGAAGTAATGGACTTGGGGTGGGGGTGGGGGAGGGGGAGAAGAGAGAGAAGGGGAAGGAAAAGGAGAGGACGAGAGGGAGGGAGAGAGAGTGTGTGTGTTAGAGAGAGAGAGAGAGAGAGAGAGAGAGAGAGAG
>NW_027185754.1:16732386-16777516 GCF_028583685.1 Petaurus breviceps papuanus | reverse complement strand
GAGAGAGAGAGAGAGAGAGAGAGAGAGAGAGAGAAAACAAGAAGGTGCTGTTCATGGGAGAGAGGCCCTGATTACAGCCCACTAATTTGTTATGCACTCCGGCAAATCAGCGGTGATTCATATGACAAATAAGGAGAAAAAATTAACAGCTGTCATGTTGTGATGTGTTAATTTCCTGACAGTCTCTGCACTGCAGCCAATTACTGATTTAAGGGCAGGGAGAGAGGGCCCTGTTCGAGCTTCTAATTAGGCTTCTTCAAGACTAAAAGGATAAAAGGAAAAAATAAGAGCAAGAGAATGAAGCAGGTAGCTGGGCTCCCATAAAGCACACATGCTTTAAAAGCCCCAGTTAAATAGCTTTAAGCTTAAGTGTGTTTAAGAGAAGAATTTAGAAACATTTATTCACTTTTATCCATGACCTGGTGGTTTAGGCTTTTGTGGAGTAATTGGGAGATGAGCAAGGCCCACGGCTCCCTTTGCCCTCCTTCTGCAAGAGTCCAGCCTCTTGGATGTAATCTACTAATAATACCTTTGTTTAGTAATGTCAACAACCATTCATCATGGGCTGCAGATGGAAGGGGACTTCCATGAGGCTCTCCAGTGCCTCCCCCATCCCCACTACAGGGAAGTCTGGGGTTGAGACAAGCGTAACAGTGATGAACAGGCTTGATGTAGGGAGAGTGGGTGGGGGCAAAATGGAAGAGAGCTATGATATAACTGTCGGTCTTAGCTGCAGTCCATCACCTGCCATGGCCATGTTCCTACCAAAGAGGAGTTGGGATAGATGGGCCACACGGAAAGTTGCCAAGGGGTAGATCTGAGATAAGTTCAGATCTCTGCAGGGACTGGGTTATTAACTGCCTGACTGGATTGTGCCAGCAGGCAAAATGGGTGAGTTCACATAACTTAGATCGGTACCTCCAGTGGTCTAGTGACATGGCTTATAGTTAGATCTGTGATCCCATGGTTTCCACTAGTCTATGGAGATGTGGCTTATATAACCCTCCTGGGAAGGATATGGCAGCACCTGGCACCCAGGAAAGACATCCTAATGCCATCCCCTGGGCTTGAGACAACTTCACCAAGATTAAATCACATATTTAATTTCTACACTTGACAAATATTTGCTATTCAACAAATCCACTGTCTCCCTCTTGGCCTTGAGATAAAATATAACCCCCTCTGCTTAGTTTTTAAAGCCCTTCACAAATTGGCCTCAACCTTTTCAGCACTTTGCCTCTTGCACTCTACAATCCAGACATATTGGCCTCGTTACTGTTCCCCTTATATAATTCATCTCATATCTCTATCTATACCTTTGCCTTCCCTATCCCCCCAAGCCTGTGATATACTTGTTCTGTACCCCCATCACAGAGAATTCTTTTCCTCTAAAAGAGTTCAAGTACCCCCTTTTCTATAAAGCCTTTCTTGATACCTCTCAACTACTAAGGATTCCCCCTCACCCAAACTATCTTGGAGTTAACTACCTTGGACTTATTTGAATATATTATTTTATATTGATTACATATATATTTGTATATATAAATAGACATAGACACATATATATATATGTATATATACAAATATATGCTACTATTAGAATGTAAGCTCCTTGAAGAATGCCTTAAAAAGCAGAATTGGTCAGATGGAAAAGGAATTTCGAAAGCTCACTGAAAAAAATAATTGCTTCAAAATTAGATTGGCGCAAATGGAAGCTAATGGCTTTATGAGAAATCAAGATACTATAAAACAGATTCAAATGAATGAAAAAATAGAACGCAATGTGAAATATCTCACTGGAAAAACTGCTGACCTGGAAAAATAGAATGTAAGCTCCTCGAGGGTAGGGACTGTCAAATGGCTTAGTGATCTGTGCCTGTAATATCTATTACTATGGAGGCTGACAGTAGCACATCACTGGAAGTGAAAGGACAGGAAAAGATGAAAGGAGAGGGGTTATCTCATTCTTTGTATATGTGCTTGCTGATTGATTAATTGATTGATTAATATGCACCACTGGGCCTTGTGAGAGACAAAGAAAAATGTGGCATTATCCTTGCCCTCACAAAGATTACAGTCTACTGTAGGAAACAAGACAGTGGTGCTAACTTGCACTTGTATAGACCTTTAAAGTTTACAAAATGCTTCCCCCACAACCTTGGGAAATAGATAATGCAATTAATATCATTGGCATTTTACAGGTGAGGAAACCAAGGCTCATATAAAAGGATTAAGTGACTTGTCAAGCATCATAGCTGGTAAATGATGGAGGGAAGATTTGAACCCAGATCTCCAGACTCCAGGTCTAATTCTCTATGCACTCTGTCAATATGCCTCCCAGTGTGTATCCACAAAAATATGCAAAAGAGGGGCAGCTAGGTGGTGCAGTGAATAGAGCACTGGCCCTGGAGTCAGGAGGACCTGAGTTCAAATCCAGCCTCAGACACTTAACACAAAAACTAGCCGTGTGACCTTGGGCAAGTCACTTAACCCTAATTGCCCTCCAAAAAGCAAAAAATATATATATGCAAAAGATAAGAGTTAATTCCTATAAAGGAATGAGGAGCTGTGTGTAAATCAGAAACTCTGGGACTCATAAAGGGTGAGATCCGTTCTTACTGAAAGTAAAATCTCTAAATATTTCCCAGTGACACAATAGGAAGGACAAATGACTGTGAAGGCAGTCAAGTCCTAGGGTAGAAACCGAGGGTCCAGAAGAGTCACAAAATCTGAGAGTTGGAAGGGATGCCAGGGTTCAACTAGTGTCTCTAGTCCCTGAGCACCAAAGTCTTCTACAATAGGGATTCTGTCTGCCTTGAACCCCTTTGGCAGTCTGGGGGAGTCCGTGGAAGTCTTCTCAGAATACTTTTTCTAAATGCGAAAAATAAAATATGTAAGATAATAAAAAGAATTAAATGTATTCAAATAGCCATAATTTTTTTAAGCTCATCAAGCTCAGGTTACCAATCCCTGCTCTGCTACACCTGCAGCCAATGGTGACCCAGCTATCCCTTGAAACCTAAAGTGAAGGAGGTTGCGCTACCTCCCAAGGTGGTCAGTTCCCCTTTTGGAAATCTGTCATCATCAAGAAATGTGGAATTAGAAAATGTCATATCCAACTGATGTCTGGCTCTCTCAATGCAATCTGTACCCAGTGTTTGAGAAGCCTTGTGGTCTATCCTCTTACTGTTGGGCAAGATCACCTAGGAAGAAGATAGCATCTTTTACTAAAAGCTTCTGGGGAAAGAGTCCACTAGAATGCCCCTTACCTTTGTGATTTTGGTTGTCTCTGAATGTCCCCAGCCATTGATTGAGAGGCAGTGTGGTATGCTGGATGGGGCATCAGAGGCAGGCCAATCTGAGTATTGCCATGTTAGATACTTACTATGTGCCGAGGTCTAGGTCTGACCATGTGACCCGGTTGTTCAGTGAGCTCCAGTGTTACATCTAAGATCAAATATAAAACTCTCCAATGGTCCTTAAAGCTCTTCATAGCCTGGCCTTTTCCTGGCTTTCAAGTCTTCTTATACCTTATTCCTCTCATGTATTTTACAACCCTGCACATGGGCCTATCTGTATCTCCTCAAATATGACCCTCCATCTCCCTGTTTCCTTTGTATTGGCCTTCTCCCAAAGCTGCAATGCTTTGCCCTCTCACTTCTACATCTTGGTCTCCCTGGGTCCCTTCAAAACTCAACTCAACTATAACCTTCTGTAGCAGGCCTTTCTTGGTCTCTCCAGCTGCTAATTCCTTCCCCCCCTTTCATGTTAACTCTTCATTTATACTATGCACACACACAATATACACACATATACATACATATATACACACATATGATATATTACTGTATATATACATATGTATGTGTGCATCTTGTAGATAACTATCCATATGTTGTCTCCACTAGAATGTAAGCTTTGCGAGGATAGAGACTATTTTTGCATTTCTTGGCTTCCTTAGGCACAGTGCCTGGAACACAGTAAATGATTATTAAATTTTTTTGATTGGCTGACTGACCACTCATGAGGCCCTAGGCAAGTTACTTTTTTTTGGGGGGGGTGCTAAATTTCCTCATCTGAAAAATGGGAGCTTAGAGGTTGAACTCAATAGCTTCTAAAGTCTCTTCCATCTCTAAATCTATGATTCCCCTACCCCAAATATCCATTGGTTCAGTTTTTAGTGGAACCCTACCATTATTTTTAAAAGAAAAGTGTTCCCTCACCTTTAGACAGAAGTTTCCAGCCACCATTGGGAAAATGTGAGGCTCCCCCAGGAAGCCTGTCTGTGTTGAGGAATTTTCTTGTACAGAGTTGACAAAGGCCAACTGAGCCAATTCTCCTTCCCATAGGCAAGGTGCTCTTACCCACCAATACCTTCCCTTGATTTATTGTTTTTTTATGTGGTCATGGAGATTTTCCAGCACTCCCTGATGCTTGCTAAAAGGCAAATTACACTGAGATTTTTGGAAGGAGAAAAGACCATTACTGATCAAATATGTAATTGTCTCTTGTGTTTCCATTTTTCTTCTTGGTATCAGAGAGATAATGTTATTCTCCTCTGAGTATAGCTGACATAGAGCAAAGGAGTTTCTTCAGGATATCTCTGTTTATGGAACCCATATCACAGGCATAGCACAAGAGGGTGGCCAAGGAAGAGAAAGGTTCCATACCTAACCAGAAGTCCTCTGTCCCTGCTGAGGCTGATGGAGGTCACATCCGTAACTGGCTATGTCCAATAGGACCTGGAAGACTGGACTGAAGCTATATTGATTATTTTACTCCTAAGGCTAACATCAATTTGATATCTATGTGCCCAAGCTAATCAATCAATGAACAATTATTAAGCACCTGCTTTGTTTCAGGAATTGTACATGGTGATAATGATACAAAGACAAAAGTGAGAGAGGTCTTGCATTGAAGCGTCTTATATTTATAGGCGTGTGTATGTGATTATAGATATAGTATATTAATTAAATACAAAATAAATATAAATTTATTTTGGAAGGATTGGAAAAGGTTAGATGTAGGAGATTGAAGTGAACATTGAAACAAACTTTTTTTTGTTGTTTTTTTTTTTTGGAGGGGGAAGGCAGGGCAATTGGGGTCAAGTGACTTGCCCAAGGTCACTTGGCTAGTAAGTGTTAAGTGTCTGAGGATGGATTTGAACTCAGGTCCTTCTGACTCCAGGGCCAGTGCTCTATTCACTGCACCATCTAGCCACCCCAGAAACAAACATTCTTAAAGGCAAAGGGAGTGCATTCCAGGAATGGAGTGCAGCCTCTGCAAAGGCCTGGAGATGAGAGATGGTCTAGGGTCCATGTATCCTTAAGACAATCATATTTATGTACTGGGGTCTTGTACCTCCTCCTGGAAAGCTGACTTCCCTTTATGGCTGTCATTAATAGGCAGTCAGTATTAGCTTATTTCATTTGGAGTCACTGTAGGTTAAATCACGAGATGAGAACGCTGCAACATTGATTTTGCTGGTGACGGCAACCCTAAACTTGAAGGGATGGATAAAAGGTAATTCACTCTGTAAGCTTTGCTCAATCCTGACCCATTATCAATTTAGTTGAAATATGTCAGCACAGTGAGATATTGAGAGTATTATCTTTTTTTGGAGGGTTAGCTGAGTAAATAAAACACATACATTTACCTATCTAAGTGCTGTCCAAGCTAACTTATGATTTATTGATCCATATAGTGCCCTTCATTTGTATCAAGATGTTCTACCCCGTAGTACCAGAAACCAACAAGATGTTGGACATGCCCTAGAAATGCAGCCACCTCTTGGGTGGAATGTCTCTTCCTGCAAAAGTACACATCACTATTACTTTGCCCACATGGGATCTAAGGGCTTCAAAGAGGATCTGAGAGGTCTTAAAGAGATAGGTGAGGGAAAACAGCAGGGATGAAAACTTATGGTTTGCAGTACAACTATGGAAAGAGTGTCCAAGGAACTATGATTACAAGCTAGATAGATGGAAAAGCTGCCTATGATGTGGAAGTGGGTGAATTAAGACAGGACCACAAAAAGCCAAAAGGGCTTTTTTATTAAGTCATTGGAAGTTAGTGGGGGTACTTGACTAGGTACTTAGGAACCTAAGAATAGTCTTCCCCATCTAATTCAATACTTGTGGACTTTTGGTCTTGACTTTGTTTTCTGAGGATGGTGGTGATGATGTTGATAACAATGAAGATGACGTGATGTAATTAATTTCTTTAGTGCTTCACTTGATGGTGTGTCAGAAACTAGACCTCATCTTTCTGTCCTTGTCAGGGGCCTGATTCCAAAGGTTATTCTAATACCTTTGAGAAACCTGGGGAGATACTGTCTCCTTCCTGTTTCATTTTTTCTCTTTCACTTTGCCTATTCTCCTTCCCTTCTTTAATTTCCTCCTTCTCTCTTCTTCCTCTCCTCTTTTTTCATTTCTTCTTTTCTTCTTTCATTTTCTTTCTTCCCTCTATTTATGTTTTCTCTTCCCATTTCTTTTACCTTTTTTCCTTCCAGGATGTTTTCCTCTTTTCTCTTTCCCCTTCTCCCTCCCGTTTGCTTTTCCTTCTTTCTCTCTGTCTCTTCCCTCTTCATCCTGACATCTTTTGTTCAGGTACCTTCCCTGACTCCTTCACCTCTTTCTCAACTTCCTTTTGTGTTTTCACCCATCAGAATGTAAGCTTTGTGAGGGCAAGGACTATGTTCCTTTTTGTATAGCAACAACTAGGTTAAGCAGAGGACAGAGTGCTGGATCTGGCCTCAGACACTTACCAGCTATGGTCAAGTTTCCTAACATCCATTTAACTCATCTGTAAAATGGGGGTAACTATAGCATCTACCTCCCAAGGTTCTCGTGAAGATGAAACATGATAATATTTGTTAAGTGTTTTACAAATAAATGTTAGTTCTTATTATTTGTGTGATGGTGATGGTGGTGGTGGTGATGATGATGACAATTCATGGCACTTAGCATAGTGGAATTCAGAGGTGTCTAGCAAACACTTACATACTCTTTGTCTGCCTGCCTGCTGCATCTCCTCTTTCCTTACTGGTCCCTTTACTGATTTTCTCACCCTTGCTTCCTGTCTTTGGGATGGTAATCCAAAGGTGGGAGGATACATTATTTTTTGTAAAGAAAAACATAGTCTGAAAAGAGAAAACAAAATGCTGCAACCAAATGATTGAAATAAAAGTAGGGCCTAACATAAAAACTGTCCCCAAAATTGCCTGTTTTCTTCCACTCTCTTTGCCCATGCTGATACAACATTCACTACTGTATGGTTTGCAGATACCACCTGACTTTCTTTCATGTCCAGAGGTGAACAGAGAAAATCCTGCCCTGAAGCCATGGTTTTATTTGCATTGGTAGGATGATGCCAGGTTCTGTGTTTGGGGACTCCATTCATTGTGTTTGGCTTTTGCCTCTCCATTGTTAGTAATTCCATCCGAAGAATCTCAAGGTACCTTTTCCTTCTACCAATTTTATCTTTCCTCCCCTTGCTGTTCCACATGACTTTTTCTCTAGTGTTTTGAATAGACTTGAGTGTAGCATGGCTGTTGTGTTAAAGAGTCATAATTTCTGCATTATGAGGCCTTATCGGAGCCATTTTCGTCAGCCCTGCCAGTTGTTATCTGTCCAAGCAGCTCCGGGAATCCTTTTTGTGAGTGGCATGAAAGGTAGTGGGAGTACAAAGCATTTGTTTCTGAGTGATAGAGAGATGTATCAAGTTATCAAGAATCCTGAAAATGTGGTCTGTGAGATGATAGCAACTTTAAAACACAGCAGGTCAAATTTGGGACCTAAACTCCCTCTTCCCTTTTACCCACAAAGGAGTAATTTTAAACAGTGTTAACCACTGAATCCTTAGTTCACAAGGTCTCTTTTATAAATTTCTCATTCACTGAATATTTCCAGAGTATTCTAGGAGGGAGGATAGTGGCTGGTAGGATTTTCATTTTACAGATGGAGAAACTGAGGCATGAAGTAATTAAACCTAGTCTGTCTACATCTCAGGCTTTAGCTAATCCGCTAATCCTTGTGCATGCTAAGTCAAATCACTGAACATTCATCCAAGCTTCCTGTACACATAGGCCTCGGAAATGGGTCACTCATAGTCACTTGCTGACTTCTTTGTTTTCTTCTGTTTCTCCCAGACAACTCATGGTAGTGGTGACACACATGTTAAGGGAAGGGGGGCAATGAGACAAGAGATGGGGAGGCAGAGCAAATATCAGTCTCATTCCTTACAAAGCCCTGTCTGACAAAAGCAAATCCCTATTACATAATGAAATGTTTTCTACTTTCCAAAATGACCTTTGACTTCTCCTTCCCTACAGAGATGGAGGTTTGGGTAGGTTCGTCATGGATATGGATCTGGAAGAGGCCTGAGGTAACCTCTCAATTTATATGTATAGAAAGGATATTACTTTGACAAGATCACACAGGCTCTAAGTGACAGAGCAAGGGTTTGAAATCTTGCCCTTTCCAAGAATCTGACCTACAGCCTGGATAGGTGATTCGGTGACAAAGTTTTACAGAAACATTTTCTTTTATGTTAAAAGCTATATTTGCACATCTGAGATTTAAATATAAAAGGAACTTCTTATCTGTGTAATGTAACTTTCTCATTTTATAAAGAAAACAAGGCTCTCAATGGAAAGTGACTTGCCCAAGATCACAAAGGGTTATAGTAGGATAAATTTGTTGTTTGTAGTTCAGTCGTGTCTGACTCTTCATGACTACATTTGGGGTTTTCTTGACAGAGATGGCAGAGTCGTTTTCCATTTCCTTCTCTAGCTCATTTTACAGATGAAGAAACTGAGGCAGTGTTAAGTGACTTACCCAGGGTCACATAGCCAGTAAGTGTCTGAAGTCAGATTTGAATTCAGGAAGTTGAGTCTTCCTGATTCCAAGTCCAGTGATCTATCCACTGGGCCATCTAGCTGTTGTAGGATAAATAGTTGGGAGGGGGGGTAATTGGTCCCAATCTGATTAATCTAGATTGTTTAGATATAAATAAACAAAATTAAAACAAAAAAAACCATTTCCAGTCCCAACTGTGTTATTGTGGCATGAATACTGAAGCCCTGAATTCAAGCCCTAGCTTGCCTTAAGCAGATCATTTTATTCCCTCTGGGCCTTGGTTAGGACCTCTTCTATAAAAATGGGCATAAAAGCTCTTTCCATGAGTACTCACAGGATCAGAGATTTAAAGCTTCATGGGAATTTAAAGGTCATCAAATCCAACCCCCTTATTTTCCATAGGCCCAATAAATGACTAGCCAAGGGTTACACAGCTACTAAGTGCTTAAGGTAGGATTTGAACCCAGACCTCCTCGATTCTAAGTCAGACTTTCTTTCCTCTATATCATACCATTTCTATACCACAGGGCTCTTATATAAGTTCATTGAGATTGTGGAGATAAAGGCTTCAAAGAAGTACTGTTCAAATGAAGGTTGTAATTATTTCCTGTCCGACTTTCAGAATTCACTGCCTAAATTAACCAGATTATTGTGACCAGTTCTCTCTCCCCTTGCCTTTGTGCTGCCTAGACACAGCCTGCAACCATTCTGCTGTCAAGAATGTGGCATGTGCTACCTCCACCAACTGCCCCCAAGGGAGTCTTTCCAGTGACGGGAGCTGAGCTGCCTCCTTCTCTGGTGGGCAGACGCATCAGCAGAGCTCATATGGTGGTGGTCAGGCTATTGGTTCTCTCCCCATTCCCTCTCCTTCTCACCTCTTCAGAAACAGTGTGGGTTTTATATTTTATTTTTAATGTAATGTAGAAAATAATTCACACGCTTATAATAAAACACGACAAGCTAAGCATAACAAGTAAATACAATACAAACTACATCTCAAGCCTCAGAGGTAAAAGAAAATAACTAGTTTTGGTTGCTTTTTATCTATTATGAAGAATGTCAAGCATTTGACAATGCAGTATTTAATAAAAAATACTATAATTTGTGCTTAAGAGATAGAAATAGATATCACATTTATTTCATTTCTATCCAAGGAGACAGTATTGGGAGTATCTTAAAGGAATTAGGAAATACAAAGTGAGAGGTTTGATGGGTCTGGGACAGCCTGGGCCTGAGGCTCTGTCACTATGGAGCAGAAGCACTTGGATGATCAATCAGTCAATTTGCTGGCATTTTGTGAGCACTGACTATGTACCCAGCTGGGGGCTCAATACCCTGGGGGACACAAAGAAGCTTAAAATACCATTCCTGCCATCAAGTAGCTCATAGTCGAGGCGGGAAGAAGAGAACAACAAAATGGATAATTAGATACTAAATTGTGTAGTTTAACCCATATGTGTTGTAGGGATTTGGAAGAGGGAGAGATCCATGAGGCTGAATGGTCATGTATGACTTCCTGGAAGAGGCGGCACTATTATTAGACTTTCAAAGATGGATATGATTTAAAGAGAGTGTGTACAACCTGTACAAAAGAACAGGAAAAGGAAGAAATCTGGTTTCAGTGCTGGGAAAGGGAACAAGAACAGATGTGCACAGAGGAACAGTGAGAAATAAGGTTAGAGAGGGAGAGTGGGTCAGGGCGTGGAGAGCCTTGAATTTCAGCTGTAAGAGTTTTGACTTCATACTGTAGGTAAAAGGGAGCTGGATGTTGTAAGGTTTCTAGTAAAGCATAATGGGCATGGGGAGGACTTTTGTCTCCTTCCTAGGAGGTATGGCACAGTGAGAAGAAAGAAGGAGTACTCTGCAATTAAAAGATGTGGGTTCACATCCTCTCTCTGACACTTCCCACCCATGTGACTGGAGGAAAACAACAAGAATCCTTGGTCTCAGTTTCCTCATCTGTCAAATTAGAAGATTGGACTCCAACACCTTTAGGGATCACTCTAGTTCTAGATCTATTATCTGGGATGTTTTGCCTGATTGGTGTCAGGATATTTCCAAATACAGTTATTTTTTTAACTTTGCACTCATTAACAAGGTATATTTTGGTACTAGAGAGATATAATTTTGTGGTGTTTTTTTGTCCTTTGTTCTCAAAGAGGACCATGACATCAGGAAGATGATGGCATGACTTGCAAATGAATTGGACTTGAGTGAGGGAGAGCTGTGCAGGGTCACCAGCCTCACTTTCTCCTCCAGAGCCATTTGGGTCCAGTGGCCAGATAAAGATGAGGATGACTAGAGATGACCCAGGATGCAATGGGAGACCCTGGCCTTTTAAAGGTAAGGTCTTTCTGAGGACTCACTTTGAATGAGGCAATCAATGCCCATTCAGTGAATAGGCCTGTTTAAGAAGTGAATCAAGGGCAGAACCCACAAAATGACACAGAGAAGCTAAACCCCCACTGAGGAGAGCCCAGAAGGCCAGCAGCAAGCATCCAGCGCAGGGCTCTTGGAGCCGAGCCCACCCCATGCCGAGGCTTTAGCCCCATGTCGGGCCTGACCAGCCACCAACCGGAAGGACTCCAGATCAGCAGCAGCTGTGGCCGTTTCCAGATTTATCAACACGTAGATGCAAAGGACAAAGTGAGAGGTCAGTGCAGTCTGGGCTTTGGGACCCAGTAAGTGGGAGTGTGTGGGTTTTGCCCCAAGGGAAGAATCTGCTGAGACACCAGCACAGCCAGCCAGTGCCACAGGGAAGCTTCAGCTCCTGGCCTGCAGAGTGGAGGGGATCAAGCACCAGTTTGAGGGGTAATTGCTCTTGCTTTAACCTGCTTGGATCTGGATTGCAGTCTAGGGAAGAGGTCCTGGGGTGTGTGTCCAGCTTGCCAGAGCATGTGGAAACCTCAGAGAGGGCACCCATCTAATAACTCCAGCAGCTGAGAAAACCCCAGCATTTGGGACAAAATCTCCCCTGTCTGGTGGCAGAGTCCTACTGTGGCAGAAACCCTAGGGGTCAAGTGACTGAGAGGTGACATGACCAGGAAAAGGAAACAAAGCAGACAGAAGATTCCAACATTAGACTCCTATTTTGGGGACAAAAAGGAGCAAAGCATGGAATAGGAGGAAGACAGTGAAGTCAGAACTCCTGCACCAAAAGCTTCAGAGGAAAATACAAGCTGATTATAGGCCATAGAGGACCTTAAGAAGCAGATAAGAGAAGTGGACGAAAAATTGGGAAGAGAAATGAAAATTATGAAATGAGAGGCAACAGCCCGACTGAGGAAAATCACACCTCAAAAAATAGACTAACTCAAATGGCAAAAGAGGCTCAAAAAGGCAATGAGGAGAAGAATGCCTTAAAAAGCCGAATTTGCCAGATGGAAAAAGAATCTCAAAAGCTCAATGAGGAGAATCATTCCTTCAGAATTAGATTGGGGCAAATGGAAGCTAATGACTTTATGAGAAATCAATATGCTGTTAAACAGATCCAAACAAATGAAAGCATAGAAGGCAATGTGAAATATCTCATGGGAAAAACCACTGACCTGGAAAATAGATCCAGGAGAGATAACTTAAAAATTATTGGACTACCTGAAAGCCATATCAAAGTAAGAACCTAGAAATCGTCCTCCAGGAAGTTCTCAAAGAAAACTGCCCTGATGTTTTAGTACCAGAGGGCAAAATAAAGTTTGAAAGAATCCACCGATCACCTCCTGAAAAAGATTCCAAAAAGAAAACTCCTAGGAATATTATAGGCAGTTTCCAGAATTCCCAGATTAAGGAGAAAATATTACAAGCAGCCAGGAAGAAGCAATTTGAATATTGTGGAAACACAATCAGGATTACCCAGGATCTGGCAGCTTCTACACTGAGGGATCGAAGGGCTTGGAATATGATACTCTGGAGATCAAAGGAGCTGGGATTAAAACCAAGAGTCACCTACCCAGCAAAACTGAGTATCATGTTTCAGGGGAAAATATAGTCATTCAGTGGAATAGAGGACTTTCAAGCATTCTTGCTGAAAAAACCAGAGTTGAATAGAAAATTTGACATTCAGATACAAGAAGCAAAAGAAGCATGAGAAGGTAAACAGGGAAAAGAAATCATAATGAACTTATCAAAGTTGAACTATTAACATTCCAACATGGAAAAACAATAATTGTAACTTATGAAACTTTTCTCAGTAGTTGAAGGGAATAGAAATTTATATATGTCTATATATGAGGGTAAATGGGCATATGAATACATATGTGAATGTGTGTATATATGTTTACAGGTATACATAGATAGAGGGCACAGGACCAATTTAATAGGAAGGGATGATACTTAAAAGGTGAAATTAAGAGGTGAGAGAGGAATATAATGAGAGGAGATGGGGAGAGACAGAATGGGATAAACTATCTCATATAGAAAAGGCAAGGGAAAATGGTTACAATGGAGGGGAAGAATAGAAAGGCAAAAGGGAATGGGTCAACCTTATTCCCATTGAATTTGGCTTGAGGAGGGAATGAAATACACACTAAATAGGGTATCTCACCCTCCAGGAGAGTAGGGGGTAGGGGATGAGAGGGGGGATGATGGAAGGGAGGGAAGGATGGGGGGGAGGGAAGTTGGAAGCACCCACTTTTGAAAAGGGATGGGATCAAAGTAGAGAATAGAACAAGTAGGAGGTGGGATAGGAGGGAGGGAAATATAGTCAGTCTTTTACAATATATCTACTATGTTATTGTTTTGCATTAGCCACACATGTACAACCTATACTGAACTGCTTATCTTCCCAGTAAGGGTGGGTGACAAGGGAGGAAGGGAATGAATCTGGAATTCAAAGTTTTAAAATAAAATACTCAAATATATGTGTGTGTATATATATATATATATATAATATTATTAATACTATTTTACATGTAATTGGGAAATAAGATATACAGGCACTGGGACATAGAGATCCACTGGAAAAGTTGAAAGGGGTATGGGAGAAAATATGGGAGAGAGCAGATTGAAGGAGGGGATATCCTGTGGGACTGCTATTTTGGGGTGGTGGATAGGGGAAAAATGGGGAAAAAATTTGTAACTCAAAATCTGGCAGAAATGAATGATGTAAATCAGAAGTTAATAAAGTATTTGAAAAATTAAAAAAAAATCAATTTCAAACATGATTTTGGAGCATGGTAAACCTATTACTGACAAGAAGTATAATACAGTAAGAAAAAGAAGTGAGTCAAGAATCAGAAAACAAAAAAGTTGAATTGGTAAGCGAAGACCCTCAGAGTTGCTGGCCAGAAAAGAAACAATTACTATTTACATTCTCTCTGAATCAGAAGGGCCCAAAAAGTAACCATTAGGTACTTGTGCTCTGGCCCATTATAGACTTGGGCCAACCTGGTCGGTCAGGCTGAAGACTGGAATGAAATGAGACACAAGAGTTTAAATTTGATTAGATAAAGCATTTATTAATCATTTATTATATGCTAAACTATAAATACATTGTAAAAGGAAGATGGTCCCTGCCTTCAAGGAACCTTACATTCTAACAGGGGAAGCAACACATAAAAGGAAACCGAGCGAGAAAATATCTGTGGCAAGGCTAAAGTGGAAAAGTAGTCCAAAGAGTAAGGAGCTGAGTTGGGTTAGAGATTAATGGGTCAGTCAACCAGCATTTATTAAACCCCTATTATGTTCCAGGAACATAAAGCTTGGGTGACATAAGAAAGGCAAAACACAGTCCCTGTCCACCTCACAGATGACTCCCAAACAGCCTTGTTCAAACAAGCTATGCACAGAATAAATTAGCAATAATTTTAGAGGGAAGGCACAAAGATTAAAGAGAAAGTAGGCTTTTAGCCAAAATGTGAAAGAAACTGGGTAAATTAGGAGGCAGAGATAAGGAAGGAGAGTGTTCCAGGAATGGAGGATAGCCAGTGAAAATGTGCGGAATAGTGAGATGGAGTGTCTTATAAGAGGAAGAGTAAAAATGCCAGCATCCCCAGATCATAGAGTACATGGAAGGGAGCAATGGCTCTGGAACCATCATAAAAAGTTAGGCATGGGCCCAGTTACAAAAGGCTGGTGTGAGAGTATCTCCCCAAAGAGGAGTTCACCAGTGTGATGAAGAGACTTCTGAAATGGAAGTGTCTGCCAGTTTAAGAAGGCTTTGGGATGGAAGAGGAAAGGAGCCCTTAGCGCTGGGGGCTGAGCCAAGTTAAAGGTCAGCATGGTTGGCAAGGATACTGCCCCAAATGGAGATTGTAGGAAAACTCCAATATCAGAGGATGTGGCAACATTGCCAATATAAGAAGACCTTTGGTGAAGGAGTAGAAAAGTAGCATTTTCTCAGCTCTTCCCCCATGCCTGGAATGTTCTTTCTCTCCTCCCCACTGACTACTGACCTCCCTAGCTTCCTATAGGAAGCCATTCCCAACACCTCTTAATTCTAGTGCTTTTCCTGTTAATTATTTCCTATTCATTCTGTATATAACTTGCTTTGAGTATATTTTTTCCAAATTGTCTCTCCCATTAGATTGTAAGCTTCTTGAGGCCAGGGACTGTCTTTGTCTCTTTTTGTATGTTGAATAGGAAATTCTTCATTTGAGTTTTCACCCTCATAAATGAGATAAAACTCAGGACAAAGAGAATTTTTAAAATTTTGTTATAAGTACACCAAGGTAGCAACATGTTGATCACTGATTACCAAATATCAGCAATGACTTCAAGGTGGGGACAGCTTTTATAGATACATTTAAGATAAAGGAACACCTCAACAAAGGAGGTTGGGCATCTTGGTTCCTCCCTAGGCTAGCAAAAACATATGACAATTTGCAAAGGAAGGAAGGTCACAAGTAGGGGATGACTTAGCTATATGACCAACATCAATGGACTGCGGAACACTTCTCCCAACCCTGATTGATAAGCAGGGCTCAGAACACTGGGATACTGAATCAACATAATTTCCAACAGTATCCCCAGCACTTAGCCAGTGCCCAGTACATAGAAGGTGCTTAATAAATGTTGCTTAATTGAGATAATTTGGAACTATGTCAACAATTGGAGCCTTCATCCACTGGACCAATTAGGTCTCCATGATGATTTCGTTGCCTTTAAGGAAACAAAACAAAACAAATAAGAAACATCTAACCTAGCCTACATGGAGCTGCTGTAACTCCTACCACAAATTATAATGTTATTTCTGGGGGCAGAGTGATCCTGTGCTTGGTAAACAACACATAGTATGTATGGGTAGCAGTAAGTCTTCTCATTTCTATTTGGTGTTGTGAGACTCATTCATTTATTCTATGAGGTACAATGAAGCCTCACCCTACAAAGATATTGTTGAGACAGCAGAGAGGAGGAAGGAGTTCTTACCCACACCATCTCTCTCTACAATGAGATTGACTGGTTGATGGATTATTGACATTTGCTTCCATGGTAAGACAGCCCCAGTCTTGCCCATGGAGAGCTTCCCTATGCAGGGAATTTCATAACTCTCCAGCATCTTTACAGTCTGGGTAGATAATATAGTAGAAAATATCTTATAGATCATATAACTAGAGCTGGAAGCATCCTCCAAGGTCTTTGAGGCTAACTCCTTCATTTTACAAATGGAGAACTGAGATCCCAAAAGTTAAGTGACTTGTCCAATGTCACACAAATAAGATCAGGCAAAGGATTTGAACCCAGGCCCTCTGAATCAGGCATACTTTGTGCAAAAAGGTTCTCATTGATCACAGATTAAGAGCTTGAAAGGACTTTTAGGTTATGCCACCCAGTCTTCTCATTTTACAGGTGAGAAAACCAAGGTCTAAGAAGTTGACTTTGCCCAAGGGCATACAAGTAGCAAGAGAGAAAGCCAGGATTCAAACCACAGTCTTCAGATTTGGATTCCAATGATCTTTCTACTTATTTCCTGAAAAGAGATTTATGCTCTGAATCACATATCTAAGTTTTATAAATTGAATTCCACATGGCATGTACTTAGTCAACTTGCTATTCCAAGAAACACTGTGTTGTTGTGTTTTTTTGCAAAGCAAAGAAATATTTTGTAATGTGAATTATTTTCTCTCATCTGTTATTTTAATGAGTTTGTGTTTTTGAACACTGGATTTTCTCAAGTTGAAGTCTGCCTGTATACTTCAGCTATAATATTGGTTTGTCTTAGTAAGCCATTCCAGGTAATTCATTAGCTGCACTAGTTAGGGCTCCAAAATTGCAGCAGTTCTCAAGCTTTTTTGGTCTCAGGACCATTTTGCACTATTAAAAATGATTGATTATCTTCTTCATCCCAAAGAGATTTTGTTTATGTGATTTATAGTTAGAAATATTTACCACGTTCAAAATTAAAACATCTTAGTATGATTATGAAGACAGTTTTGACCTCAAGTGTCCCCATTGGTTCCCAAATCACACTTTGAGAACCACTGGTCTTTTAAATAGAACATCCATAGCAGGAGTCACTGGAACCAGGAAACGAAAGGATTAGTGAATAATTCTCATCCTTACTATAGGACAATTATCAGACTCTATCGAGGTAGACCTCAGTAGCTGTAATGTAACATGGACAGACTATCAGACTAGAGTTAGGGAGACCCACCTCTGACATTTACTGTGTATGACCCTGGGGTAGTCACACAATGAGGTATGTTTGTAAAAATTATGTCCATTCAGATGTTAGTTTAGTTAACTAAACTCTCTCAGCCTCATTTCCTTATCAATAAAATAGGAGTAATAACATCTATAGGATTTATCTCTCAGGGTTATTATGTGGCTTCAGTGATGCAATGTTTATGAAGTAGAGCACTGGGCAAATGTTAATGTCATATGTGAATGTCAGTTATTATTATTAGGAAAAGTAGCCAGGTGGCTCAGTGGATTAGTAAGGAAGACCTCAGTATCAATCCTTCTGCTGCTTCTTACTAGTTGTGTGACCCTGGATGAGTCACTTAACTTCTCTCAGCTTTAATTTCCACATTTCTGAAATAGGCATAATAAAAGTACCTACCTTGCTGGTTTCTGTGAGAATCAAATGAGATATCATATGAAAAGTGGCAAATAAATACTATTTTATCACGATTATCAAAATATCTTTCCTGCCAGAGGCATCCTAGATTAGTTAAGAGGTAACTAAGATATTAATTCTTAGGACCTGGATTTATATCTTGGCTCTAATGGTTACCATTTGTGTGACTTTCTGCAGGTCACTTCACCTTCCCCACTTTACACTAATTGGGAGGAGGGGTTAGATTAAGTGCTTTCAATTAAACAAGTATTTATTAATTAAGTGTGTGCTGGGAATACGAAGATCAGAACAAAGCTGTTCTTGTCTTCAAGAAGCCTGGGAAGAGGGTACCACTTCTATACAGAGAAATAAATGCAGCATAATTTGACGAGGGAGTGAGCACTAACCTCCAGGGTGATCAGGAGAAATGCTAAGTTTCATTCCACATCTGCATCTTATGACCAGAACAGCTTGTCTCACTCCTACCTGACCCAGTAACATACAGCTTAAGTACCTCCATGGAGCCCTCTCTGATCTGTGTGTGTGTGTGTGTGTGTGTGTGTGTCTGTCTGTCTGTCTGTCTCTGTCTCTCACCTTCAAATACTTTCAAATGCCTGAAGACTGTTATGACACACATACCTCCAAGCCTTCATTTCTCCAGGCTAAACATCCCCAATTCTTTCCATTTTTTCCTTGAAAAGCACACACTCAAGACCTATTAGTACCAATAGATTATTAAAGTCCTTTCCAAGATGTGGCATCTAAAACTGAACACTGAGACTCTAGATGTGGTCTGACCAAGGCAGAATTCAGCAAGATGATCACCTGTCTAGTTCTGGACATTATGAATCCCTCAATGAAACCTGAGATGACATCAGTTTTCTTATTGAAATATCACACTATTGACTTATTGAGTTTGGAGCCCACAACCCCCCCCCCATATTTTTTTCAGAAGAACTGTTACCTAGTCATGTCTCTTCCATCCTGTGAAGCTGATTATTTTTTAACCCAATATGAAATTTTATCTCAAGAAATAATAGGGAGTAGTGAATAGAGAGCTAGCCTAAAGAATTAAAATGACTTGAATTCAAGTCCCACTGTTGACTTGTGCTGGCTATGTGATGCTGGTCAAGTGACAACATCTACATCCTCAGAACAGTTCTCTAAGATCACAAATTGCAGAGAAGGCATCTGTTTGCATTGGTAGAGAGAGTTCCTCACTGGAGATCCCTATAACAATGTAATCTCAGGTCTGGTACTAAAATGATGATGATGATGATGATGATGATGATGGTGTTGATAAATTTGGTTAAATATTCTAATCTATCAAGATCCTTTTGAATCTCAACAGTGATCCAATATGTAAATTATCCTTTTTAGCTTTCTGTTTGCCCCTACAATCCCACCAGTTGGGTCACTTCCTCCTTTGCCACTTTCCATTTTTGGTGGCACAATGGATAGAGTGTTGAACTTGGATTCAGGAAGACTTGAGTTCAAATCCTGCTTCAGACACTTCCTAGTTTTGTAACCTTGGGTACATTTAGCTTGTCTCAGCCTCAGTTTCTTCATCTGTAAAATAGGGATGATAATATCACCTACCTCATAGGGTTATATGCAAGGATTAAATGAGACAAAATATATAAGTGTTTTGTCAACCTTAAAGTGATATATAAATACAGTTGTTGTTATTGTTATTTCAGGAGGAGCAGGGCTTGGGCCATTAAGAAACAACTTGAGAATCTGTGTTCTATAGAGGCAGACTACCTGCTGCAGGGTCTCCCACCAGAAAACAGGACTGAACCTATGCTTCTGAAAATCCCAGCTTCCCAAGGCCATGCTCTGTCCCAGGCGGTCTCACAGCACTGCCTGAACAGTTAATAGCCTCAGCACCTGGATGAGGATCCCAGCATGGTCCCTCCTCTTCTCTCTATTTTACTTCCTAGCCCTGGTGAATAAATTAATCCCTTAATACATAATTAACTGGAAGTTGAAAGGTGAAGTCTAACTTAACCAATTTACTGTTCTGGAGCCAGTTTAGTTTGGATCATGTGATTTTAATTCTTTCTGTGTGACCAGGTGACAGAGGAGGGGGAAAGAGGGGAAAAAGGAAAATGCACAGATTAATTTCATTCCTTAACCTTCCTAATGCATCTGCTTGCTTGCATCGGGCTGCAGACAGCAGATCATCACATGATTTATGGTACTGACCGCTGCCTGCATCTCTCAGGCTAATGACACATACACTAAAGTCATTGATTTGTATGAGTAGCCTCCACTCTTCATTTATCACAATTTAATGTAAGAGTTTGCAATGCAGAAAAAAAAAAATTTTCACATGGGGAACATGGGCCCACAGGCCCTGCCGCTAACCAGTTATGAATCATTTGCTGCCTTTTAATATATAGACTGTTCTATTCTGGAAAATGCCCTATAAGGTCATATCCCTCCCTGGAACATCATGACAATTAAAGCCCCCAAAGTAGCTGTTTGAAGATGCATATGGAGTGTGACCCCCTCGCACCTTCGTTAGCTCACTCCCTCTTGTAATGCACACTATTGATTTGCTTTTGAACTCTCTGGGACCCTTCATAAACTGCAGCCTGCGTTCCTGAGGGCTGGAGGGCAACCTTAGGATTTTCCAGGAAAGGCACAGCTGTGGCCCTATAAACTATATGGAGGGATTAGCAGAAGCTGAGGAGTAGAAGAGAATCAAGGGTGCAATTAGAGAAGCAGGACCCTTCACATAGGATCAAAAATCATGGACTTAGTGCCAGAAGAGAACTTATAGGTCATCAAGTCCAACACTCACATTTTACAGATGAGTAAACTGAGTCTCAAGTTTGAGTGACTTGTCCAAAGTCACACAGATAGAAAGGGGCAAAGACACTGTGTAGTACAGAGAAAGAGCACTGGGTTTGGAGTCCAAAGGTCTTAGGTATTTGATTGTAAATCAGATTGACCTTGGGCAATTAATTGCTTAATCTCATTAAACCTGTTTCCTCACCTATAAAGTAAGGGGATTGGGAGATGGGGAAATTTAGTGGATTGAAGGGGTAGCCTAGAGCATAGCTTCTCTTCAATCACTCCACATAAACTTAAAAAAAAAAGTCAGCCCCCCCCAGCAAATGCAGCAAATATAGCAGTGAACAGAAGAGGAATATGGAACATGGAAAGAAGTTGCCATAAGGTAATTCTTATATTAAAAAAAAACCCTGAAGATCATCTCATTAGCCTGTCATTCTTTGCAGTCCTGATCCCCAGTCTGTGGACAGTCACCCTCTATTCCTCAGAGAAGCTTCAGTTTGGGGCATTTAATTTTGAAATAAGCCATTTTCTTTCAAGTCAAGTTAAGGACCCAAATCAAAATATGATTGGTGCTTAGGAGGAAGGAAAAGAGAAACTGGTTGTAACAATTCAGTATTATTCAGGGAGAAACAGGAACCAGAATGATTTGAGACCAAAAAAAAAAAAAAGAGGTAGACATGACATATTTGCAAAGATATTTTAGAGTTTTCCCCTTCTCAGGGTCCATGGACTTTTCTCCAAATCCTTAGCAACCAGTTCCCAGTGATCAGTGGGATGATGAAAAAAACTCATTTATAGAGAGGAAGGAGGAACATAGAAGAATGGTACTGAGAAAGATGGAAAATAGCTGAATAGCAGTGACTTTTTTGGTGTCTCCCTGTAGTAGCCTTCCACAATGTCATCTCCTTTAGGCCTTGAGAGACACCAATATCATTCAATAGAGTGTTTTGGGAAAATAGAAAGCAGGGAGCAGAAACTTAGGGAGGCTTTCAAAGACCTTGGGTCCATGGAAGAGAAAATGTTGAAGGTAATGACAATTTTTTCAGCATGGAAAAAAATCTGTAGAGACTGAACAAGACAGATAAAAGATGACTGAAAAGGCATAATTAGAGTCCTAGCAGTTCCATCTCAATGAATAAGTACTCCATAGGAAAGGAGATTCAGCCAAAACCTCTAGAGGAAGGTGAAAGTATTACCAAAAAAAATCCCATAAGACCCCAGCAATTAGACTAATGTATAAAAAAAAGTTAGGACAGAAATCAGAGATCTCAAGAAGAGAGCCACAAATCTAACAAGACAGTGGAGATCTTCAATAATAAAGACACTCTAAAATCACAGACTCAAAGAATTTGGTATTTGGAAAGGACGTCAACAGCCACCGAGTTCAACTGATAGATGGAAGAAATCCTCAGTATATACCATCCCTGATAAGTGGTCATTCATCCTCTACTTGAAGATCCTATCATGTCTTACTGTAGCCCATGCTACTTTGGATAAGCTCTAATTCTTGGATAGTTTTTCCTGACTCAACTGTAAATTTGCATTCTTGAAACTTTTATGCGTTGCTCCTGGTTCAAAACAATAGATTCTCTGAAAAAATAGAACAACAGAATTGGATAATAAATATGAAGAAGCTGAAGGAAAATTAATTGAATAAAATCAAAAGACAACAAATTTGGAAGGACATATTAGAGATTGACAAAACAAGAATGTGGAACTTACATATAGGCTATGAGGATAATATAGAAATTATAAAAAAGACATGTATTATTTAATGGAAAAAAAACATTAACTTAATATGTTCACCTAAACTTGAATGGATTAACTCCCCCCCCGACAAAGAGACTGAAATAATTCTCCCCTCAAATTTTTATATGTAAGAAACACTTTTCAGAAACACAGATATTAACAGATAAGAACTGGACCTATCATTTCATTGATGTAGGGAATTTATGGTGAAAAACTTCTTCCACCAGTTTAGGTCAGATCTTTTTTTCCCCCGGTTGCCTAGAGCACTGAGTGTTTAAATGACTTGTCCAGTGTCACACAGCCTGAATGTGTCAGAGGTGAGATTTAATTCCTTTCTCTCTGGCTTTGAGACCAGTTCTCTATGCACTATTCTATACTTCCATAGGTATAGACAGAATGCAAATGAGGACTTGGACAAATCTATTTCTTTCTGGCAACAACAACAAAAAACTAGAGTAGCAATGAAGATTTCAGACAAGCCAAAAATATTTTTAAAAATGACTATGTCAAGAAGAATAAACAAGAAAACTATTATGCTTAAAGATACCATAGACAATTGAAAGACAGCTTGATTAAAATATATGTGCCAAATTGCATAGCATATTAAGATATTAAAAGAAAAGATAAATGAATTGCCAAGAGATGTTAATGGTAATACAATAAGAGATTTAATATACCTTTCTCAGAGATGGATAAATTCAATAAAAGATAAATATACACTTAAACAGACTGTTTGAAAATATAGATGTGACTGGTCTTTGACGATTGTAAGATGGGAATAGTAAATAACATGCTTATTTTTAAAGATCTTATCTTAGTGTCAGTCAACATGCATTTATTCATTAAGCATCAGCTATGAGCCAGGCAATGTACTAAGTGCTCACAACACCATGAAAGGCAAAAACAAAACAAAACAAAACAGAAATGCAGTCTCTGCCCTCGAGGAGTCCACAATCTAATGAAGAAGATAACAATGTAACAAAATATGTACAAATAAGACATATGCAGGATAAATTAGAAATGGCCAATTCCCCCTTAATGCTAGTACCTTCCCTCTGTTACTCACTTCCAGTTTATCCTATACATAAGAAAAAGCTGGGAGTGATATGGTTAGACTTGTACTTTCAGGAGATTTTAAAGTGTTATAAAAATTAATTGTATACTAGGGCATAAAGAAATCTTAAACAGATGTAGAAAGGGAGAAATAATAAATTCTTTGCAGGTCATAACACAATAAAAACATTTTTTAGGGTCTAGATCTATGGATTTCACTGGTGTGGGAACATTCTGGTGAGGAAAGCTCTCTTATCAATTCAAATCTATATATCTTTTGCAAATTAGCATTAATTAATGAAAGAAATAGAAAATATGAACACCTAAATGGAGATTAGGCAATTACATCCTGGATGAATGAGTAAAAGCAGATAAAAATCTTGGATTTAATAAATAATTATGATAAAGGCAATGATGAAAAGGAGAAAAGATGCCAAAAGTAAGAGGACACATCTAAAATAATCTTCAGAGAAAAAATATATGTCTAAAAATTTATATTAGCAAAATTGAAAAAAGGGAGCATCAATGAATTTATCATGTATTTCAAATTGTCAGAAAATATTTATTAAATTATTATATAATATATTATTGGTATAATCAAATTGTTATTTATAAAATATATTATTATATTATTTTTTATTATATTATTTTTATAAAATATAATATTAATATAATTATTGTATTGTTAATTATAATTGTGTGATATAAGATATATATTAAAAAGCATTTTAGCAACTCCAAAAAAGTATGAAAAAATAAATCCTAAAAATTATGGAAGCAGAGAAATTGAATATAAAAAGATTATAAAGCTGATAAACAAAAGAACAATATTTTTTAAAAACTAACAAAATTAATAAACCACAAAGTAACCTGAATGAGAAAAAGAAAGGGAAAAAACAAATGACCAAATAATGACAACAGTAATAAGGGAACAGCTTGATTTCACAAAAGAGAGTAAAAAGAATTATCAGAAACTGCACATAATCACATCCCAAAAAAACTGAGAATTCAAAAAAAGAAGATGAGTATCTCTACAAATATAAAATACCTAAACTAATAAAACAAAACGTAAAGATCTTAAATAATTCAAGACATCCACAAATTTAAGTAGGGGAAGGAGGAAACCCAAAGTCATATAAATGCTACAAATGGTGTAGCATTTATATAGAGCAATCAATAACTATGTTATAGAAATTAGTATCAAAAATGGAACAAATTCCTTTAATGAAGGAAAAAATATGGTCTAAAATTGATACTCAAAATACTGAGGTACAGGAGAAGAGAACATTTTCACCAATAGATATGGTTGTAATAATTTAAAAATCTTCTTATGAGGAAACCAGAAAACAATTTAATGTGATTAAGGTGATGCATGTTAGGGATGCATGAATGGTTTAACATTAGGAAAGAGATTAACATAATCAAATAGATAATAAAAATAAAAAAAAACATGATTATTACAATAGATGCTGTTAAATCCCCTGATGAAAGACATTTGCTTTTGTTGACCCCCCCCCCTCCAAAAAATACAACTTAAAAATCATGGGCAGGGGGGAGAGTCAAGAGGGTGGAGTAGAAACAGGACTTACATGGGGCACCAGCTTTCACCTCCTCCAATTCATGTAAAAAGTGACTCTGAAGAAACTTTGGAGCTACAGAGCCCAAAAAATGATACATAGAAGCTAACATCCAGCTGAGGACAGCCTGGCAGGCCAGCAGGAAGTGGCCAGCACAGGGCTCTTGGAGCCCAGCCCATCTCCCCCAAGACCCAGTCAGAGGCTTTAGTCTCAGGGCAGGCCTGACCAGCCACTTGTTGGAGGGACTTCAGATCATCAGCAACTGTGGTGGTTTCCAGAATTATCAACCCGTAGATGCTAAGGCCAAAGTGAGAGGTCAGTGCAGTGTGGACTTTGGGATCCGTGACTTTAGGAGTGTAGTTGGCCTTTGCCCCCAGGGTGAGAAACCACTGAGGCACCACAGCCACTGCCACCCCCACATGGCAGCTTCAGCTCCTGGCCTGCAGATTGTAGTGGGACCAAGCAAGCAGTCTGAGGGGTAATTGATCTTGCTTTAACCTGCTTGGATCTGGATTAGAGTCTAGGGTAGAGGTCCTGGGGTGTGTGGTCAGCTTGCCAGAGAATGTGGAGGCTTGAGAGAGGGCACCCGACTAATACCTTCAGCAGCTGAGAAAACCCCAGCAATTTGGGACAAATCTGCTCCCTCTGGTAGCAGAGTTCTACTGTGGTAAAAAACTCAAGTCAAGTAATTGAGTGGCAACATGAGTAAATGAGGGATGCAAGGCAAGAACAGCAATCTGATTCTGAATTCCTTTTTTGGGGACAAAAAGATTGGGGTAATGAACAGGAGGAAGACAGTGAAGTCAGAACTCCTGCACCAAAAGTTTCCAAGAAAAATATGAGCTGATTACAAGCCATAGAGGAACTTGAAAAGGATTTTGAAAACCAAATAAAAGAAGAGGAGGAAAAATTTGGAAGAGAAATGAGAACGATGCAAGAAAATTATGAAATGAGAGTTAACAAACTGACTGAAGAAAATAACACATTAAAAAAAGAGACTAACTCATATGGCAAAAGAAGCTCAAAAAGGCAATGAGGAGAAGAATGCCTTAAAAAGCTGAATTTGCCAGGTGGAAAAAAGAAACTCAAAAGCTCACTGAAGAGAATCATTCCTTAAGAATTAGATTGGAGCAAATGGAACCTAGTGACTTTATGATAAATTAAGATACTATTAAACAGATCCAAACAAATGAAAAAAAATTGAAGGCAATGTGAAATATCTCATTGGGAAAACCACTGATCTGGAAAATAGATCCAGGAGAGATAATTTTAAAATTATTGGACTACCTGAAAGCCATGATCAAAAAAAGAACCTAGAAATCATCCTTCAAGAAATTCTCAAGGAAAATTGCCCTGATGTTTTAGAACAAGAGAGCAAAATAGAGGTTGAAAGAATCCACTGATCACCTCCTGAAAAAGATCCCAAAAAGAAAACTCCTAGGAATAGTATAGGCCAGGTTCCAGAGTTCCCAGATTAAAGAGAAAATATTACAAGAAGGCTGTTATAGGAATGTAACTTTTTAAGATCTTCCCTGCCCCTAGTTTAAGTGCACCCAAAGCCTGTGGTGGGAGGCTTGTTTTTCAGGAATGTCAATACCTTGGTGCTTTGTGATTGGGCAGTGGGTCAAGAGGGTTGTTACATTCTCTGACCCAGGAGAAGGCTATATAATCCCTGATGTGAGACTTTGTTTTGGGGCTCACTTTGAGAAGTGCTGTGTGATTTGACCAGATGAAACTCTGGGCAGCTGTTGAGAGCCCCCTGGCTTTGAAAAACCCAGATGTTGATGCTTCCCTCTCTGGTACGTGTGATTTGGTATTGATGTAATGGTTGGACAGTTGGAGGCCTGAATGCTTCAAATGTTACTGTCTATATACTCTGAAGTTTGGGGTGCTGACCTTTTCCCCCTGAACCAAGGAAATGATATGTTTGATTGATTAAAGCAAGATTATTAACCCATTTTGAGTTGCTTTCCTTCAGAAAAGCAGATCTAAGAACCTGAGCTGGCAGCCAACCTGGGGATGCTGGGGTGCTTGCTGCTGCACAGCCAGGAAGAAAAATTTGAATATTGTGGAATCACAATCGGGATAACACAAGATCTGGCAGCTTAAACAGTGAGGGATCGAAGGGCTTGGAATATGATATTCCAGAGGTCAAAGGAACTGGGATTAAAACCAAGAATCACTTACCCAACAAAACTGATACTCATGTTTCAGGGGAAAATATGGTCATTCAGTGGAACAGAGGACTTTCAAGAATTCTTGGTGAAAAACAAAAACAGAGTTGAATAGAAAATTTGACATTCAGATACAAGAAGCAAGAGAAGCATGAGAAGGTAAACAGGAAAAGAAATCATAAGGAACTTATCAAAGTTGAACTATTTGTATCCCTACAAGGAAAAACAATAATTGTAATTGATGATTTTTTTCTGAGTAAGAGAATAGTTGAAGGGAATAGAAATGTATGTATATATATATATAGATATAGATTATAGATAGATAGATATAGATATAGATATATACACACATTCATATATATGTTTATATAGGAGTTTATATGGGCATATGAATACATATGTGAATGTGTGTATATATGTATACAGGTATACATAGACAGAGGGCACAGGACCAATTTAATAGGAAGGGATGATACTTAAAAGGTGATATTAAGAGGTGAGAGAGGAATATAATGAGAGGAGATGGGGAGAGACAGAATGGGGTAAACTATCTCATATAGAAGAGGCAAGGGAAAATGGTTACAAATGGAGGGGAAGAACAGGAAGGCAAAAGGGAATGGTTCAACTTTATTCTCATTGAATTTGGCTTAGGGAGGGAATGACATACACACTAAATAGGGTATCCCACCCTACAGGAGAGTAGGGGGGAAGGGGATGAGAGGGGGGTGATGGAAGGGAAGGCAGGCTGGGGGGAGGAAGTTGGAAGCAGGCACTTTTGAAAAAGGATAGGATCAAAGTAGAGAATAGAACAAGTGGGAGGTGGGATGGGGGGGATTGAAATATAGTCAGTCTTTTACAATATATCCACTATGGAAATGTTTTGCATAGCCACACATGTACAACCTATACTGAATTGCTTATCTTCCCAGTAAGGGTGGGTGACAAGGGAGGAAGAGAATGAGTCTGAATTCAAAGTTTTAAAATCAAATGTTTAATATATCTATATCTATCTATCTATCTATCTATCTATCTATCTATCTATCTATCTATCTATCATCTATCTATCTATCTATCTATCTATCTATCTATCTATCTACTATTATTAATATTATTTTACATGTAACTGGGAAATAAGACATACAGGCACACAGGCCACCATGCCCTACTAGAAAGTCAGAGGGGGTATGGGGGAAGATATGGGAAAGAGCAGATTGGAGGAGGGCATGTCCAGTGGGATCACAATTTTGGGGTGGTGGGTAGGGGAAAAATGGGGAGAAAATTTGTAACTCAAAATCATGCTGAAATGAATGATGTAAACTAGAAGTTAATAAAGAATTTGATTAAAAAATCATAGAAAGGGATGGATCCCTCTTTAATATGATCAAAAATATATATCTAAAAACCAAGAGCTGATAATATCTTCAATGCAGAAACACTAGAAACTTTTACAATACAAACAGGGTTAAAATAAGAAGTAGTATTCCCAATACTATTTGACAGAATTTTAGAAATGTTATTCATAGTAATAAGGCAAAAAATATAAAAGTATAAACCTCATCAAAGGGGAAAAAATTATCCCTATTTGTAGACAATACGATAGTGTTCTTATAAAACATGAGAAAAACAGCATGGAAATTAATTGAAACAATCAATTGCTTCAGTAAAGTAATAAGATATGAAATAAGTGCACAAAAAATCATCATCATTTTTAAAGAATGCCAAGAAAAATCAAGAAGAAACAATAGTAAGAGTAATTTCATTCAAAAATAACAATTTACAATCTACAATTTAACCTATGAAGAATGCAATATTTATACAAATATTACTAAAAACACTATAGAAATAATGACAGTTGCATAGAGTTAAATACTGCTTATGGTTTGAATTCCAATATAATTAAAATGATGATACTACTTAAATAAATTTACATATTTAATGGTGTGCCAATTAAATTACCAAGAGGACTAGACAAAACCAATGAAATTCATTTGGAGGATCAAAGGATCTAAAAACCTCAAGAGGAATGATGAGAAAAAGTATGAAGGAAGTTGACATAGCATCACTTGTCTTCAAACTATGCTATGTTTTCTATTTTTAAAATTCTGAACTTAACACACAGCAAGTAAAATTAACAAGTGCTTGTGTACCTCCATGTATATGAGAAAGCAGGAAAAAAGAGATACAGGAAATTATGAAGCTCTATTAAAGCAAAAAAAATCTTGCATTTTCTTCTAATATAACAAATTATACATATTACTTGCATTTTAAATTTTTTTTAAATTATTATTCTCCACAAGTATTATTACAAATGGTGTAATATGCATCACCTTAATCATATTAAATTGTCTTCTGGTTTCATTATAAGAAGATTTAAAAAATTATTACAACCATATTTATTGGTGAAAATGGTCTCTTCTCCTGTACCTCAGTATTTTGAGTATCAATTTTAGACCATTTTTTTTCCTTCATTAAAGGAATTTGTTCCATTTTGGATACTAATTTCTATAGCATAGTTATTAATTGCTCTATATAAATGCTACACCATTTGTAAATAATGTAATGTAAAAATTGTTATTTTCCACACATCATATTCCCCCACATTGAAGAAGGGAAAGGACATGAGGGGAGAAGGAAGAAAAGGAAAGGAGAGGAGAGGAAAGGAGTGGAGAGGAAAGGAGAGGGTAGGAGAGGGAAGAAGAAAAGGGAGGAGAGAAGAAAAGAAAAAGAGAGAGGGAAAGAGAGGGGAGATGAGAACAGACATCATTTATAACAAATGTACAAACAAAGCAAATTCCTGCTTTAACTATGTCCAGAAATACATTTTGTTTTCTCAACATGTAACTTTCAAAGCTGTTCTATTTGCCTTGTTCTGGTTTTTCTTCTATTCTCTTCTCTCTCCCTCTCTGTTTCTCTCTCTGTCTGTTTCTCTCTCTCTCTCTCCCTCCCTCTCTCCCTCCCCCCCTCTCTTTCTCTCTCTCTCAAAAATAAATAAATATTTTTTATAAAAAAATTAAAAAATTGGGTAAGAGAAGGGAAAGGAAGGGGAGGAAAGACAGAGACAGAGACAAAAAGAAAAAGATAGAAAGAGAGAACAGGAGAAAGATCAATAAGAAGACTCAGTAAATTTTTAAAAAGCAGTTAAAAACAGTAGCCCAATATTTTGTAAACCAAATAATGTACATATAAAGGAGTCTTCTTTTTTTTTTTTAAGAAGAATTACTAAAAACAAAACAAATTAGAGAGCAATTTGAGAGAAATAAGGTTTGGATGAATATCCTATATCATATACTAATGCAATGTAGATAATCATGATATTACCCTCTATACAACCCCCCACACTCCAAGCTATCCCCATGCTCCCACTGGAACTGCTTGTCATTATCACAGCCATTTTTGAAGATAGGAGAAGGAGGAAGAGGAAAAGAAGGAAGAAGAATGACAAGAAGCCCCGACTCTCCTGTACATATTGAACTTTCCTCTATAACAAAGGAAAACAATCATAAACAACTGAAACAGTGACTGTCTTGGATAATGTATGTGACATTCTTCCCTAGAAGTCCCCTACCTCCCTGTCATGAGAAAGAAAACATCTTTCCTAATCTGTTTTCCAGGACCACTACCAAATTCTTAATTACTCACAATTCAGTTTCTTTTTAGTGAGCTTTCATTTACATTGTGGTAATTACAGGAAAAGAAAGGAAAGGAAAAAAAATTCTTTTTGTTTATTTTACTCTATGTTGATTTATACAAATTTTCCCATTTCTCAAATTCATCTTTCCTAACTTTACAAAAAATTTCCATTAATGTAACACAGTTTTTTTCAGTCATTCATTGATTGATAGGCACCCATTTTATTTATGTTTTGCTTTTTGTTTTGGGGTTGGTTTTTTTTTTTTTTGCTACAACAAAAAGCAGAACTTTGAATAGTCTGATAAATTTATGCCTTTGTTTCTTTCTTCTGCCTTCCTGAGGTCCCATTTGTGGGACTGATGAGTCAAGAGTATTGAGAGTAGGCATTTTTCTTGCATAATTTTAGATTTATATCTAGGATTCTGAGATCAATTTAGACCCCCCCCCCCAACAGTTATTCGATCAGCAATCAGAAAGCAATTGTGGATGGCCTACTGTGTTCCACGATAAGCCCTAAGAATACAAAGAAAGGCAACCCCCCCTAAAAAAAAAACTAATCCCTGCTCTCAAAGAGGTCACACTCTAATGGGAGAGACAACATTAAAAAAAACTATGTAAAAAATATACATATATACACACAGGATAAATTGGGCGCGAGGATTAAGGCAGACTGGGAAAGGCTTATTGCAGAAGGTGGGATTTTAGTTGAAACTTGAAGGCAGCCAGGAGACAGAGATGAGGAGAGTGTTCCAGGTATGAAGGAAGTTGTTTTTGTTGCTGCTGCTGTTGTTGTCATCATTATTATATTTAGATCTGGAAAGGACCTAAGAGATTATCTAGTTGAATCTACTAGTTTTCTAGAAGAGGAAACTGAAACATAGTGAGTGTGTTTTATCAAAAGTTACTCAGGTAAGAAGTGTCAGAGATGGGATTCAAATCCAGTGCTGATTTGTCTGCTCACAAGGGAGGAAAATTACTTAGTTTGACTACCAAATAACAATAATAATAACTATTAGTTATAGTACTTTTAAGACTTACAAATTCTTTATAGTCATTATTTCATGTTACCCTCACAACAGCCCTGTAAGGTAGGTGTTATTATTATTTAAGAGTTGAAGAAAATGAGCCAGACAGAAGCTAAGTATCTTGTTCAGTGTCACACACACTTTGAACTAATTTGAACTCGAGGCTCAGCATTCTATTCACTGATTGATCCTCCTAGATTCTCTCTCTTAAAAACAATAGGTTTCATCTAGATGACTTTTAGTGGGTCCATGTAAAAAATTAAGCTGATTATCAGTCACACAAGTAGCAAGTTCTAAGCCCTGGAACAACATTTCAGTCCTCTGACTTTTGAACCAGTAATCTTTCCACTCCACAACTTAACCAAATTAAACAATACAACTCAGCCCAATTCAGTGTATATATGTTAAGCACCTGATAGTTTCAGAGCACTGTGCTCAACAATGAGAAAGAGACAAAAATGAATAAGAAAATCCCTGCCCTCCTAGAGGTAACAGTTGAGCAAAAATATAGAATACACACACCAACAACTTTAATACTCAACAGACTGTTAATGCTCAATAGAGCAAAAGAACCTCAAACAGGGTAACAAAGAGGCAGGCACAACTGAAAATGACTAAATAGCAGCAAGAAAAAAATATAATATTTAAATAAGCCAGGTACCCCATCAAAAAAAGTACTTTGGAAAGCTCGGGAGGAAAACAGTAACTTCCAACTCAGAGAATTATAGAGGACTCTAAAGAAATGCCAATTATAGAATCCACAAACACTTATTAGCATGGTGAACAGCACAGAGTAAGCATTTAATAAAAGCATATTGACTGATTCACTGGTTTACCCATCTTGTACAAAGCCTCAGCGCCAACACTGTGTGAGATAGAAAATCTCTGTTCCAAAGAGTTTCCAAATCATTGTGTTATCATGAAGTTATCTGGTTTGAAATAAATGAGCCACCTAATATAGCTTAGAAATCTCTTCACTATAAGGAGTTTCCTGTTAGGGGATTTATGGTAATAGAAGTTGACCTAGATCTCTATCTGCATTCCAAGCTCAAATATTAACTCTCTCATTAAGATTAGACATGTCACTTAACTTTTCTAAAGTTCAGTTTCCTTATCTCTAACATGAGGGCAGGGCTCAGTGACCACTGAGGTCCCTTCCAGCTCTGTGTGTATCTCTGCGTTTTAACAAAAAAAATCTGAATTCTCTTTGGTTTTTGTATTATCAGCACTTCTACTTTAAGGGGTAGGAAGTGGAATTCTGGCAGGTATTACTTGGTAAGTAACATAAGGTGGCCAAAGATCAAAGATGATAGAATATGAAGTTTTAAGTGAAATGAAGTGATAGAAATAAAGTTTTCAGCTAAGCTTAAAGGTGAAAATGTATATAGTCGCTCTATCAGCTGGTTCCATCTCATTGAGAGACAATAAAACAAAAACCAAACAAGACCCAAATAGAAGTGGGAGAGAACTTGAAACTATGTATTTGGAGAAGAATACTCTGTAAGTATTTGAAGGAAACTAGCTTTGGAGTCAGGAAGACCTGGTTTCAAATAAATAACACCTACTAGCTATATGACACAGGTCAACCTCTCGGAGCCCAAGACTCTCTAAGACTTTTAAATTACAGGGAAGGAAATGGCCCATACTAATAAGTTGCTTCCTTACAGAGACTTCTTCACCAATGAAATTGAAGATCTAAACCCCCAAATGAGGGACAGGTTAATACCCCTTCCCCAAAGAATTCAGAAAACCCCATGGAACTTGTGTCTTGAAATGGTGTAATACCCACCAGCAGTGGAAAAGTGGTAAGGACTGTAATGTGACCTCGGATTTATAAAAAGTCACCCACACTCCCTCCTATTGTGGGAAATTGATTCTGTCTAATGGGTTTTAAGGAATGATGTTTTAATTTAACTACCCAAGAAGAGAGGAGACCGAAGGCAGAAGAGAGAGACTATTTGGGATTGGTAGAGCCAGTATTATTCAATGCAAAGAGTTTTGGCGTTGGAGTCAGTAGTTTTAGTGCAGGCTTTGTCACTAATCGTAGGATGTCACTTCTTTACTCCTCAATTTCTTTTATCCATAAATGGAAAGAGTTTTATTCTAATGTCTCTTCCATCTCTGATGCTCTCTTTTTTAAAATTTGGTCATAAGAAGTTTATGTATGTTTGCCAGGCCAGAGGCTACAGAAGCAGAGAGAGGCAATAGTAAGCCATAACAAGAGGTAGGAGTGAAGTCCAGGGCTTTTGACTCTCCAGCTCATGCTCCTTCCCAGCAACTACACAGAATGAAACTCTCTACACTTGGCTTAATTTCCAAGAAACTATTTCAGTGACCAGAAGTAACTCAAACATGATCTTGGCAGAAGTGCTGACTCTGGTACATTTAAAAAGATACAAGACACAGATAGACAGGAAGACAGACAGACAGACAGACAGACCCACACACACACACACACACTTCTTACCGCACTAGAAATGTTTTCCTAAATAGTTATGTATAAGTCACATATTTTCAAATGTCACATTTTAAAGAGGATTTGTGAACTTTTGGTGATTTGTTATACAAAGTAAATAAATATTCCCTAATGTATCTTCCTGGCAAGCCTTACTTTCCATAAATCAGGTTTACTTAAAGTGAGACTTATTGACAATAAATAGACATTTCCCACAGCAGCTTCCCAAATCTACATATGAGGCCGAGGTACAGAAGAGAATCAGATGTTATCATAGATCTAGGACTGGAAGGGACCTTGGAAGTTATCTAGCCCAATCTCTTCTTTTTACAGATTTTAAGCCCCAGGGATGTTAAGGAACTTTCTCAAGGTCATACAAAGATTAAGTGTCAGAGGTAGACTTTAAACCCAGCTCTTCCTGTCTTCAGAGCCACTATATTGCTATTTGTGTGCTCACACATGGGTATGGGTATATTATGTATTTATGTATGTATATATGTACATGCATTCATGAATGGATGCATTTTGTCTATATATACACATGTATGCTTTGGAGGATGGAAAAGATAAGTTAGAACAATAGTCTAATTGATTGGATATAGGTATATGATGTTTTCACAAAGTGACAATTATATTTTAAAATAGATTCCACCCAAATGGCCTCCGCTAATGACTAGTTCATGTAATTCTTAACTTTCCCTTGTCTCAAAATTATTACATTTATTTTCTTTTTTTTAAACGGATTTTTGGGGCAGCTAGGTGGCGCAGTGAATAGAGAGCACCAGCCAGGAAGTCAGGAAGACCTGAGTTCAAATTTGGCCTCAGACACTTAACACTTACTAGCCGTGTGACCTTGGACAAGTCATTTAACCCCAATTGTCCTGCCCTCCAAAAAGGAAAAAAAATAAAATAAAACAGATTTTTACCAATATTTTTGTTCTTTATATCACTTATATTTTCCCTGTATCCATTTACCTCCTGGAGAGCCATGCCTAATCAGAAAGATACTTTTAAGAAAAAGAGGGAAAAATTGTAAAATCAATCAATATGTAAAAAAATCTGTCATTATATGCAATGTTCCAGACCTTGTAGACAACTCCCAAAACCCCTCACAATTCTCCAAAGGAATGGAAGAATGTATCTTCGACTATTTCTTCCTTAGGGGCAAACTTGTTTAATTTTGCAATGTTTTAAAAAATTGTTTTGTGACTATTCTTTCAATTTCCATTGTTGAAACCATTGTGTATATTGTTTTCTTGGTTTTGCTTACTTCACTATAAATCAGCTCGTGTAAGTCTTCAGAATTCTCTTTTAGTGTCAACCAATCAACGAACATTTATCAAGCACCTTCTATGCACCAGTATCACACCATCTAGCACTAACTGGAATAGTTTGCCATTATTTCACATGCTTTAGATAAGATCCACTAGGATAACTCTTTTTAAATTCTTTGCTCTCCACCACAGCTCTCAGATAATCCTGTGATCAATAAAGATCTATTGGTTCCTTGAAAACTAGAAAGTACAAATGACACAGCAGGAACAAATGTGACCTCTTATGAGTTAATCTTAGTGTATAAATTCTTGTTTATTCTTGTGCAATACTTGATTTGATTAGCATTATCCATATCATTTAAATTATCACCAGAGGCTTGGCTGACAAGTGATTAATATTTTTGGTAATAGAAACCCATGAATACATCTACTAAGGCATAGAAGGGTTATAATCTATGTCACTGGAAGAATTGACCATATCAGTGAACTTACTGATAACTGAAATACTAAAGAAATACCATTATTATAATAGCATTACTATTATCATTATTATTTGGCATATATCATATTATTTTTCAACATGCAACCAATGAATTCTATTTTCAAAGTGATCTATTTCTTTTATCGGATCTTTTTTAGAAACAGCAGACTAGATATCATTAATTTTATTTTTTACAATTTCCTCATCTGTAAAATGGGGATAATAAAGACTTCTACTTATCTCACAGAATTGCAGTGAGGATTAAATGAAAAGATGTATTCAGAAGTTCTTTGGGAAGTTAAATTTACTCTAAAAGCAAAAGAACTGCTATTTTGTTTCTGCTGTTGTTATTTCAATAAATTATGAACCTGGAATTCTGTCATTGGGGTTGCTCTTGGAATAGAAAGAGCAGATAACAATCTATCTATAATTTCCAGTCTTAATAGAGTTTCCTGAGACTCAGAGAAGCTACATAGTTTGCCTATGGTCACAAAACTAGTAGTTTACAGAAGTAATATTTGAATCCTAATCTTACTGGCTCCAAGTTCAAAGTTCTATAGTTCACTGTTCCATATTCCCTGTCATTAACATTATGAGAGGAAAATATGACTAGCAAGATAACAGAGTAATTGCTTTAGCTAAACCACAATAAACCCCAAACCCAAAAGAAGTTTCACTATGATACAAACTTCTTATAGTTGTTAAGGTAAAAAAAGAGAACCTCTACCTAAGGTAAAATAAAACAAAACTCTTAACAAATGAACACCAAAGAACTCAATTACTTACGGTTTATTAGGCTTCTGATTCAGCATACCAAACTCCAACTCACTCAATTCATAAAGCACAATGAAGACAAGCAAACTCACAGGCTTGTCACTTGGGGTCTAAGTGTAGGGATGTCCCATAGCAATGTCTTGGAATGAAGCCTGTGACCCCTGCAAAAGGTATCAGGAACCTAAAAAAGAAAAGGACAATGACTGAAAGGAGGCTAATAAACAGAAAACTTAGGCAGGGCTGCTATTCCACTTTGGCACTCAAAGCTAGAAGCTAGAAGAGCATGATAGCTAAAAATCATTGAATACTATACTGCAAGATAAGAATTTCTGAATTTAGACAACAAAGCACTGAGCTCCAGAGAATTAACAAAACACCACCTTAAAGGAAAAAAAAATTCAGACTCCAAGGAATGTAGTAAGTAATTTTGCAATTTCAGTGACAAAAAAGATATTAAACATATAAAGGAAGAACAGTTCAAGTAATATAAGATTATTTCATATTCATGAGAAATCAAAGAAGAGAATGGAATAGTATAGTTCAAAAACCAAAGGCTCTTAATCTGCAACCAAAATAACATATGCTTCAAACCTAAGCCTAATAAGACAGGAAAATGTGTACTTTCAACAAAAGAGATGCACTTTCAACATCCTTACAGTGGTAAAAAAAAAAAAAAACCAATAGAGCTGAGCAGATTATTTAACTTGTAAATACCCCCAAGTAAGAGAAACATAAAAAATGGACATCTGTTCAATATTAAAGAAGGAATAAAAGGAAATTATTATATATTGATGGATGATTGTTGAAAAAAGAGCTATATATGTAGGGGGAAGAATAAGGAGGGATTAAAATGAAAGGCTAAATATTTAAAAGGTACTAAATGAATCAGAAGATAGAAAGATGAAAAAGCTGAATTAATTTGGCATGTATGAAAACCCCTCACCCATTAAGTAAATCTTTTTTTTTTTTTTTTGCATAAAGAGCTACTAGAGTGGGACTTTAGATGAATGAAGATAGGAGAAGGTGACAGGGTGTAGTGGATGATGCATGTGTAACATGTTCATATGTGAATAATGAAAGGAATACTCATTCCTTCTCAGTAAGGAACAGGACTGTGGGACAACTGGATAAAAGCAAGAGAAGGGGGTGGGAAGGGAAGGGAGCAATTGAAGGATATATGTGTATGTGAAGTGTATCATCAAGAAAAGGAAAGAGTGCTCCTAAAAAATGTTCCCTTCAAAGGGGATGTATATTTTGCAGCAAGAGACAGGGACCTTATGGTCCATTGCATCTGGTAGAAATTTATACATTCAAAGACTACCTTCTCTGAGAAAGGGCTGTACCTCTTTGGACAGCATCCAAGGGCAACCAACACCTATGATAATAGTGAGAACCAAAGATAATGTAATTTTTGTTGTTTAGTCATTTAGTTGTATCTGACTCTTTATATCTTCATGAATCATAGTAGACCAAGTCCCTCTGTCCTCCACTATCTCCCAAAATCTGTCTAAGCTCATACTCATTGCTTCCATAACACTATTTATTCATCTCATACTCTGCCATACCCTTTTATTTTCACCTTTAATCTTTCCCAACATCTGCATCTTTTCCAATGAGTCCTGTCTTCTCATTATGTGTCCAAGTATTTAAACTTAACCTTCAGTGGTGGTTTGTCCTTTGATCTTGAAAGGGACCATGACATCAGGAAGATGGTGCCATGACTTGCAAGTAAATTGAATTTCAGTGAAGGAAGGCTGTGCAAAGTCACCAGTCTCACTTTCTTCTCCAAAACCATCTGGGTCCAGGGACCAGATACAGATCAGAATGACTAGAGATGGCCCAGGATGCAATGGGAGACTCTGGCCTTTTCAGCTAAGGTCTTTCCTACATCTTTCTTTGACTGAGTCACCCATTCAGGGATTAGGGCTGTTTAAGAAATGAACCAAGGGATGGCCCCATTAAGAAAAAAAAAAATCAAACTGGGAGACCCTCAGGTTTCTGCCCAAAAGAGAAACAATTACTATTTACATTCATTCTGAATCATTAGGACCCAAACAATATGTCCTTACCCAAGCACTAGCTTCAGTATTTGACCTTCCAATGAATAGTCTAAATTAATTTAAGTTCTGACTCATTTGATCTTCTTGCTGTCCAAGAGACTCTCAAAAATCTTCTCCAGCACCACAATTTGAAAGTGTCGATTCTGCGGTGCTCAATTTTTCTTTTAGTTCAACTGTTATCATCATACACTGTTACTTGAAAAACAATAATTTTGACTATATGGACCTTGTTGACCTCTGTTTTTTAGTATGCTGTCAAGATTTGCATGGCTTTCTTTCCAAGAAGCAAGCATCTTTTAATTTCATGGCTGCAGTCGCCATCTTCAGTGATCTTGGAGCTCAAGAACATAAAATCTGACAGTTTCCATTTCTTCTCCCTCTATTTGCCAGAAACTGTGGGACCAGAGTTCCATGATCCTGGGTTTTTGTTTGTGTTTTTTAGCTTCAAGTCAGCTTTTATACTTTCTTCTTTCACTCTCATGAAGAAGTTTCTTAATTCTTCTTGTTCTGCCATTAGAGTAGCATCATCTGTATGTCTGAAATTGTTGCTCTTCTGGCAACCTTAATTCAGGCTTTTGATTTGTCCAGGCTGTCATTTTGTATGATGTACTTTGCATATACATTAAATTTAAAAAGTGACAATGTGTAGCCTTATTACACTCCTTTTCTAATCTTAAAACTATCACTTGTTTAATGTTTGGTTCTAACTGTTTCTTCTTTCAACTGCATGCAAGTTCCTCAGGAGACAAGTAATATGATCTGTATGATCTGGTACTCCCATCTCTTTGAGGACTTGCCACATTTTGTTGTGATCCACAGAGTCAGAGGCTTTAGTGTAGTTGAAGAAGCAGAAGTAGATGGTTTCTGGAACTCTCTTACTTTCTCCATAACCCAGCAAATGTTGCCCTGCTCATTTAAGTGTGGCCTTAGAAATGGAATCTAATCATGGTAATTAGGGAAGGGTAAGATTGATAATTGTTACTTGGGACATAGAGTGATTTCAACCACAAAATAATGCTTCCATTGCTCATTGCTTCCTTCATGAACTGATATTTCAATGAGACAAAGCAAGAAAAAAGAACAATTGTAGACAATGGTCTACAAAAGTAACAATAGAGAAAGAGGTTACCTCTAAAAGTGAAATATAGCAGAAAGCAGGGAGAATTAGACAAAATTAATAATAGCAATAATTTAGGTATTGCATAGAAGAGAACTTTCCAACCTAGTACTTCAGAAGTTTTACCTTTGTGAGAGACACAGAGAGAATAAAGAAGGAGCAAGGAATGGTTAGATATGAATAAAAAAACACATTTAAGAATAGACTAGAATGAAAGAGAGAGATAATTAGGAAGACAAAGCAAAGAAAAATGTCTTAGAAAAGGTCACAGCAAAAGGAATAAATAAGTTTGTAGGGTAGATGGAACAGGAAGATTTTTTTTTAGCAATTTATTTAACTGGGCAGGATAAAGAGAAGGGTCACAAGAGGGGCATAAAGGAAAAAAATACTGTTTATAATTATAAAATTATAAGTCAATTCCAAGAACTTAATATAAGACAACTACATGGGAGCAAAGGAAGAGGTAGAAAGAGATTCCATAGTTATCGATTAGCTTCAAAGTAGTGTAAATTTAATGTGTAAAGTAAAATATAAAGTTAATCAAAGGACTTACAAATGAAAAAAGTGATAAAAATAAAAATGGAGGTAAATACAGGCAAACAATCATAACTTTAAGTGTGAATGAATTAAGTAATTTAAAATATAAAACAAAAAGTAGTGACAGAATGGATAAAGGAAAAAAAAGTCTAACAATCTGCTGTATAAAATAGCATATCTAAAAAATATATATATACATACAGAATGAAAATGAGAGTCTGTAGCAAAATTGACTACGTACCAGGTGATTATTTATTAAGTAGAAGTTGCAATCATGCTCTCAGACAAACCAAACAAACAAACAAAAATTCCTGACACCAAGAAGTATTATAGGAGCAAGGAAGCTACATTACAATTAAATGAATTGCAAAGAATCAATAATACTACTTAAACATATATGTATCAACTAGCATAATATTTAAATGTATAAAGAAAAAGTTAATTGACTTTCAAAAGGATAGCACTATCAATGCAGTAATTGGAGGAGATTTTTATATACCTCTCTCAGAACTGGGCATGTCTAATAGAAAGATTTTAAAAATGAAAATATAAGACTGAACAAACTATTGGATAATTTAGAACTGTAAAACAAAGTATATTGTGAATGAGAGCTTTGAAGAATATACATATTTCTTAGCACCAAATGGTACCTTTACAAAAATAGAACATGTCCTGAAGCACAAAGAAGTTAAAAATAAGAGTAAAAAAGAAACATAAATACTCAAAATATCATTTGTAGATCACAGCATAATAAAATGGTGATTTAGTAATAATAATTACCAAGAATAGTAAAATAAATAAGTGATATTAGCTTAAATAGAGATTTAGTAATGACATTCTGAATGATTGTGTTAAAGAATAAATAATAGACAATTATCATATAAGGAGAATAACACCAAAATTTCTGGAATGCAGCTGAAGAAGTTCTGAGAGGAAAAATTGTATCATTAAAAGGATATGCTAACAAAATAAAAAAGAGAGAGAGGCTTAATGAACTGACTATTCAGTTAAAATAATTAGAAAATTAGGAAATATACAAACCCAAAATAGGCAGAGATGAATATCAAAAATTCAAAAAGAAATATAAAGAAGGGGAGTGGAGGAACATAAGATTCTCAAGAAAAAAAGACTGGTTCTTTAAAATGGTTAACTAAATTTATAAACCATTAGTTGACAGAATAAAAAGTGGGTGAAAATCAAAGAATGAACATTAAAAAATGGACACAGTGAAATCACAACAGAGAAGAAAAAATTTCAAAACTTGGTATACATATTATATGTTAGCAAAACCAAGATTTAAAGGAAACAGAAGATTATCTATGAAAATATAAAATAACCCAAATTAAGAAAATATAAAAATAGATCTTAAAAGCCTCATATGAAATAAAAAGAAATTAAACTACCTGCAAAGAAACTACAAAAGGGAAAAAGAAATCCCAATCCAAACAGATTTACAGGAGAATTCTATCAAAATTTTAAAGAGAAATTAATAACCATGCTACATAAATTATTCTCAAAAATTGAGAAAATGATCTACACACTTCTTTTCCAATATAATGAAAAACAATAAAATAAAATGATAAAGCAAAGTTACACTAGACCAATATCACTAATGAATATTGATTTAAAATTTTTTTATTAAATCCTACCAAGTAAAACAAACAAACCTTACAGTGAAGTGCCCCAAAAGCAATTTACTATGACCACATTGGATTTATTTCAGGGATTCAAGTATGATTCAATTTTAGGAAAGTAGTTAACATAATTAAAAATATTAAACACAAAACTCTCTCCCAAACATATGCTTATTTCAGTAGGTACAGAAAATGCCTTTGAAAAAGCCTAACATTCATTTGTATTAAAACCCCTTGAGAGCATAGTTTTGGAAATGTTGTTTACATGACAAAAAGTATCAATCACATATACATATACATGTTTGTATATACACTCTCACATATATACATATATGAATATATACATATACACCAAAGTATACTCACATGTATACATGCATCTATAACCCAAAGCTAGGATAACATACAATGTGAAAACACTAGTAATGTTCCCAATAAATATAGACATAAATGCTTCTATTCCCTACTTCTTTGACTGTTCTCTATCATAAATATAAAATGTATAAAAAATTATAAATATGGGGCGGCCAGGTAGCACAGCGAGTAAAAGCACCGGCCCCAGAGTCGGGATGACCTGGGATCGAATCCGGGCTCTGATACTTAGCACCACACCCAGAAATAACTGGCCGTGTAACCTTGAGCAAGTTACTTAACCCCAATTGCTTAATAAAAACAAAAATGTTTGTAAGAACCAAGCTTGGACCTAGAGAAGAGCTGTGAAAACATACCTCCCTCTACTCTTGGTACTCTGGGTATAAAATTTGCATATACTGTGAGGCATTATGTATATATTAATGATTGATGATGAAGTATTTTTTCTTTCTTTTTAATTTTTTTTTCTTTTTGGAGGGCAATTGGGGTTAAGTGACTTGCCTGAGGTCACATGGCTAGTTTTGTGTATGTGTGTGTGTGTGTGTGTGTGTGTGTGTGTGTGTGTGTGTTGAATGTCTGAGGCCACATTTGAACTCAGGTCTTCCTGACTCCAGGGCTGGTGCTCTATTCACTGTGCCACCTAGCTGCCCCTTTTTAAATTTTTCTTACAAAAATAATTCACAGGCTAGAGAAAGAGTAAGGCCTATGTTTGGAAATAAGCGTGATGTAAAATGGAAATATATCAATAAAACTAAGATGGTGGAATGTTCTTTTTTAATGAGAAATGACAAATCTAATGAAACCAGAAAAACAGAGAAAATGAATTAATTGATTCAATGTAATAAGCAGAAGCAGAAGAATAATACAATCACTACAATAATGGGAAGGAACACTTAAAGGAAGCTATAATTTGATTCAACATAATAACTAGTCTGTGAACCAGAGGACTGAAGATGAAACATACTTACCTTCTTTGAGTAGGTAAGTGGGAGACTATGCATAATGAACGTTTCATATGTTGTTAGCCATATTTACTGTACCCACTGGTTTTGTTTAAGGATAAGGCTCAGGGTGCTTTATTGGCAAATGATTATAGTGTGGCTGTACCCCTGATATCTAGCACAGGATTCTCTCTGAATGCATCAGTAGATTTCTGTAGAATCTAATACACAATGCAGACTATGGAATTTGAAGAATGAAATAAAGTTTCTGTATTCCGCCAGACTCGTGCCTTTACTATGGGATAATGAGTCCATTTTTTAAAAACTAACCTCATTCTTCAACTTACTTGGATTTGGAGAACAGATTTTCAGCTTAACAGTGATTTCCTTGGCTTTTATCATTTAAGACCATTAACATTAATTGAAACCAAACTTTAATTTAATTTACTACTTAGGGAAAAATGTTAGTTAAACATGTCACTGTTAGCACTGTCAGCTCTCTCCCCACTACAGCATACATTTAATCTCTACATATGTCTCTAGGTTTCCCTGCTACCACACCTGTTAATGTCATAGAGCAACAGCAGAATGGGGGCACAGGCTAGGGAGGAAAGCTGTCAAGGTCATATATATGTATTTTTGCACATTAGGATTTTTTTCCGAATTATTCAGTCTCTCTTTGGTGAGAATTACCTTGTAAATTCCACCATGATATGCAAACCCCTTCAAATGAAAACATAAATAAATAAACACATAAACACACAAATAAATGAATGAATGGATGGATAGGTAGATAGACAGACAGATGGACAGTCAGACGGACAGACAGACAGACAGATAGATAGATAGATAGATAGATAGATAGATAGATAGATAGATAGATAGATAGATAGATAGTTAGATAGGTAGGTAGGTAGGTAGGTAGGTAGGTTGGTTGATAACCCTAAACAACATGATGAAATTAGCTCCAATCACTTTCCTATTTGGCCCTCTCACACAAGAATGGTAACTGATTTAGGCACTATGCACCCTCTTTTTCTCTTCCCCACACCCTTATTCAAACTTTCTTTCAAGATAGAATCTGATAAAGTCAGGAATCAAAGATTGATATAGTTGACTATGGAGGAATGATTTCAAAAAAATAAAATTAAGGTGTAAAAACGATGGATGCCCTGGGAGAATGGGGGAGGGAAGAGGTAGAATGGGGTAAATTATCTCACATAAAAATGGCACAAAAGAAAGAACTTTTAGAGTAGATGGGGGAGTGCTGGGGAATGCATGAACATTACTCTCATTGGAATTGCCTCAAAGAGGGAACAACTCACACACACACACACACACACACACACACACACACACATACTCAATAGAGTGTATAACTTGCCCTATGGGGAAGTAGGAGGTGAGTAAGATAACAGAAGGGGTATGGGTAGAAAGGAGGATGGTTTGGGGGTCAGTGGACAGAAGGAAAGCAGTTTTAAAGAAAGAGAGGGGAAAGAAGAAGATAATAAAATCAAAGCAGCTACATGCAAAGGTTCAAAAGAGAGGGTAAAATGGGGGGAGGAGAAGAGAGAGAGAAGAAGAAGAAGAAGAAGAAGAAGAAGAAGAAGAAGAAGAAGAAG
>NW_027185754.1:16728005-16731986 GCF_028583685.1 Petaurus breviceps papuanus | reverse complement strand
CAAGAGGGGTGGGTAGGTGGTGCAGTGAATAGAACACCAGTCCTGGAGTCAGGAGGACCTGAGTTTAAATCTGGCCTCAGACACAAAAACTAGTTGTGTAACCTTGGGCAAGTCACTTAACCCAATTGCCCTGCCTTCTCCCCTCCAAAAGAGGAAGAAAAAAAAGAAAAGAAAGAACAAGAAACAAGGCAAAATAGGAAGGAGTAAAATATAGTTAGTAATCATAACCGTAAATGTGAATGGGATGAACTTACCTATAAAGCAGAATCAGATAGCAGTATGGATTAAAAATCAGAATCCAACAATATGTTATCTACAATAAACAAATTTAAAGCAGAGAGGCATACTCAGTAAAGGTAAGAGGCTGGAGCAGAATCTATTATGCTTCAGTTGAAGTAAAAAAAATGCAGGGGTAGCAATCATAATCTCAGAACAAGCAAAAGCAAAAGAAATACATCTAATTAAAAGAAATAAGCAGGGAAACTACATTTTACTAAAAGGTAACATAAACAACGAAATAATATCAATACTAAACATATATGGAACGAATGGCATAGCTCCCAAATTCTTAAAGGAAAAGTTAAAGAGTTACAATAGGAAATAGTAAAATTACATTTGTGGGGGACCTCAACTTTCTCCTCTCAGAACTAGATAAATCTAATCCAAGATATACACAAGAAATAAGTTAAGGAGATAAATAGGATTTTAGAAGAGTTAGATATATTAGACTTCTATAGAAAATTGAACTTTTTCCAAGTGATATATGGCACCCACACAAAAATTGATTATATATATATATATATGTGTGTGTGTGTGTATATATACATCACTGAACAAAATCCTCACAACTAAATGCAGAAAAGTAGAAATATTAATTGCATCCTTTTCAGATCATAATGAAATAAAAATATATTCAATAAAGCATCATAAATAGATTAAAAATGAATTAGAAACTAAATAATCTAACCCTAAAGAATAATTGGATCAAAGAACAAATAATAGGAACAATTAATAATTTCATTGAAGATAATGACAACAACGGAGTAATGTAAAATTTGTGGATGGAGCCTAGGCAGTACTTTGAGGAAAATTTATATATGCAATAGAGAAATTGCAGATCAAAGAATTTGGCATAAACCAAAATTTAAAAACAAACTAGAAAAAGAATAAATTTAAAATCCCCAATTAAACACCAAATTGGAAATCAAATGAGAGATTAATAAAATTAACAGTAAGAAAACCTTTGAACTAATAAATAAAACTAAGGACTGGGTTTTCAGGGGGGCAACAAAAATGGACAAACCATTGATTAATTTGATTTATAAAAAAGAAGAAAGGTAAATTACTAGTATCAAAAATTAAAAGTGTAAACAACCACCAAAGAAGATGAAATTAAAGCAATCATTAGGAGTTATTTTACTCAATTATATGCCAACAAATCTAATAATCTAAGTAAAACAAATGGATATTTACAAAAAATAAAATTTGTTCAGATTAACAGAAGAGGAAATACCATACTTAAATAACCCTCTCTTAGAAAAAGAAATTGAACAAACTATCAATGAGCACACTAAGAAAAAATCTCCAGGACCAGATGGAGTCACAAGTGAATTCTGCCAAATGTTTAAAGAACAATTAATCCAACACTTTATAAACTATTAGGAAAAACTGGCAAAGAAGAAATCCTACCAAATTCCTTTTATGACACAAATATGGTGCTGATACCTAAGCCAGGAAGAGCAAACAACTGAGAAAGAAAACTACAGAACAATTTCCTTAATAAATGTTGAGGCAATAAATAAATAAATAAATAAAATACAAGCAAGGAGATTATAGCAATATATCTCAAGGATCATATAATATGACAAGTTGGGATTTATACCAGGAATTCAGGGCTGGTACAATATTAGGAAAACTATCGGTATATTTGACCATATCAAAAACAAAACAAGAAAAATTATATTATTCTAAAGATGCAAAAAAGGTTTTTTTTTTTTTTTACAAAATACAATATGCATTACTATTCAAAATATTAAAAAGTATAGGAATCGATGGAAACTTTCTTAAAATAAGTAGTATCTAACTAAAACCAAAACCATCAGAAAGTATTATCTGTAATGGAGATAAGCTAGGAGTCTTCCCAAAAAGATCAGGGTGAAGCAAAACCCTATTATTCAGGATTGTACTGGAAACACTAGCTATCGCAATAAGAAAAGAAATTACAGAAATTAAAATAAGCAACAATGAAGCAAAACTATAACTCTTTGCAGATGATATGATGGTATACTTAACTTTAGAGAGACAACTAAAAAACTAGTTGAAACAATTAACATCAGCAAAGTTGCAGGACACAAAATAAACCCTCTTAAGTCATTAGGATTTCTACGAATTATCAACAAAGCTCAGTTGTAAGAGATAGAAAGAGAAATTTCACTTAAAATAATTGTAGACAATATAAAGTACATGGGAATTTAGCTGCCAAGACAAACCCAGAAACTATATGAATACAATTACAAAGCACTTTTCACACAAAGTCAGATCTTAACATTTGGAAAAGTATTAATTGCTTACGGGTAGGCTGAGCCAACATAATAAAAAATGACAATTCTACCTAAATTAATTTACTTATTCAGGGCCATGCCAAGAAAACTACCAAAAGTTAATTTATAGGGATAGAAAAAAATAATAGCAAAACTGATCTGGAAGAACAAAAGGTCAATAATATCAAAGGAATCGATTTTACAAATGTGAAGGAAGGTGGCCTACCAGTACCAGATGTCAAACTATATTACAAAGCAATAATCATCAAAACAGTCTGTTATTGCCTAAGAAATAGAGTGGAAAAGTAGCAAAATAGATTAGGTACACAATGCACAATTTCCTAAATATATATAGAACTCAGTTAAATTTATAAAAACACAAGTCATTCCCCAATTAATACGCCAAAGATACAAACAGGCAGTTTTCAGAAGAAGAAATCCAAGCTATCTATAGTTATATGAAAAAAGAAATACTCTAAATTGGCATGGATTAGAGAAATGTGAATTAAAACAAGTCCAAGGTACCACCTCACACTTATCAGATTGGATATCATGACAAAAAATGACAAATGCTGGAGAGAATGAGAATTCAGGGCACTAATGCACTGTTGGTGGCGGTGTGAACTGATCCAACCATTCTGGAAAGCAATTTGGAACTATGCCCAAAGGGCTATAAAATTGTGAGTGCCCTTTGATCCAGCAATACCACTACTGAGACTGTATCCCAGAGAGATCAAAGAAAAGGGAAAAAAGAGCAATTTGTACAAAAATATTTATAGCAACTCTTTTAGTGGTGGCAAAGAATTGAAAATTGAGGGGATGCCCATTAATTGGGGAATGGCTAAACAAGTTGTGGTATATGATTGTGATGAAATATTATTGTTCCATAAAAAAAATTATGAGCAGGATGCTTTCAGATTAACCTGGAAAAATTTACAAAAACTGATGCAAAGTGAAATGAGCAGAACTAGGAGAACATTGTACACAATAACAGCAATATTGTATTATGGTCACTGTGAGTGACTTAGCTATTCTCAGTGATTCAAGACAGTTCTGAAGGACTTATGATGAAAATTTCTATCCACCTCCAGAGAAGGAACTAATGGAGTCTGAATGCAGATCAAAACATATTTTTTTAACTTTATTTTTCTTAGATATTTTTAGGGGTCTTTGTTTTCCATTGCAACATGACTAATATGGAAATACATTTGCAAGACTGCACATGAATAATCTACATCAAATTGCTGCCATCACAGGGAGGTGGAAAAGGTAGGAGGAAAAGAAAGAATTTTAAACTATTTTTAAAAAATGAAAGTAAAGGATTGTTTTTATATGTTATTTGCAAAAATTAATTTTTTTTCAATTTTTAAAATTAATTTTTAATTTATTATTTGCCAAAAAGGGAAGGAAGGAAGGAAGGAAGGAAGGAAGGAAGGAAGGA
>NW_027185754.1:16721544-16727905 GCF_028583685.1 Petaurus breviceps papuanus | reverse complement strand
AGAGAGAAAAAAAGAAAGAAAGAAAGAAAGAAAGAAAGAAAGAAAGAAAGAAAGAAAGAGAAAGGAAGAGAAAGGAAGGAAGAAGGGAAGGAAGAAAGAAAGAAGGGAAGGAAGAAAAAGAAAGAAAGAAAGAAAGAAAGAAAGAAAGAAAGAAAGAAAGAAAGAAAGAAAGAAAGAAAGAAAGAAAGAAAGAAAAGTATATCATGTCCTGGATTTGGAAGATGATAGTTTCACTGTCCTCTACCCTGATCAGAACATATCTGGAATGTTGTGCTAGTTCTGGACACCACCCTTAACTATGTATTTGATAAGCTCAAGGGTATCTAGAGGAATGTATCTGAAATGATAAAATTCATCAGGACCATTGCAAAATCACACATTTTGGAGTTGAATGGCCCTTCAATTTCCATCTAATCCAACCTATGCCCCCAAAAGAATTTCTACTACAGATGGTCCAACCAGTCACTGTCAAGCCTCTGTTTAAAGACCTCTAGTGAGGGAGAACCTCCTACTTGTCAAGGAGCCCATTCTACTTTTGAAAGAGTCCCTTATATCAAGTCTAGATTTGTTTCTTCTGTTACTTCCTCTCCCACATTCTGACCTCAAGAATCAAGCAGAGTAAATGTAATGACTCTTCCACACAACAGCCTTTCAAATATGTGGAGATGGCTAGTAAGATTGCTTATATTTTCTCCCAGGAGGGAAAAAATTCCTCATTCCTTCAACTAATCCTTATTCTGCTTGGATCTGAGGTCTTCACTATCTTCATTGCCCTCTTCTGATCACTTTCCTGCTTATCGTTGTCCTTCCTAAAAAGTAATACTCAGAACTAAACACAAGAGTCCAGGGATGATCTGGCCAGGTAAGAATAAAGGGAGATTGTTTCTCAGTTGTTCAGTCATGTCTGATGCTTTATTATCCCATATGGCATTTTCTTGGCAAAAAAATACTTGAGTGGTTTGCCATTTCCTTCTCCAACTTACTTTATAGATGGTGAAACTGGGGCAAACAGGGTTAAGTGACTTGCCCAGGGTCAAACAGCTAGTGAGTGTCTGAGGCTGGATTTGAACTCAGGTCTTCCTGACTCCAGGCCCAGCACTCTATCCATTGAGTCACCTAGCATGATTCCTAGGAATTATGTAGCTCAAGATCACATTAGCTAGTCTGGATGTCATCTCATACTATTAACTCATACTGAACTTTCAATTTACTAAAATTTCCACATCTTTTTTTTGGAAAATCTCTTGCCCAGGGCGGCCAGGTGGTACAGTGAGTAAGAGTGCCAGCCCCAGAGTCGGGAGACCTGGGATCAGTTCCGGCCTCAGATACTTAGCACTCAATTCAAAATAACTGGCCGTGTAACCTTGGACAAGTTACTTAACTCCAATTGCTTTAAAAAAAAAACCTCTTGCCTAACCAAACCCCTCTTTCTTTCTACTTGTAAAGTTAACTTCTTGAATTTGTTTCAAACTTTACATTTATCCCCTTTTAAATTTCATCTTATTCACTTTAGCCTGAGCTTCTAGTCCATCAAGATGTTTGGTGATCTTGACTCTATCACTTGGTGTGTTAGCTAATCCTCCTAGTTTTGACTTATGTAAACATTTCTTAAGGATTTCATTTTTGCCTTTATCCAGGTATAGGATAAAAATGCTGGAGAATTTCTTCCACAATAACCTGAAACCACTAATGATTCCTTTTTGGGGATAACATTCAACCACTTTCAAATCTACCTAATTTTGGTCAAACTCATCTCCTTCCATCATTTCAATTTATAGCATAAAGGAATCTATAAGATGTTTTGCTAAAACCTGTATAAGTTACATAAATAGCATTCTTCTCTACCAGCACAATAACCCTGTAAAAAAGGAATTACATTTAGGCTAACATGACCTGTTCTTGATTAAGCCATACTTGCTCTTTCTGATCCCTGTTTCCTTTTCCAGATGTTCATTTATCATCTCTTTAATAATATATTCCAAAGTATTGCCAGAAATCAAAATCAGGCTTGCTAAGCTAATCAAATTCAATTCATCAATGACTAGTTTTACATCCAACTGTCCCATTGTCTTGCCCATATCCCCATATTTTCCACAAGAATAGCACAAGTTATTTTATCAAATGCTTTATTAAAATTAAGTAAAAATATATCTACAGCATTCCTCTGATGTGTCACTTTAAGAAGCTGATCAAAAAAGAAATAGAAATAATCTGGCATCATCTGCTCTTGGTAAAGTCATGCTAAATCTTGGTAATAACCACTTCCTTTTCTAAATATTCACCAACCATTTCTTTAATAAAATGTTCTGGAATTTTTCCAGGAATAGAAGTAAAAATCACTGACCTACAGTTTGTAGATTTCATTCTCTTCCCCTTTTTCAAAACTGGGTCAATATTTTCCCTTCTTTTCTCTGAAGGCACCTGTCTCATCCTCCATCATCTTTCAGATCTCACAGTCTGTGCCTTAACAATCCCATATGCCATTTCTCTCATCACCCAAAAATGTTGTTTATCTGGTCTATGTGATTTTAACTCCTTAAGGGCAATGCATAGTTGCCTCACTCTCTTCTTCACTAACATGTCTGATGTTAGTCACTTTTGTTCTATCTTTCCCATCTAAAGATTATTCTTCTTAGAAGAGAAAATGGAAGCAAAAATGAGAACCTTAGCATTTCTGTCTTCTCCCTTTTGTCATTTATCATTATCCCTTCCACCCTGAGCTATAGTCCTGCACTTTCCATGATCTCTTGTTTTTCTCAACAGCTCAAGCAAACAATTTGCCACATCAGAATCATTTAAAACAAATGAAGGTGTTTAGTCTGGAGAAAAAAGTCTTAGTAGTACATGGTAGACATCTTTAAGAATTTGACAGACTATTACATGGAAGCACAACTAGATATGTTCTTCTTAAACCACATGGCAAAACAGGGATCAGTGAATAGAAGGCCCAGAGAGACAGATTTCATTCTGAAAAAAGGAAGAATGCCCTAACAATTAGAATTGTTCCAAACTGCAGTGCTCTGGAGGCAGTGGTCTTCAATCACTATTTGTAAAGGGAACTCTACATGAACTATTGGTTAAAATAGATGGTCTATGGGTTCCTTCCAATTCAAAACTATTATGATTCTGTAAAATGAAAGGCAGTAAGTAGGAGGGGAGGAAGATTTGTAGGAAGGGTCCCTCTACGACATCCATGAAATCATAGATCATAGAAAGTTATTTTGTCCCCTTGTGAACATCTTTGATAAAATACTTAGTTAGATGATATGGAATCAAAGTTCAAGATGTGTTCTAGGGATAGCTTAGGAGTTTTCTGGATGTAAACACTTATCTCTCAGTATAAAATAGAATTTTTAGGGCAGATGAGACAGATTGTAGGATCTAGAGCTAGAAGAGATGTTGGAGTTCTAGTCCAACCTCCTCCTTTTATAGATGAAGAAACTGAGGCCAAAGAGGTGAAGTGATTGTAAGCAGCAAAAGCTGAATTTCAAACATAAATCCTGTCATTCCAAATCAATACTACACTGTGCCTCTGACAACTGAAGTTTCTGGGAAGCCCCTTCTTGTTCCCAAGTAGGGATGCCACAACCTTCCTCGGTTTCCTGTTCCAGCATTTAACTCTGCTCAGAAACAGAATCTTCTTTTTAAGAGAGACAATGCTAGTCTTTGTGTGCCTCAAACTAAGCAAGATCAATATTCATTCATAGAAATTTGCTATACAAATAAGTCAGGGAGCATTATCTACTTTGCAAAAAGGATTATTTTCTTTCCCACAAAGTTTCAAGTTTACATTCTTTCAAGTTAACTACTGAGTTATTGCACCAATCATTGTCCTATCAGAAAGGGGTAAGTGATTGAAAACTAAGACAGAGAGACTCACGGGTTAAAGTATGGAAGATTGAGTTGTCTACACGAGGACATCATGACAGGACAAATCAGGTATTCTCTTGTTGCCTCAATTTCTTCATATCCTTCAGATGCAGGTAGGATAGCTTCTCACCCTGTCCTTTGGAAGCAGAACCATAGGGAAAGTGGGTAAAAAGAAGCGAGAGAATTCTTTGAGATTATGTTTGAAGTTCTAACATTGAATCCTTGGGTTTAGAAGTTGTGGGATTCACAGAATCATCACATTTTATGGTTGAAAAGGATTTGGAAGATCACCTTGTCCAATTTTCTGCTTCATAGAGGAAGCCCTTCCACAGTCCTTCTAGTAATTGGTCACAACACCACTGCTAACAGGGAGTTCAATGTCTTACAAAGTAGCATATTTCATCATGGGATAGTTCTTATTACTCTAATGCACTTTCAGGGAATCAGGATATTCTATTAAGTCTCTGCATTCTAGCCAAAGTACACTGCTGGTTGTTTTCAGAACTTGGCAACTCATATCCCACCTCCATGCTTTTGCATAGGCCAGGGCTGGGGAACCACTGGCATAGGCTGTCCCCATGTGTCCAGAAAGCACTGCCTCCTCAGCTCTACCTCCTAGAGTTTTTAGATTTCTTCAGTGCTCATCTCAGTTGCAACCTCCCACAGTAAGCTTTTCCTGATCCCCTTAGTTATAAGTATTCTCTCCCTTCTCAAATTATATTGTATCTAGTGATTTGTTTAAGGGGCAGCTAGGTGGCTCAGTAGATAGAGTGGCAGGCCTAGAATCAGGAACACTCATCTTCCTGAGTTCAAATCTGGCCTCAGACACTTACTGTGTGACCCTGGACAAGTCACTTCACCCTATTTCCCTTAGTTTCCTCATCTGTAAAAAGAGCTGGAGAAGGAAATGGCAAACCACTCCAGTATTTTCACCAAGAAAACCCCAAGTGTGGTCACAAAGAATCAGACATGACAAAAACAAATTGTCTTCCTTCTCAAATTATATTATATTTAGTTTTCTGTTTAAATGTTTTAACCCTTGAAAAGAAGGGGCTGCGTTTTACTTTATATTTTATATTTGTTTCCCTTTTTATATTTTATATTTGTTTTATATTTTCTATTGGTTTCCTGAGTTCCTAGCACCATGTCTTTCATGATGATGTTAAATAAATGCTTGTTCTGAGTCAAATTGAATTCTTGAGTCTTCCTTTCCAACTCATTGGGCTTAGTTTTCACCTTTGCAACATAGATTTATTCAGTCAACACCTATTAAGCTCCTACTATGTGCAAAGAACATATAAATCATAAAGTTAATCCCTCTTCCATGTAATAGCTGCACTGTGTCCCCTAAGTCTTTTCTTCTCCAGGTTAAACATCTGCCATTCCTCTTACTTCACCCCCCATTCTGACCCCATTTCTCTATGTACAATCCACCTTATTCTTCCTAAAATCCTGTGCTCTTGGCTGGGCTCAGTATTACAGAAGGAGTCTGAGTAGAGCAGAACACACTGGCTGACCAGGAGAGGTCTATGTTTTTGAAGATTCTAGAAACAGAAATAGTTGACTTCTTTCTAGACCATAAGTTCCCTGAGTGCAAAGGCTGCGTCCAATTTCAATTTCATGCTAGTCCCAAGCATCTGTCCTAACACTCTACACATAGCAAGTATTTAGCAAATGTGGGTGACTGATTGACTTATAGGATGTCTCTCAGGATGGCCTGGAGGTGGTGTGATATCAAGCATGGCTAGAACACTGGATTTAGAATTAAAAGACCTTGAAATGAATCCAATTTCTACTACTCCTCCTTATAACTTCTCCCTATATGAAAAAATTTTAAGTATTTATTTCCTTTCTCTGAGCCTCAGTTTTCTCATATATAAAATAAGAGCATTGAACTACATGACCTCTAAGATTCCTTTCAGTTCTAAAACCTATGATCCTATGATCCTGTGACTAAGTGGCTTTCTATGGCTTCTGAATTATGTGAAAATGGAATATCCTTAGCAACTAAACAGAATCAACACATTTTGGCAAAAGTCATGCTAAAAGTCCTATGGAAAAACTCAAAAACGACAAATTGCAAAACAGTAAGATTTTATTAGCTGCTCTCATTTGCTCTGCTATCCAGGTCCTTGAAAGGATTAGTCCTGGATTTGTTTGGGCAGAGCTGGACAGTTCCTTTATCATCTGTATATAGGATAATGACGTTATCTGGTTTGGCCCACTTGGGCCCCACTCCATGGGAATTATGTTTCCTTTGATCTCTTCTGCAAGGGCAGTGGAGATGTCCTTACTGAGAATCTTCAAGTCCAAACAAACTAGCTTCAGCCTCATGATAAGGAGCCAAAACATCCCAGGAGAAATGAGCTCTTTGGTTTCCCCTTCCCCTTACTGAAAGCAATAAATGTGAAGTCTAAGCCCACTCAGCTTACAGTTATTCCATTACACACACACACACACACACACACACACACACACACACACACACACA
>NW_027185754.1:16713455-16721534 GCF_028583685.1 Petaurus breviceps papuanus | reverse complement strand
CACACACACACACACACACACACACACACACACACACACACACACACCCTTCCCCAACTTCACAACTAACAGTTGGCTCTGGTATTGAAGAGTCATCCTGCCCGGAAATCACAGAGACATACTCTCATTTTATAGATGGGAAATCAGAAGTCCAAAGAGATTTAGTGATTGCCCAACATTACACTAGAAGTTAGCAGCAGAGAAAGAATGAAAACATAGGACCTCAGGACTTCTACCCCCAGATCTCAAACTTTTTCCATTATACTATGACCTTATAGATAGTGGGATCCAACTACCTTTTCTTTTTCCTTCTGAAAACTTAGGGCTAGAAAGAGGAAGCAGCTTACCCAAAGTCACACAGCAAATTGGTGGCAAGAACTTCAGTCTTCTGGCTCCCGGACCACTAGTCTTTCTACCATCCCACACTTCATTGTATAAATACATTCTAAAGATCTTGCTTATTGGTGTCTGGGAATCTGAATGCAGGGATCTGATTAATGGTGGACTGTCTTCACCCAATGTAATCAATGGAAGCAGGGAACCTGAGTCTCAGGTTTTATGAGTATGTGTATGTATGTATGTGTGTATATATGTATGCATGTGTGTATATATGCATGCATGTGTGTGTTCTAACCATCATAAATTAATAAAGTTAATAAAATCACCCATAAAGAACTATTCAGTTGAAGCTCACCATCATTCCATTCCCTTCAAAAATTGTAACATCTCTCAGCTAGAGCTACTCAGGATGGGCCATGTTGGTTTAGCCTGATCAAGCAGAATACATGCACTGAATACCAAAATGTGGTGGCCAGAATGGCTAGCAGCACCAAGAAAAGAAGAAAGGAAAGAAAGAAGAAAGGGAGAGAAGGAAGGAAGGGAAGGAAAGATGGAGGGGGTCTCTACTATGTGTTAGACACTATGCTAAGTACTCCATAAATACCATCCCATTTGTCCTCACAACAACCCTGGGAGGTAGGTGTTATTATCATCCATATTTCAGAGTTGAGGAGACTGAGGCAGGCAGAGGTTAAATGGTTTGCTTGGAATAACACACCAAATAAGTGTCTGAGACAATGATATTGAAACTCAGGTCTTCCTGATTCCAGATCTCAGTGTTCTATTCACGGTGCCAACCAGCTGCCTTTAAGTGGCAAGACCAAAGAACAGGGGAGAATGTGTTGACTGACTGCTATCTGTAGGGCATGGAATGGGCAAGGAGTTGTGCATGGGTTGAAACTGAGGGTATAGATGGGGGTCTGAGCTGAAAGAATGGAGAAGACAGATCAGGTCCAGAAGAGGTCAAAATAGGGCTCCTCTTAGGCATTCAAGTGAGACATAAAGTCAACGGAGCTATTTGACCTTGAGCAAGTTTTTTAATATCTCCATGTCTCAGAGAACTTTCTAATAATATCATAAGTTGCAGAGCTGTTACCAGACTGCATCAGTAGATCACTATATACTAATGAAATCATGAAAATCATGGTTTTGAATTGTAAGGGGCCCTGAAAATCATCCATTCCAACCCATTTATTTTATAGATGACTGAGGTTGAGAGAAGTTAAACAGATGGGAAACAAGTATTTATTAAGTGATTGGTTGTGCTAAGACAAGATGCTAAGCATTGGGAATACAAAGAAAAAGAAAAAAAGAAAGACAGTCCCTGCCCTCAGGATGCTTACATTCCAATGAGGAAATGTGATACACAAAAAGGAGCTAAAAGGGAAAGTGGGAATAAGTGAGGTGGGAAGGGGAAGCTGGGAAGGGTATATGGTGTGACTTGACTGCCTCAGAATACAGGCCCCCAGAATGAACTTACCACCAGGAGGAGAACACATTGACAGAGGAATGTTTCATGGTGAGATCTCAATGCTAAGGGAAATTCCAGTCATAGTAGCAAAGTCAAGAGAGTAAACTGACTTGCTCAAAATCACACAACTAGTTAGTGTCTGAGGGAGGATTTGAATTCAGATTTTCCTGTCTCCAAACAAATAAGTACAGAAGTAGACAGAGATAAGAGAGAAAACTTACTACTTATTCAGTGAACCAAATTGCAATAAGATAAGCAACGAGTGGTAGGGAAATGCCTCCTGAAGTTCTCAAGGGAAGGCAAATTGTTTTGAAAATATCACCAGTGAAGTGTGGCCCTTTAACAGAGAAGCGAAAGACTTGCGGATTGGCAGACCTCTGTCTTTGGCTTGGATGAGATGTGATTGTTTTAAAGAAGTTTTGAAACTTATTGCCTAATTTTGAACTTTGTGAGCTTGGCTTTCTCATCTTCCTCCTCCTGACCTCTCAGAGGACTACCCAGAACTCAGAGGAATAATTGGGGCAATGGGGCGCCACAGGCAGTCTTGGAGTCAGAGTCAAGAAAGCCTGTGCTTTCTTGCCTTCTCATAGATCTACTTTGAACAAGTCATTTTACCTCTGTGATTCTCAATTTACTCAGTTGTAAAATAGGAATAATGACAGCTATAGTAATTACATAAATATATGTTGGTGTTACCTCCTTTGCATTCTCAGAGCTACCACTGTCTAACAAGCCCTCTAGTGAAAGATCTTGAGAGTATCAAGAGATCAAGAAACTGACCTTAGTGTCCAACAGAATATAAACTCTGAGATTAAGGACTATGTTAACTTTGTTTTTGTACAACCAGTACCTAGCAGAGTGCTCGGTACAGAGCAGGTGCCAATAAAATCTTTTTGACTCATATAATAACCATAATCAATAACAAGGCATCTAGGTGGCTCAGTGGATAGAATGTTAGACCTGGAATCAGGAAGACTCATCTTCCTGAATTCAAATCTGGTCTCAGAAACTTACTAGCTGTGTGACCCTGGACAAGTCACTTAACCCTATTTACGTCAGTTTCTTATCCATAAAATGAGCTGGAGAAGGAAATGGCAAACCATCCAGTATCTTTGCCAAGAAAACAGCAAGTGGAAGTGGCTAGGTGGCACAGTGAATAGAGTACTGGCCCTGGAGTCAGGAGGACCCGAGTTCAAATCCAGCCTCAGACACTTAACACTTACTAGTCATATGACCTTGGGCAAGTCACTTAACCCCAACTTCCCTGCCTCCTCCCCTCCAAAAAGCAAAAGAAAGAAAAAACAACAAATGGGGACATAAAGAGACAGACACAAATGAAAAATGACTGAACAAATTAGCATTTATATAACATTTAAATGTTTGCAAAACACCTAATACACTATCTCATTTGATTGATCCTCACAACCCTTTCCCCCCTCACTCTATGGTAGGGGTTATTATTATCCCCATTTTCTAAATGAGGAAACTGAAGTTGAAAGAGACGACTTGCCTGAGTGAGAAAACTAGGGGAGAAATCCTGAGATAAGAGTTTCCATTTCTTCAAAATCAGTTCCCATCCCCCTTGTCCAGCCTCACCAGTCTGCGAGCTGAGGTCTGGAGCCACTGCAAGACGTTTCCTGTTCCTGAGTTTGGGGGACGGTAGGGGGCCGTCCACAGTCCCCATCCCTTTATCCCAGGCAGATAATGAGCGAGTGCCCATGTGGTCTGTTACACAACACTAACCTCTTATTTCACTGTCTGCAGTTATTTTCAGTAACTATAATATGAACATCATCTCAATTAACAGAGTACCTTCAGGGCTTTCCTCCACCAACCATTCCAGCACGATTGTCCACACTGTCATCAGCACCTAATCAACTGATGATGGCTGAAAATGAGGAAGGCCAATCCCAATAAATCCAAGGGATGGTAATTTTTCTCTTTTAATGTCCTTCTCCCTCCTTCTTCCTTCTTCCTACGGCACAAAGCACTAAATTAATGTCACCGCGGTTATTACAGTAGCACTGCTATGGCGAGTATTCGAGCTACGATCCTGGAATATTTTACCTCAGCATTTATTTGTCCATAAAATAAAACAGGATTTATTGCCGTACTCTCCAGTTTGAGGACTGCATGGACAGCAGCTGTGACAACTCCTTATCTCCACTACAGGTAGAGATATAGGGATGTTTCCAGGAACGGAAGAGAAACAGGGATCTTAGGAGTCAATCAACGAGGCTCACTCGGAGTCCTTTTTTATATTGTAGGCAGCCTAGTGTATGAGGAGGAGAAGAAAATCCATCCTAGAAAGCGAACTTTTCAATTAGACAACGAGACCTATTCCTGAGCATTTCCTAAACACCCACTGTATTCTCAGGGCACCAGACTCGGCATTGTGAGAAGTGTTAAGTGTTACTATGTCACTTTAGTCGTGTTTGACTCTTTGTGACCCCATGTGGGGTTTTCTCGGCAAAGATACTGGAGTGGTTTGCTATTTCCTTCTCCAGTTCATTTTACAGAAAAAGAAACTGAGGCAAACAGGGTAAAAGTGACTTGCTCAGGGTCACACATCTAGTAAACATCTAAGGCCAAATCTGAAATTAGGAGGATGAGCCTTCTTGACTCCAGGCCTGGTGTTCTAAACATTGCCCCACCTAGCTATCCTGTTGTGAGAGGTGAGAGTTTGTTATACTATGCGGTAGAGTAGAAAGAGGGCTAGACAAAGCAAAAAGATCCTGGCTTGAACCCTGGCTTTACTACTTCCTACCCATGACACTGGGTAAATCATTTAAACTTCTCTAGCTATTGATTTCCTTATTTATAAAATTAAAGAATTAGCAAAAGGCAGCATGACCATAGTTGATATTGCTGGACTTGGAGTGAGGCACACTTCAGTTTAAATCCTGTCTTAGACCCTTGCTAGCTAGCTGTGAGACCCTGGGCTAGTCCCTTAACTTCTATGTGCTTCAGTTTCCTTATCTGTACAAGGGGTTTGGGGCTTGGGCTCCATGGCCTCTGAGGTCCCTTCTAGCTCAAAATCTTCAATCCAATGAAATTTGGCTTTTAGAGTCTTTTCTGTCTCAAACATCTAAGATCCTAAAATGTCTCATACAATTAAATGGTATTGCAGCTTCAACTCTGGTCCCCAAGTTAAGCTTTATGGGGGTACACACCAAAGAAACATGACAAGGAGAAAACAACATACAAACAGCCATGTTATGGATTTCTTACACTCATGGATCACACCAGGCTGAAAGAGAAACAAAGGCATGGAGCTGATAGACACCTGGATCTATGCATCAAGTATAGGCTATTAGGTTATATGGAAAGGCACATAGAATTGTCTTTATTGTTTCAAGTGATCTGATTATGTTGAAAAGATATTAAGAAAGGAACTTCAATAAAACAAAACAAAATGAAACAAGATTCTGCCTAATACAATAGCAGAGGAGTACACTAAAGTGCTCACATACACACAAACACATGTGCGTTTATGTACTCTTACAGACACAAGTGTGCATGCACACATCATGCATGCACACGGACACAAGAGTGTATGCACACACACACGCACACACATTCTGTGCAAGGTGAGAGTCTCCACCTTCAAGAATGAGCTGCTAAATTATAATTCATTGATTCTGAAGCCAATCATTTGATATTTTGACTGCTAGCTTAGGAATATTCATATTTTCAAACTGCATTTAAATTTCCCCCTGCCATTAAAATCTCTGAGCTCTATAATTAGGCTTTTCCTGATAAATACGGATGTAGTTTTCTGTACATTAGGAGTGTGGGAGCCTCTCTCAGGAAGCAGGAAGGCCTGCTTGGAGGGTTTCCCTCTGCTCTGTGCTTCAATCCTGTTCCCCTTTGGCTACAGCCCTGCCAGCCTAGGGGCTCAGGAGCTTGTGGACATGAAAGCTTGGCTTCCCTCCATAGTGAGGCTTCTAACCTCCAGGCTTCTAACCATCATTCCTTTCCCTTCAGACACTTGGTGCTTCCTACCCCTCCTCTTTTATTTTTTATTCAAAAAAAAGCTCCTCAGCTCAGTACTAAAATGTTTACTCACTTAAACATAATTTGCATTCCAGAGCCCTAGTCCCATTTCACATGGTATTTATGAAATAAAGCCACACTGGTTTCAGCAACCAAAACAGATGTGGTTTGCCATAGGAAACGTGTACATAAAAACTTCCCAGGTTTAAAAAAATTAAAAATCTCTTGGAATAAATATTACTTCGTGAAATAAAATATAACACATAAACTGAGATGTTTGGGTAATGATGTTCCTATCCTTTCCTTGTAAACACAGCCCAGAACCCAGGCAGGGCCCTTGTAGAGATGCCTAGTTTCATCAAGTCTAATGGTTTCTTTGGGCCTCAATCTGTTGACCAGAGTCATGAAATGTGTTCCAGACTTCAAGCTGGTCACCGGGACTTATGTCCAGGGCCACCTCCTGTGAACAAGACTTCTGCTGAGAGAGAGCGAAATATTGGGTAATGAAGATAGAAAACCAATAAGGGGGGGGGGGGAGAGAGATAAAGAATTGCTTAGAATGAATTCTGCGGTAATTACTTGCGTTTTTGCTAACTACTGTATAAACAACACTTTTAACAAGGCAAATTGGAATCTTGAAGACAAATTTGCTTGGGGATAGAGCTTCAATTTATTACACGAGGATAACTGAAAACTTTGTTTCTGCTGCGTCGCAGTCAATTTCCACTGAGCGCACATTTTGAATGTGTGATTAATCATATGAGTGCAAGGGTTGCCAATAAGTACCAAAACCTTAAAACTATAACAACTTGCTCATTTTGTGCGGTCATTCCAAACAGCTAAACAGCCAGAAATTGTCAATGTGCACCCGGATCAATGCTCCAGGGTCTCCGCAAAAGATTGATTTCATTCTCGGAGGATTTCATCTTGCTCGTCAACAAAAACACTTCATCCTCCCTAAATAATGTAATCGAATGCCATCCTCTTGTGCGGCACCAGGAAATCTAAGTCAGCCCAGAAGGTGGACAAGTGGGGCCAGCCAAATACTCGAATCCTGTCACCCACAGCCCAAAGGAGGCTGCCTGGAGTTGGTGTTGAATGAAAATGAATAATAGGACCACAGAAAATTGAGGCCTTGGGTTAAAACTAAGAGATCAGAGGAAGGAAATCCCAACCGCCACCCAGTTTTTTAGTCTCCAGCTCATCCAGTTGACTACTAGCTCAGGCTCTATATTTTCTTCTTGGCCTCTGCTCAATCCTCATTTCTTATACACAGTGACTCTTAAGCAGCTCAAACATAGATAGGGTTGAGGATGCATGGAAGGGGATATGTCTGCTAACCAGAATATGTATGCTCATGTTCCTTGTTAGCTATTCACCCCTGAAGATAAGACTTTCTAACTGTTGCCAAACAGTGATCTGCAAACACCTTGGCATGTCTTAGGTGCCCATAAAGTAGAAATGTATTAGAGAAAAACAGGTGCTTCTACCCAGAGTCTATATATGTAACCTTCCAGAAGTCTTTGCATTATCAATGCTCTCCTTTCTAATTAGCACTCTTTGGCTAAGGGGTTTGCTCCATAATTCACTCTGCATGTTATCTTGACTTTGAAAGTCTCAGTTCTCCTGGGAAAAGGAATTCTCCCCTCTAGACAGGAACAGACCTGACTCTACCATTCACAGTTTCTTCCTCTGATTACAGTAGCTTGAGAGAATGCTTTTGATTGCCCAAACAGCCATCCCTCTTACATAAACATTGAAGAGACACCAAGTGCCTAATACATTTCTTAGGGGAAAAAAATAATAAGGTGAGATCACTTGGTTCCTTTGGAACCTAAAAATAAATTCAAAGGGGCTTCTCCCGACTGCTCTCAAGAGTATATATGGATTTCTTGCTGACATTCGATTCCCTGAATTGAATGTCAAACACTGAGAACAGTAAAAAAGAAAGAAAATAATAACGCTGCACTCTTATCATTATTAGAAGGGCAAGAAGAATGAAATATCATGATTATCATTAGGAAATCCTGTAAAACATATTTGTGCATTATCTTGGGGGCAAATACAAGTGTCATATGTTCTCAATTGTTAGGGGAGGAATACGGTAATATATTGTTTGCCCCAGGCCCCATCCAAGGAAAAGACTTAGTTGTTGAGAGTCTCTGCAGCCCAAATTCACAATTTCAATTTCACTCTGTCGCATAGAGAACCCTTCCCTCGTCCCCTACACACACACACACACACACACACACACACACACACACACACACACA
>NW_027185754.1:16707466-16713445 GCF_028583685.1 Petaurus breviceps papuanus | reverse complement strand
ACACACACACACACACACACACACACACACACACACACACACACACACACATACACGGGACCAGACAAAGAAAGAAGAAAAGAGCACAGACTGAATGAATCAAGAGAAAGAGAACTGGGCTGACTGGACCAATTTTTAAAACTGGGGCTGAAAATTTTCCTGTGTATCTAGAATATTTGGCAAATAATCTCATCAGCATTATCCCATTCCCCTTCTTGCATGAAAGTCTTGTCTTGATTCTGAGAAGCCATGATTCTACTGGAATTGCTATTCCAGTAGTATTGGAATTCCTGGAGGAAACCAGATTTATTTTCACCATTGAGGCCTTTGTATAGGATTCTTTCCATGGATCTCACAAGCTATATATTATATATGTATATGTATAGGCATATGTCCGTGTGTGTATAATATATACATACATACACATGCATGTACACCTACATATATGTGTATGTATGTATATATTATATATATTTATTTTTATATATTCTTTAATCACTTGACTTCCTTTACTCCTTATGACCATAGAAAATAACGAGACACCACCATAGCAAATGAGGAGACTGAAGAGAGAAAGCAGGAATGAAAAGTGAGCAGCATCTGGAATTAAAAGGCCTGGCCCTTTAAAAGATATCTGTCTCTTATTAGTTTTGAGTTTAGGTAAGTAACTTCATTTCTCAGGGCCTCTGTTACCTCACCTGTAAAAATGATAATTAGGTGATCTGTCAGGGTCCTTTCAGATATAAATCAATGATTTTATAAAAAGGGGGGAGAGAAAGATTCCCCTCAAGCTCACCTCCATTCTTTGTCTATCTCTCCTTTATCACAAGACCTGAATTCAGATTCTGATTCTGTAACTTACTACCCATGTGAACTTGAACAAATTGCCTAACCTGAATGAGCTTCAGTTTCATTATCTGTTAAATGAGGCTGTTGGACTTCATGACTTTTGGATCCCTTCTAATCCTAAATATATGATCCTATGACTTTATATGTTAATTAATCCCTATAAGAATTAATTTCTTCCCAATAGCCATTCATGGAAGAACCAACCATCATGAAATCTGCTTCTCAAAGTTTCTATTCTACTCCAGAATCCATTAAACTCTATCTGTTGAATTTTTTCTAGTGAGGCCATTATCTCTCTCACTTGGCCTTATAAGCTTCTCACGGGGCTTTGCCAAGGGTACAAGGCCCAAATCAGCCCCTTCCTTCTGGTAGGTAGATGGTTTCCCATCTGGCAGAATCTCAGAGCTAAAAGGGACCTCAGAGGTCACAGATTCCAAACTGTACCTGAACAGGAATCTCGCCTCAACATGCTCACTTAAAAACATTCAGTGATGGAGAATTTGCTGAGGCAAACCACAATCGCTTTTAGTCTGTATTAGGAACATTTTGCTTCAATTGAAAATAAATCTTGTCTTTCTCCCACGAAGTTGTAAGCTACTCCATTAGATTGCAGTCTCCTTAAAGGCAAAGACTTTTGACACTCTTTGTATTCCAGTGCTTAGCACAGTGCCTGGCATTGTGTAGGTACTTATTAAATGTGTAGTGATTGATTACTGATTGATTCAACTGCCAATCATTGCTACTGTCTAGGGATGAGCAGAACAAGTTAAAATCTTCCTCCACATGACTGACTTTCTAATTCTGATATAATCTAGATCTTTTCCAATTGTTTTCCCATTCATTAGTTCATCTGATACTTACTAGAGCCTTAGGAGGAAGGGAGGAAAGGTATTATGGGATCCATTTTGCAGGTGGAAAAACTGAGACTCAGAAAGACTTAAGTCAGAGAGTAAAGTCAGTGGATTAGTCTCCAGATCACTTGGTTTCCCATCACAGTTCTTTCCCTTCTGTTCCTCCTGGGTGATAATAACACATTAACTGAAAATTGTTGTTGTTCAGTCATTTTTCAGTTGTGTCTGACTCTTTGTAACCTCTGCGGTTTGTTATTTCCTTTCCCAGCTTATTTTACAGATGAGGAACTGAGGCAAAAAAGATTAAGTGACTTGTCCAGTGTCACACAGTTAGGAAATGTCTGAGGCTGGATTTGAACTCAGGAAGAGTTTCCTGATTCCACGCCTGGTACTCTATCTACTGTGTCATGTAACAAAAACAAGTTCGAGAAGTAATATGAAATGGGGCGAGGGCAGAGGGACCTATTACCAAATAGCAGAATCTCTGGGTGGCACATTCCTACCCTCCCAGACTACCACACTCCCATAGCTAGCAATGAAATGGGTAGAAACACCTGCCAAGCGGCCAGAAGGTAGTGCTGGAAAATATTTGTCCAAGTGTGCAGTAAGAGCCTTGTTCCTATGGTGGGAATAATGGAGGCTGCAGAATAGGGATGCATAAGCCAGCCCTCTTCTAGTCCACTTCAATCCTTGAGTTTCTGACTTTCACTTGAGGGGAATGTGTCAGATGCAATTTTATGACCATGTTTGAAATGACTTTATGCCTAAAGTGCTCACAGGAATCAAAATGAGTATTGGAAATTTTTAGTTTTCAAAAAGAACATAGTTTGCACTTCCATCCTTTCTTTGTAAGCATGGGGAACTATGTGTGTGGAATACTGCATGTTGTTATTGAACTTGGTTAATTTTGATAAATGAATCAAAAAAACCTTTTTTTTCTATTCTTTATTATATGAGATGGTTCAGGAGAGGAGAGAGGAATATATTTGGAAGTGAAAGTGATATAAAAATAAAAAAAATTTAAAAAGAACGACTCACCTAAATGACAATTTTCATGGATGACTTGGACTATCTCTTGCAAAATTTCTCTTTAGTGACCTCTTCTTCTGTATATACACTTCTGTCATCACAATTGCTCTCCCTGTATTCCAGATCTGAAGTTGTTTTCACAGTGTTGTAAACAGACTTCCTTGAAAGAAAATTCACTTACTTTGCCATGGAATGAATTTTAGTTTCTAATCCTGACATATAACTCTATAGTATTGTTGTGGTTATTACTCTTGTTGTTAATGATAATATCTGGCACTTGTAGAATATATTCTCTCATTTGGCCTTGCAGCAAGCCTATGAGGTAATTTGAATAGGAATTATTGTCCCCATTTTCCAGATTAAAAAAAAATTCAAGGTTTATAGAGGTTAAGCATCTTCCCCAAAGTCCATAATGAGTAAATGGCACGGCTGGGACTTGAACCTAGGTCTTCTGACTCTGTCTAGCGTGGTTTCTACCATACTATGCTGCCCTCTGCCATATTCATTCATTCATTCATGCTTTCTTTCTCTCTCCTTTAATTTGATATGTTTATTTAGCAAGCATTTAAGCGCCTTCTATGTCCCCAGCCTTGTTAAAAGCGGGGTAAGGATACAAGATAATAAGCAGTTCCCATCCTCAAGGAGCTTACAGTCTTGTTAGAAAGACAAAATGAACACATGTGAAACGGCAACTCAACCCTCCTCGTTTTCCAGCTCCTCCCCTCACTGTGTTTGCATTGTGAGTTCCTCTCCTCCCCAACCCCAGTCACTGGACTTACTGCCCAGACTCAAAGGATGTATAGTCCCCAGGGAGAGACAGAAATGTATTCATTCTTTGATTTGTGTCCTCTCTAAATAAAGGTACTACCATCACCACACTTGCTACTTCTGTTCTTTCTGGAAGGGCTGGCTTACAGGTGGAGAACCACAGCAAGACTGGCTTTGAAGAGTTTAAAAAAAAAACTGTCCTTGGAAAAATGACTTAACAAGTCCTTTATTACTGCTGTTGTGCCCCTTTTATTCCCTCCTGAGGGATTTAATTCAGAAACATTTATTATGTGCCTACTCCATACAAGGAACTCTGCTAAATACCATGGAGACAAAAACAAAAAGGAAACATGCCTTGCCCTCAAGGAGTTTACATTCTATAGAAATCATCTCATACTGATCCCCAAATTCCATGCATTTCTCCCATAGTTGTCCCCACCTCTGGCCTAATAGGTACCCCAAAGCTCCTTATGGATATGCCCAAATGTAATTTGCTACTACTTTGGCTTTGTTCCAGGAAAAAGTTTGCCTGTGAGTGAATGACTTTTTGCTATTAGGGGGTGTCAGATCTGGGAGGAACTGCAGAGGAAGAACTTTTTCCTCCTCCCTTGTTCTACAGAGGAGCAAACTGAACCCCATGCAGGCAAAATGACTTTGCCAAAGTCTATACAGTAATTTAGGCATAGAGTGAGGAGCAGCACCCAGATTTCCTGACTCTCCAAGTTTCCTTTAGCTACACACATGCTTGCATTAGTCAGTTAGTAGGGACTGTAGTTCCCTATTTTATTTCATTTCTGAGCACCCCAGTGCCAAGTTCAGCTCTCATCTCCAAGCAGTCAATAAATAAGCATTTATTAAGCGCCAAAAAGATAGAAGATAAAAGACAGAAAAGAAATAGTCTTTGTCTTCTAGTAGCTTAATTCTATCTGAGGAGGCAACAAGTACATTTAGAATCGGATACAAAATATGTGCAAAATAAATAAAAGGCAATTTCAGCAGTGAGGTGGGGGCTGCTGTGGAATTACAATTGAGAGGATCAGGAAAGGCCTCTTGCAGGAGGTGATTTTTTTTAAAATTATTTTTAGTAATTAGGTACTCTTAAGTGCCTAATGATGTCTACTCCTATCTCTCAGGAAAAATTTCAGAATAAAAGTGGAACAAAAACTTCCTCTTTCCACTGCTTTTCATTTGGTGATCACTCTCAGATCTTTCTGGAAGCAGGGGGGTGAATGGCAAATATGTATATACTGAAAAACCTGAAGAAGAGATACAGGAGGCTCAGAGAGGTTATGTGATCTATCCATGGTCACATAGTTAATATAAGAATCAAGCCAAGTCAAAGTATTTCTGACTGCAGACCAGTACTCCATCTAGTATGCTCACTGCCAATTATACAGGTTGTTTAATGGATAAAGCATCTGACTTAGAATGAGTAGAAGTCACAGGAAATATTCAAAGGTGGCCACACTTCTCCTTCATTGTGCCTTCCTGATCTGCCAACCTCCCCCCTCCCCACCTCTCCCATTGCTATATGGGTTATGCTAAGTTGTGAAAAATGTGTGGCAACACATTATCCTGAGGTGTTATTTATAAATTTGTTATAATTTATTAAATTACATGGCACTCTATACAACATGCTTAGATAAAAAGTCAGTGTGCATGTTATACCAGTGCATGCACTATTTTAATAATTCTTTTATCTTAAAATATTGCCTCATATCAGGTTGTCACATACCAGCAGGAGAATCGGTTAAGCATTTATTGGGGAAGCATCTTTATAACATGCTCTGCAGTGAGTTATTAAAGGATGCAGAGGCATCAACTAATCATTTGATAAACATGAATAAATTATTTTATCCGGGACCTTAATTTAAAGTGCTCCCAGAAAGTTACAGTACAAGGCTTGCCCACTTAAAGCTTGTCCTGAACTTCACTCACTCTACCAAGTAAGAGAAATGATTGGCAAAAATGGTGAAAGAAGGACTTATGGACCACATCTTGCATAGAGAATACTTTCCAGCTCATTTTCAAGAAAAAACAAAATTAAAAAAAAGCCCTTCCAACTTCTTTTCAGGGACACCCTTATAAGGATGATGGTAAAATCCAGGTATTCCTTAAAGAGCTTGGGTGCTGGCAGTATAAATAGTAGAAAGAGCACTGGACTGGGGGCCACAAGTCTATTACTGATTTGCTCTGTGGCTTTGGGCAAGTTGCTTCCCTTCATTGTCTTTGGGTCTCAGTTTCCTTATGTAAAATGATGCATTGAACTAGATGATTTCTGAAGTCTCTTTTAGCTCTAAGGGTAAAGGGTTCTCCAAGAATCCTATAAAACTTTCTGTCTCTGACCATGCTTACCAGCTAGACTCCAAACAGAAATTTTAAAAATTAACCTTTTTTGTCACCAGTGATGCAATTGTATGTGTGTATGAGAGAGAGAGAGAGAGAGAGAGAGAGAGAGAGAGAGAGAGAGAGAGATCAATCA
>NW_027185754.1:16672532-16707366 GCF_028583685.1 Petaurus breviceps papuanus | reverse complement strand
AAGTAATAAAAAATAAAAGAATAATCTATGTAGTTATTGTATGGGTGAGATAGAGGAAGAGAAAAAGAGAAAGAGAGAAAAAAAAAGAGAAACAGAGACAAGGGATAGAGAGAGAGAGAGAGAGAGAGAGAGAGAGAGAGAACTACCAGGATATATATTTGGCATCTTACCCAAATATAAAAAGATAATACAAGATAATCACAATTCAAAGCCAGCAAAGGGAGAAAGAATGAAAGAAAAGAAAGAATGAATGAATGAAATTAAAGAAAGAAAGAAAAGAAATGAATTCAATTTGTAAACCCCAAAGAAAATCTGAGCATCACCACTGAAATAACACATCTGAGCAACATGCAATAGAAATATTCGAATGAGAAAACCAGCCTTCCTCATCGTATTTAGAACCCATTTCAAACCTCGAAAAGATAATGTCAGATAATCAAAATTCATGTGCGAAAACACAGCTACAATTCTGACTGTTGCCTGGGATTAATAGGAGCATTTAGAGAAAGGCTAAAAAAATGAAGTCATACATTATTTTTTTTTCCTGGTAGGTATAGATTTTGTTTGACCTATTGCTTTTAAAATAGAATACCTTCCAAAGCACGCTTTACATGATAAAACTTCGAGACAAAAGGGAGAAAATGCAAATCAATTCTACATTACATGTATGTTGCTGCATTTGGCAAAATCAAATGAGATCTTTTCATCTCCTTACTGTAGAACAAAAACAGAGCAATATTATGAAATCTTACAGAGCTTTTTTTCTAGGCGTCTTTTGTGTCCAGCCTTTTAAATTCAGGTTTTTCTGCCTTTTTTACTGACAAGCCCACAATTTTCAGAAAAGAAAGCTAGCATTAATTAAGACAGTGCCAGATGTAATTTTCTTGGGAAGTAAATTTCTGCACAACTAAAGGTTACAGAGACCTTTTCACTGTCAAAATTTACTACAGCCTGTGAATGTTAATGTTTCTAATGAAGACATGTTCTCTGTCCCTGAACTTAAAAGTACCCTGAGAAGAAGGCAAAGAGGAAAAAAAAAAACTCTATTTGACGAATGTATTTGGAGCCTGTGCATTAATGCAGGGATCTGCCTGCCGTACATATTGTAATTATAGTGTTTGGATAGCCTTGTTTTCTAAACAAGGAACATTGCTATAAATTGGCAATTTTGCATGAGGACCGGGATTGTAGTGGGTTCCTTATGTTACAAATGAGACAGTGGGATAATAAGCATTTAACCCATTAGACTTCGGGATGCGCTGGATTTGACTTCATCGTCTAAGATTGAATATCATGGGGAGAGGAGACTAAAGGGTCTCGAATCACTTCAGATTCACCAAACCAGGTGGAATGATGAGGATTTCTGTTTCTAACCTTAAAACCTCTGAACGCTTTCCTCCCCCCCCCCAAAAAAAAAATCTAAAGAGTTTCCTTCTGTGCTTGAAGTCAGTGATTCCATTTCTTCCTAGAGGATTTTTATGTGCTCCATTTGAGAATTCCTTTGGATCCACCACTGTATTTATTGTCACAAACAAACTAGCTACCAAGGAAAAGAGGAGTAAACAACTTTTTTTCAGGACTCAGCCCAGACCAGCATAGGGAGAGTCTTATTGTACTGAGTTTGAGCTGTGCTTGAACCACAAACAATTATCTCTCTCTCTAACTCTGTCTGTCTGTCTGTCTCTCTCTCTCTCTCCACACACACACACACACACACACACACACATATAGAATTTGATCGGGCTAGCCAAATACTTGTATAGCATTTGAACTTAACTGGGCAACTTACAAAGACTGCAACTAGTTTTGTTATTATTTAAGTTTTTAAAAAATGACTGTCATGGACAGTTAGCTGTGTTCTCAAATTACCAGCATTTTACCAGAAGGCAATAAAAATATTGCCATAAGCTTCCCTTTCCCAAATAAATAGCTAAACCTAATTGTCACCTCTTCTTTGTAGAAAGGATGGATGATGGCTAGCAAATTATATATGTGTGTGTGCATATATATATATGTATTTGTGTGCATATATAGATATACACACATGCATGTGCACACACACATTATTAGTTTGCTTAATTTTGCTGAACTGTTTTTTTTCTCTTACTCTTTGTTACAAAGGATGACTCTGTGGGTGGAGAGATGAGATAAATTTGAAAAAAAAGATCATGAAAAACTAAAGCTATCAATATATATTTTTAAATGAGGAAAAAGTTAAGCTAAGTTTAATAGTTTTGAATTGATACCTTTTTTTCTGAAACAGGTTTTACTTCTTCTTGTTTCAATCTGTGACATTCTGAATGATGATGAATACCAAGAACCAAAAATGGAGTTCAAAATGGACAAATATCTCATTCAAGAATTGGGGCACAACTGGAGGAATAAGAAAATCGAGTGATAGACTTAGAGATGGAAGGACCATTCGAAGTTGTCTAGTCTAGTATGGTTGTTCAGTCATTTTTCAGTTATGTCTGACTCTTTGTGACCCCATTTGGGGTTTTCTTGGCAAAGATGCTAGAGTGTTTGGCTATTTCCTTCTCTAGCTAATTTCAGATATGAGGAAACTAAGGCAAACAGGGTTAAGTGACTTGACCAGGGTCACACAGTTAAGTGTCTGAGTCCAGATTTTAACTCAGGTTAAACTCTAGGAGGGGCGCACTATCCATTGAGGCATCTCAGCCCCATACCCTTTCATTTACAAAGAGGAAAACTGATCTTCAGGGAAAACTATTGTCTTTCCCAAGATCACATTTTGATTTTGATTCCCAATTCTTATCATCATAGAATCACAGAAAAGAGTTGTGTCTTCATCCCCATCCTCATTCATAGTACTTTAAGGTTTTCAAAGTACTTTACAAATTTTATGTCATTTTATCCTAGGAGGTATAAGCTACTATTAGGCACATTTTTCAGATCAGAAAACCTCTGCTGGTGGAAGTTAAATAACCTGCCCAGGGTCACACAGCTAAGTAAGAATTTGAGACTGAATTTGAATTCAGGTTCTCCTGACTCCAGGCCCAGTACTCTATCCACTGTGCCACTTAGCTTCTTCTAATATAAAAACATAGAATGCCTGTGTGAGACAAAATGTTAGTATTCATTGACCAGAAGTCCTTCATTTTGCAACTGTGTAAACCAAAACTCAGGGAGAACAAGCAACTTGGCCATGACCACACAGCTAGTGAGTGACAGAGCTGAGTACCCCCTTCATTTTCTATGGAACTCTCACCTAAGTAATCAGGATGCTTACTTTAAATATTTTCTTCAGGATCCTGGAATCATAGAGTTGGAAAGGATCCTAGAAAGCATCTAATCGTTGCTTCTTGGCATGATAATAATTCTTTGGACTTAAAAGTGTAATGCAGTGGAACTTTTACAAAGGTATATTTACTTCAAAAGACATAATCACAGATATACAAACATACTTCCCCCAATACATGTGAGACAGGATACCTTTCTCCTCCTGTACCACCTCAGTCCCTGGGAAGGGAAGAGGATTAGGTTTATAATTTAGCTTCATTCTCACAGAGCACAGAATCAGTTCCGAGTACAAAGTTGGACCTGAGTCCCAGGCTCCCTGGCTTCTTAGGGCTTCCATGCTAGCCCAGCTGGCTACACCACCCAGCCTGCAGTCCTGGCTCCAAGGAAACCATGACTCAAGCTCCTGGTCTAATGGGGATCATCTTTGTACGTGAAACTGAGGACAAACATTACAGAACAGAAGCATACTCCCCCAGGTCCATTTCTTGGAACTAGGTAAAAAGAGAAGTAAGCAGGGGGAGGGCAAATCTGTCTCCTATCACACATTCAGTTCATGGTGTCTACCCCTTAAAAAAAGCACAGCCAAAAAGATGGCTGAAAAGAAGTCTCTGGAAAGTGGCTGAAAATAAGCTCAGAAAGGACAAATAACTCAGTCTTGCCAGTTTTAAAGATGCAAACAACCAATCAAAGAAAGCAATACTACCCATATGGGATAGAGAGGGTTCCATGGTAGGCAAACTGAGCATGCTCAAAAGGCCCTGAAGAAAAACTTGGGCCATGTAAGTCAACAGATGCAGGGTAAGAAACAAACACTGTAATTCTGATAAGTTCATTTTCTCCCCCAAGAAAATAATCAAGGGAAGAAAAAAAACATAAGAGATATCTTTCAAGAAGCATGAGATGAATGTGGACTCCACAGGAAAATGATATCATTGAATTGTTGTATTAACAGCACATTCTTTTCAAAATGCGATCAAAAATATTATTTTATTCATCCTCACCATCTACCTGTTTTATGAAAGGTAAGAGTAAGTACTCTTGTATTTTTTCTTATCTTAGGAATGTAAATTATTGACCTGGAAGAGATTTTAGAGGCCATCCAGTCCATCCCTCAAATTTTACAGAAGAGGAAACTAAGGCACAAGATCAAGAGACACACCCATATTCACATCCCTAAAAGTGGTAGAGCTGGAATTGCCAGTGATGGACTGGGGCTGCAGAGGTGTGATATAACTTAACCTCAGACCTGGACAGACTAAGTTTTTGAGACTGGTTATTGCAGCCAAAAATTATCTCAAAGTTTGTCTGGTCTAAATGTTTAACTTGTTTGTCTAGATGATAACAGATTATTTTTTCTCACAGAACAGATTGAATGGACCAGTAGTTTCAGTCTCTTACAGATACAGTTCAGGCCAGCACTGTTTCCCAAATCCCCTGACTTGGTCAGACATGATTAGCCCCAGCTGATGCAGGACAGTAGTTTACAAGTCATTCTGTGTTCCCTGCATTGGAAAGTTTCACAAGATCACAAGCCAGGAGAGTTGTTATCAGCTCTGCCCCACCACTATATGTCTGACAAGTTGGAACTGGACAGTAGAAAAAACCCATCCATGTGAAAATTATGCCTAGTAAACCTGCCTGGAAGGAGGTGGTGAGTAAGCCCTCCCTGAGATGGGGTTACTAAGGAAAGTACTCTACTCCCTTTGTCTATCTACCCTGAGAACAGGTATCTGGAGTCTGTCTTTCAGAGAGTATAGGTCTCAACATAGCAGCTAAAGAAAACAAAGTGGAAAACTCATAAAAATGACAAACGGTCAACATAGCGGCCCTATGGAGCATTCCAAGAATGATTTTTAACTCTTTGGGAGGGCGTTTGGGAGAGGAGAGGGAGAATGTGAGGCCCTGGTGCATGATTCATCTCCAAGGGTTAGACTAAGGTGTCCATGTTCTCTCTGTTGCTTAAAATAGACCACAAAAGGATTATTTAACCAGTATATCTTTCCAATGTACTCTCAGTGACTATGTCATGTAGCATATATCTCTCTCAGACTCTCTTTGCTGGGGCACCTTGTGATTTCAGTGTCTTGGACCCCAGGGACACGGCTAGAGATGGACAAGAAAGCTGGCTGAGAAATTTTTATTTTGTATTTTTAATATGCATTTGAAGTGTGTACCGCAGCTGGCTCTGTCTGCTTCCATTACCTAGGAGACCTCTTCCATTCTCTCTGCCTGGTAAGCCCTTAGGGAGGGGACCAAGATACTTGGGTAAGAAGATCATGGACTCTACAGAGGCCAGTGTAGGAAGCCCAAGACGTAAAAGAGAAAACAAATTCATGATGAGGTCTTTTCTCTCTGCACCAGTTCTTTGCTCCTTCTTTCTCATCATTCCACTCAAGCCTAGCAAAAGCTTGGTGTAACATTAAGATTCCCCTAATTCACAAGTTTCCTAACTGTTTCCTGGATTATAGCACTCTATACAATAAGGGCACAATACAACAAAATTGGTGATTACAAAGCTAGGCCTCTCCCATCCCTTCTAAAACCAGTCTTACAAAAGATTCCTCCTGTGAATAGTTTTGAACTTGGGAAGAAAACAGTTAAGAGGAAAAGTAATTCATTTTGGAGCATTTTCTATCTTCCTCACACGGATATGGAGTGATAAGAATGGCTTAGAGGTGTTGGTGAGGGGTATAGATACAGCTCAAATACCAGAGGATGAGAACAGAACCGGTGAGCTATAAAATACTGGTGTTGAAGGTCAGTGGAACTGAATATTCCTGAGAGTCGCTGTTGGAAAAGGGCATGTGCAGGGAAGCCAGGGAAAAGACATAGGAGAGGAACACCAATGATGCTAAAACTAATTGGTGTCCCAACCTCAGAGTTTGGAAGGCCTGGCAAAGTTTCAAAGAAGCTACCTAGTGTAGGCTTCCCCTGAAATTGAAAAAGTTCACTCTTTCTTGAAAACGTTTCCATTTGTCCAATTTATGTTCATTTCCTTTATCAGAGGACAGCTTTACCAACTCTCATTCAGTCTGTGGGCCACTAGGGCCTCTGAGTCTGTTTCTGTAGCCTTGATGCACAGCTATTATTTATCTACAATATTAATTTTGGGTTAGAAGTGTGTTTGGCCACTTTGGGGAATCAATGCTATTCAATAAACATTTATTAAGCACCTACTATGTGCCAGGCCCCGTGCTAAGTGTTGGGGATACAAAAAGAGGCAAAAGACAGTCCCTGCCCTCAAGGAACTTACAATCTAATAGGAGAAACAAATGCAAACAAATTTACACAAAGCAAGCTGTATACAGTATAAAAAGAAATAATTATCAGAGAAAAGGCACTGGAATTAAGAGGAATTGGGGAAGGCCTGCTGTAGGAGGTGGGATTTTAGTTAGGACTTAAAGGAAGCTAAGGAAGCTAGTAGCCAGAGTGTAGGATGGAGGGCATTCCAGGCATGGAGGACAATCAAAGAGAATACCTAAAGCTGATAAATGGAATGTCTTGTTCATGAAATAGCCAGGAGGCCAGTGTCACTGGATCTAAAAAGAAGACTGGAAAGGTAGGAAGGGTAGGCTATGAAGGACTTTGAATGATAAGCAGAACATTTTGTATTTGATCCTGGAGGCAATAGGGAGACAGTGAAATTCATAGAGTAGATGGGTGACATATCTGATCTGCATTTTAGAAAAATTACTTTAATGACTGAATAGATAATAAATTGGGGTGGAGAGAGACTTGAGGCTGACAGACTCACCAAAAGGGTATTGCAATAACCTAGGTTTGAGCTGAAGAGGATCTGGCTAGAATGGTAGCAGCAGAAGAAAGAAGGGGGTATATTCGAGAAATATTGCAAAGATGAAATCAACAAGTCTTGGTAATTCCTTGGGTATGGGGGGAAGAGATAGTAAAGAATCCAGGCTGACTCCTAGGTTGGAAGCCTGAGGGACTGGGAGGATATTGTTGCCTTCTACAGTAATAGGGAAGATAAAAGGAAGGGAGGGTTTAGAGAGAAGGATGAGTTCTGTTTTTTACATACTGATTTTAAAATGCCTACTGGACATTCATTCTGAGATATCTGAAAGGCAATTGGAGATGCTATATTGAAGGTCAGCAGAGAATTGGAGGCAGAATAGGCAGATTTAAGAAGCATCAGTGTAGAGATGGTAAATAAATGCATGGGTGAAATACTGTAGAAGGAAAAGAAAAGAGGGCCTAGAACAGAACCATGAGGAACACCTACCTACAGTTAGAGGGTGTAATCTGAAGGAGGGTCCAGTAAAGGAGACAGAAAAGAAATGATCAGATGGGTTGGACCAGAACCAGGAGAGCATGATGTCCTGAAAACCTAGAGAAAAGAGAATATCAGTGAGGAGAAAGCGATCGGTAGTGTCAAAGGTTGCAGAGAGGTTAAGGAGAAGGAGAATGTTTAAAAGGCCATCAGATTTGGCCTTTTGGAGCTAAGAGATCATTAGTAACTGTTGAGAGAGCAGTTTTGGTAGAGTAATAAGGTCAAAAGCTAGCAACAGATGGAGTTTTTCTTAATTCTAGTTACTTCTTTTTGAACTACACCCCAAACATCCAAAATGATTCCACACCACTCTTGGCAACTCTATCCCCAGATTTAGCATTTGACTGTATGCACAAGATGGTTTCCAGGAATTTGGGGTGGAGGAGAGGGGGAATGGAATTCACTCAGTTTTTGGAGGAAATGGATAAATAGGAAATTGGAATAAATTTTGTATTTTTCAATTTATTTTGGCATCACTTAGAAACAACCTTGGGGTGGCCAAGTGGCATAGTGAGTAAGAGCGCTGGCCCCAGAGTCAAGAGACCCGGGATCGGTTCCGGCCTCAGATACTTAACACCCACACAAAATAACTGGCTGTGTAACCTTGAGCAAGTTACTTAACTCCAATTGCTTTAAAAAAAAGAAACAACCTTAAAGAGATCACTCTGAGTCCTTTATCTAGGTCACCAATAAATTAGGTTGATCTCTAAACTCATTCTACAAGGCACCAACTTCTCAGTAAATCAACAAGTGGTTATTGAGCCCTGCTTGTGTATGTAGACCTCTGCAGAGTGCTGAAATACACTGACATTGAACCACTAAGCAAAACTAATTTTAAAAAGTTAAAACACTGGGATGACCCAATAAGATGGAATTTAATATAAATACATTTTAAAAATGTATTTCATAAGCATATGATGGGTGGGAAGGAGAGGCAGGGAGCAGAGCACAAACTCTGTTCTCTTCAAGTTACATCTGAAGTATTGTGTTCAGTCCTGAACATTATGAAGGATATTGACGAAAAACTAGAAACATGAATTAGAAAATGATTAAAAAAAAACCCCTGTGGTATATGGATGTGAAAGAAATGATGAATATGAAGAACATGATTTATTTGTATATGTACACATATGTACATGTATGCATATGCAGATATAGGAAGACTTACATGAACTGATGCAAAGTGAAGCAAGTAGAATCAGAAAAACAATATACACTACTATAACAATGTAATAAAGAACATAAAGAAATAAAACCAAATATTTGTAATTATAACGACCAAGTATTGCTTAAAAGAAGAGATGAAAAGAATGTCCCTCCTCTTCCTTGCTAAAGTGTGGAATTGAGTGTGGAACTGTCTACTGAGGTTGATATTTTGTTTAGTTTTTCTGAACTGCTTTTTCCCTTCTTTCTATTCTTTATTATATGATGGCTATATGTCTGAGGATTGGGAAGGATATATCAAGAAATGAAAGTGATAGAAAAGTGAAAGATATCAATAACTTGTTTTAATTACAAAATTGTAAAGCAAAAGGCATCGACATACTGCAGAGCATGGGAAACAGGTAGTAAACAGATGATGAGAGGCCTTAGGGGCAATCAGAATAATGACACAAAGTAAGTTGAAAGAATTGGGTGGGTTTAGTCTGGAGAAGGGAAGCCTTAGTGAGGGAGATATGCAACATGACAGTTATCTTCATGTATTTGAAGGATTGTCATTTAGAAGAAGGATTTGATTTCTTTTGTTTGGCCCCAGAAGGCAAAACTAAGATCAAGAAAGTTACAGATGGAATTCGCCTCGAAGTAAGGAAAAACTTCCTAACAATTAGAGCAGTCTCAAAGTGGAATTGGCTGCCTTGGGAAAGGATGGGTTCTCTCTCACTGGAGGTCTCTGAATAAAGGTTGAGTGAACATTTATCAGGCTTGTTGTAGAAGTGATTCCTATATAGATGTGGATAGTCAGACATAACTTCTGAGTTTCCTTTACACTCTAAGATTTTGTGATTCTGGGAGCATGAGGCTGAGCAGTTTTGGAGACTCAGACAAAGAAATTCACTATTTATATGGAAGTCCAAGCTGTTGATGGGGGAAAACCCTTTTTTGGAAATGTGTAGATTAAATCAAGATGAGATATATTGCACTGGGGAAAAGTCCATTACCCTGGAACTGGTATTCTGGTTTGAGAGGCTCCTGCCTGTCACAGAGACACACATCTGGTAGAGGGAATTTTGGCAAGAGGGCAATTGAGACATGTGCATGAAATCTGGTTTGGATGAAACATACCCAGGGACTTTGAGGAGCCAAGAAAAAACCCCAGTAGGTTCCCTTAAATATAGTCAAGACATAGATTTTACCTCCTCTCCCCCCAGTCCACATATTGCACAGAGTCATTTGTAACTCTCCAGGGTGCTTCTAATTGAATATCTTTGCCTTGAAGAAGCAGCAGGCTTACATTACATTTGTAAAAGTCTCCAGTCAGGGAGGTTTCCATAGCTCCTGTTGGGCCTTCTTGAGATGTTTGTTGAGATGAGATCCCTCCTACTCCTACACACTTAAACTGCTATTCAGCACAGTCTCTCTTGTGTTTGCTTGAGAGATTTCCCATTACTATCTCTAGTTGATCCAAGAGATCAGAGATAGACTAACATCTGTATCATGTTGGGTCCTGTATGGGAGGAGGTCTGTTTCTACAAGTGAGGCAGCAGGTGGCACATTGAGACAGATCATTAAGCCTGGAGTCAGAAAGAACTGAGTTCAAATCCAGCCTCAGACATTTACTCACTCTGTGACCCTGGGCAAATTACTTAACCTCTCTCCTCAACTTTAAAATGGAAATAATAATAACACCTACCTCCCAAGGTTCTGTAAAGATTAAATAAGACAATATTTCTAAAGTGATTAGCACAGTTCTTGGCACATAGTAGATGTTTTATGCTTATTTCCTTTCTCCCTCCCTCCTTTCTTCCTTCCTCCCTCCCTTCCTTCTTTCCTTCACTCCTTTCCTCCTTCTTCTACAAGCAAATTGTGAGATCATTGAAGGTAGGGATCATGCTTCTTTCTTCCCTTGTATGTCTCACAGTATACAATAACAGTACTGAATTTAAAGTCAGAACTTCTAGGTTCAAATCCCAGTTCTGACAGTTGTGAAACCTTAGGCAAGTCACTCAACCCTTTGGGACTTCAGTTTCCATGTCTGCAAAGTGGGAAGATTGTACTAAGTCATCTCTCTAAAGCCCCTTCTAGTTTTTAACCCACAGGCTGAAACAGGAGTAGACACACAGAGAGGCTTACTGTTCTGTTGATTGTTCAGTTCATTAAAGGGACATACCCTCATTAAACGAAAAGTAGATGTTTACTTGAAGGCAGCATTGGCTTCATGAGTATCACTGTGAGACTTGGTGGAATGTTATTCATGAATGGAATATGGCACTAAAAAGGTTTGTTTTATTCAATCAAAAAGAATTAAATAGATAAAAGGAACAACAAAGTAGTGCATATTACGTGTGTAATACTATAGTTTTTACAACATATATTGTCATATTTTAATGTTTTTACTTAATATTTTTAATTATTAATTAAATTAAAATTAATTAATAATTTTTTATATTAGAAAAATAAACTAATGCAAGGATATCCAGGAACCCAAAGGGGAAAATATGAGAGGGAACCATTTAGGCAAGAATCAACGTAGAAACAGAACACTTTAATTGCAGTATTTTATAGACTACCTAAACAGAAGGAGGAATTAGATAAGGAATTTGGAAAATAGATTATAAACTATATAGGGAGGCATGATATTGTAAGTGATGTGGGACTTCAGCTATCTTGACTCTGCTGAAGTTCTCCCAGACAAAATGGCAGTTAATAAATTTATTTTTCACTCTTATGATAATTTCATTCTTTAAAAGGTCAAGGAAGTAACAACAGAAACTGCTGTTTAGGATCTGATTCTGACCAACCAGGTAAGACTGATTTCTGAAATACAAATGATGGAAATTGTGGGTGTAAGTCATTACTACATCATAGAAGCCATGATAAAGGAGAAGAAAGGTGGTATCATCTGATGTGCACCCGAGATTTGGGGAGAGAAGATTTCAAAGTGTTCATCAAAAGGACAGATCGGATAAGTCCAAGAATGAAATTATGAAGACATAAGCAGAAATTATAATAATGAGGAGAGGAATGTGGCCACATAGGGAACTCATCAACAAATTCAGAATTTTAAAAAGACGCATATAAAGGTCTAAGGTGGGACCAGATGTCTGCTGAAAAACACAAAACAATAGCATTGTCCTTTAAGAATGTTGCCAGGACCTTAATCTCATTGAATTTGGCTTCAGGAGGGAATAACATACACACACTTAATTGTATATCTTACCCTACAGGAAAATAGGAGTGTAGGGGATAAGAGGGAGGGTGACAGAAGGGAGGACAGGTGGGGGGAGAGGATAGTTTGAAAAGAGATAGGGTCAAAGGAAAAAATAGAATTAGTGGGGGAAGGGATAGGATGGAGGGAAATATAGTCTCACATGATATACTGGGTTTCCCCGATAATAAGACACTGTCTTATTAAATTTTTTGGACAGAAAAACACCAGAGGGCTTATTTTCAGGGGAGGGCTTATTTTAATGAACATTGACAGCAATTTTAATAAACAGGTAAATGTGAACAAAAAAAGTACCTTTATTCAATAAGCAAATCACTAGGGAAGAACAGGATGACGCGCTCACTGCTGCAGCTCTGATTGGATGCAGCTCGGAGAGCGGTGTGCGTTTTACGGGGGGGGGAGAGACGGTGCATACAGAGGGTACTGTAATGTAGCGTGTAGCCCAGGGGATCACCTTCACTACAGTAGCAATCTCAATAGGGCTTATTTTCGGGGGAGGGCTTATTTTAGAGGAATCTTACACAGTAAGGGCAGGGCTTATTTTCGGGATAGGTCTTATTATCGGGGAAACACGGTAACTACTATGGAAATGATTTGTGTAACTACACATGTACAATCTATATTGAATTGCTTATCTTCCCAGTGGGGGTGGGTGAGGAGGGAAGAAGGGAAAAAAATCTGGAACTCAAAGTTTTAAAAACAAATGTTTAAAAAATTTATTTTTTTTTACATGCAACTGGGAAATAAGATATACAGGCACTGGGGTATAGAAATCCATCTTGCCCTACTAGAAAGTTAGGGAAGTGATGAGGGAGGATATAAGAGATAACAGATTGGGGGAAGGGGTATTCAGTAGGCTTGCTATTTTGGGGTGGGGGTAGGGGAAAGGCAGAGAGAAAAAATTGTAACTCAAAATTTTGTGGAAATGAATGTTGAAAACTAAAAATAAATAAATAAATAGTTTTTAAAAATGTTGTCAGGAGTGTTAAAGCCCACAATGAGATGAAGTGGGCAATGAATACAAAGAGAAAAAATAGGTTTTCTTTAGTTATGTTGGGTCCAAGAGGAAAATTAAATAAAAACAAAACTACCACTTTGGGCACATGAGATAATGATAATTGGCAATGACAAAAATGCTACTCAAATTCTATTTATACTTCTGTTTCTCTTCTAGGGAGAATGATCTTTGGACTATGAAAAAAAGAGGAAAAAAGGTTAAGAAGGAATGGAAACTGAGAAAAAAACAAAGAGATAATAAGAGATTACTTAGCTGTCTTCAATGGATTGAAGAACCAGACCCATATGAATTTAAGGTTCTCAAGGACAGGTTCATATAATAATAATAAAGATAACTAACATTTATATAGAGCCTATAGGGACTGTGCTAAGCACTTTACATACATGGCCTCATTTGATTCTTACAACACTCATGGGAGGTGGATATTATTATCCCCATTTTATAGATGAGGTAACTGAGGCAAACCAAAGTTAAGTTATTTGCTCAAGATCACATAGCTAGTAAATGTTTGAAGGTGGATTTGAGCTCAGATCCTCTTGATTCTAAACCTGACACCCTATTTACTGTGACATACCTAGCTGCCTCTATGATTGATTATTAAACCATACCAATGATTTTTGAAAGTTTGCAGAGAACTAAGAATGTGCTTCAGAACTTGAAAGGCCAAATGTTATCCTGATTTTCAGGGAGAAGACTGGAGTCTTCAAACAAAAGAGTTGATTTTCTATTCCACCACCACTATTCCCCTCATAAAATTCTAGAATATATTTATAACAAAAACCTGTTCCACACCATTCAAGAGGTGGTATGTTATTATTTAGAAATTGAGGCATTGATCATTAGAAGATAGCACAACTTCATAAAAAACAAATCATTCCTGATTGAACTAATTTCTTTAAAAAAAACAAGGTAACTAAACTGATAGATAAAGGAGAACAAAATAAACATAATATACTTCATTTTAGCAAAGCATTTGACTAAACAAAAAATGAACCATTTGACAAAATAAAAAATACAAGATGAAGGAGGCATGGCTAGACAAGATCCTAAGGTTTTATGGACTGCGAATTCAATAGGAATTAAAATTCAATCCATTTTTACATTAACCCAACTCTTACTACATGTAAGATATTGTGATAGGTGCAGGTTTCACAAAGAAAAAAAAAGACCGACCATACCCACATTATACAAGGTCTTGTTGTAAAAGTCATAAGGCCCTTAATAAGAGAGTCATGAGAACCTTCACTGTAACTGTCCCATGGTCAGGCTACATCTGGACTATTGAATTCTGTTCAGTTCTAGTAACTGAATTTTAGGATATTGACAAACTGGAGCACACACAGAGATTTTAATTAAGGAGAATCACCTGAAGAAAATAGGAATATTTTAAAAAAAGACAGCTGAAGGGAGACAGGATAGCTGTCTTCAAATATTTGAAGAGATATCATGTGGATGAGATATTTACATTTGTCCATGTGTTATTTAACATTTTTATTAATGACTCAGATAAACTACATGCTTATCAAATTTGCCAATGACACAAAACTAGTAAATGATAAATACAGGATAACGGAGTCAGAATTAAAAAAAAAACACAACAAAACTTTGACAGAGTAGAATATTGGGTTAAATCTATTAAGATGAAGGTTCATTAGGAAACATGCAAAATTTTGCACTTGGGTTCAAAAAAACAATTTAACAAATACAAGATGGGAGAAAAATATCTGTGCTGCAGTTCACCTGGAAAAGCTCTGGAGGGCTTAATGGACTACAAGCTTAATATGAGTCAGTGGTATCATAAGGCATTCAAGAAAAAATAGTGCCACATGAAGAAGGTCATAACATCCAGGAATAAGGAGGTCATACAGTCCTACTGTAAGATCACTACTGGAGTATTTTCTTCAGTTCTAGGTATCACATTTTATAAAAGACATTTATAACCTATAGAGGTTTCAATGAAGGACAATGAGGATTGTATGGAGCGTCAAGCTCTTGACAAAGCAACTATGTCTGTTTATAGAGAGATGAAAGTACTTGGTTGTCTTCAAGTATTAGTAGGCCTCTGACAGGTGGGACTTCCATATCAAAGTCTTGAGACTCGATATAAAAGCTCTAATACAGAAGAGGGATTAGATCAGCTCAGCCTGAGGGGATAGAATTAGGAACAATGGATGGAAGTTGCAATGAGATAAATTTAGGCCTGATATGAGGGAAATTTTATAGCAAACAGAGGTATCCTACAGTGGCTGCCTGGGGAAATAGTGTTTGCCCTTACTTGAATCATCCAGAAAAGGCCAGGTAACCACTTTGCAAATTTTGTTTAATTAATTTTTTCAATAAAAAAATCATTTTGCTCCTCATTCCTATTCTTTAATTTTTTGGGGGAAAACCTTACAATAAATATGCAGAATCAAAACAAATTCCTGTATTAGCAATCTCTCTCTCTCTCTGTATGTATGTATGTATGTATATGTATATATATAGAGAGATGTATGTATGTATGTATGTATGTATATATATATCTAATACAGGAATTTGTTTTGATTTACTATATACATGTATGTTATACATACATATACGTATATCTATAGACACTATATATACATACACATATCATATGTATGCTACATACTATAATAGATACATATATTAATACATACATATAGACATAGATATTTCTGTATGCTAAGTCTATCACTGCTCAATCAGGCAGTCAATAACATGCTTCCTCACTGGTCTTTTAGAATCATGGTTGGTCATTCCATTGATCATATTTCTTAAGTCTTTCAAAGTTGTTGTTTTTATGATGGTATTGTTATTATTTAAATTCTTCTCCTTGTTATGATCACTTCACTCTGCAGTGTGGTCCATACAAGTCTTTCCAGGTTTCAAGAAAATAGTCCCTTTCATTATTTCTTATGATATATTCCATCATATTCATTATACAATTATATTCATATAAAATTTGAATTATATTCCATTATATTCATATACAATAATTTGTTCAGCCATTCTTCAACTAATAGGAACCCCTTCATTTCCAGCTCTTTACTACTACTACAAAAAAGAGCTGCTATAAATATTTTTGTACATTGGGGTCTTTTTCTTTCTTCTTTGATCTCTTTAGGGGTACAGGTTTAGAAATAGTATTGTTTAGTCAAAAGGTAATCAATTTAATTAATTTGGGGGTATATTTTTAAATTGTTTTTCAAAATGGCTATACCAATTCATAGTTTGACCAATAGTGCATTAATGTGCCTATTTTCCCATAGCCCTTTCAATATTTATCACTTTTTTTGGGGTCAACTTTGCTAATTTGATAGATCTAAAATAAAATATCAAAGTTATTTTAATTTCTATTTGTCTTGTTATTACTGATTTGGAGCATATTTGTGTGACTATTGATAACTTGGATATATTCCTTTGATAATTACCTGTTCATACCCTTTGTTTAATTTTCAATGGTTAATGGGTCTCACTCTTAAAAATGTGCATGAACTCTTTATATCTCTTGGATATGAGACTTTTATCAGAGAAACTTACTTCAAAGATTTTTCCACCAGTTACCTACTTTGCTTCTAATTTTGCCAGCATTGGTTTCGTTTGTGCAAAATCTTTTTTTTTTATTTTATGTAACTAAAATTATCTATTTTGTCTCCTGTGATCTTCTTATCCCTTGTTTAGTCATGGACTCTTTATCTATATATCAGACAAATAATTTGTTCCTTGATCTTCTAGTTTGTTTATAATGTCACTCTTTGATTCTGGATGATAGTTTACATGACTTTAGGTGTAAGGAATATTATAGGCCATCTAATTCAACTCCCTCATTTTACAGGTGAGGAAACTGAGATGCACGGAGGTTAAGCAAAGCCAAGATTAGAACTCAAGTCTTAGGACTCCAAGTTCCTCACTCTTTAGTTTACTGCATTACTCTACCTCCAATAATGTAGAAGGAATTCTTTTTTTTCAGTTTCAGGTTATACTGGATAGCTACTGAGGTCCTTTCCATCTTTAGATTTTGTGATTTTTGTGAACACTGGAAAGAAACATATTTCTCTGTTCTTTCAGTGCTCAGTATATAAGACAGGAGGTCAGGGTAAGTGAATTTGAGAGCTGAGGAAGTGTTTGATGAGGTTGAGAGAGAAAAACTGTTGCCCTCAGATGGTAGGAGATAGGAGGGAAAGGAGATGAAAGGAAAAAGAGAAAAAACTCCTGAGCTTATGTGAAAGAAATCCCAGTTCAACCCCAAAGAGATAGAACAACTTTCTCTCATTTTAGGTGATGTGAGGAGAAAATAGTGTAGGATGTTCAAGATCTCTCATTAGTCAGAAATACTCAGACTTGATGGCCTTACTATAATCCTGTCAAACATACCACCTCTTCACAATCTCTTGACATCTCGTTTTGCCCAGAAACTGATGAAGTCTTCCTGCTCTTGAGGAATGGTGTATTTTGGTTTGCAATTGCCAGCGGATAGACTGATGGAGGAGAGTAGGGGCAGTGCATCACAGATGAGCCTCAAAGATTCTTCACCAAACACCCATTGAGTCAGCATAGTGTAGTGGATAGAGTACTTGACTTGGAGCCAGAGAGGCCTGGGTAAAAATCCTGCCTCAGACCTTTGTTAACTGTGCCTTGATACCCACATACTGAACCTCTTGTCTCATGTCCAGTCCTAGCTAAATTTCTCCATCTCCATTCTTAGTATAAACACATTGGGCCCAGAAAAGAGTCCTGCATCTCACATCTCCCCCACTACCCAGTCATGGTCCCAAGTTGTATAGGTTGTATTCCTTAATGTAGACTATCACCGTCAATCAGAACAAAGTCACAGAAGAATCTACCCTAGATTTGGCTAAAGAGTGGGAGGCAGAGAGAAGTTCCCCAAAGAGCTCACTGAGACCTGCCTTTTATTAACCTTCTTTGAACATAACACATATAGACTCTTGCCAAAGGCTATGTGGCGAGCCCTGGAGTTTAATGTCCTGATCCTCCCCCCCCCCCCCCCCGCCCTGGGGGTCCCTGGGGCACCTGCACAAGCCTAAGCTCTCTCTCCCTCTCTTTCTTTTGTTTCTAAATTCATTCCCATTGTTTCTGTTCATTTAGCATTTTTTCAGACAGGATCCAAGCGTACCTGACAACTGTCAGCCCTAGGTGTGGACAACTTTTCCTTGGTGACTTCCCCTTTTTCATTAGGTTTGACAATGCGTTTTTCCTAGATTAATAGTGTAGGGTGAGCCCAGGATATGAGATTCTTAGTGGTGACAAACTGCCAAGCCAGGGCGGCACAAGGAGGTTGTGATGTCGTGAAAAGCAGCCTTGCCATAGAAGCAGCCAATTGTTTGGGGAGCAGCTTGTGAAGCCAGCAGGCTCCCATTATCTGTGGCTGGAGTAGCCTCTTCTAGAGTGAGGACAGAGACTGAGAATCCATCCTCCTGGTCCCACGTGATGGGCCTCGCTCATTTCACTTGGAAAGGCCTACTTGTCTATCTTCTAACGAATTAAATCAAAGGATAAAGATCGCCTAGTCTAAGACCCTTATTTTACAGATGAGGAAAATGAGGCCCACAGAGAGTATTATAGGAATATTTGTTTCACATAAGCTGGGCTATTTTCTCCTTAAAGGGGCAGAGATTTGTCCTTGAGATTGAATTGATCAGAGGGACTAGGCTTGAGTCGATGGTATAGGCTATACCACTTTTTAAATACACACACAAACACACATATATACACACTATATATACACATTATATATATATATATATAACTGTAAATATGCATATTTGCTATATTCCGTGAATACAAAAACAAAATATGTAAATACATTTGTACATATGCATACATAAGTATACATATGAATAAAAATTACATATGTAATGTATACATATGCATGTATACTATATTCTGGGGATACAAAAACAAAAAATAATAAACTTTTTACCCTCAATAGACTTACAATCCATAGATGGATAAAATATGTACAATATATACATATAAGTATGTTCAAAATATATTAAAAATATATATACAATGCAGTTTTTGGTAGAAAAAGTCACTAGAAACTGGATCAGAAAGATTTCATACAGAAGGTAGCTTTTGAATTAAGCCTGAAAAAAAAAGTATGGATTCTAAGACGCAGAGGTGAGGCAGGAGGGAAAGAGATGTGCCAAGGTTATACAACTACTTACTGGCAAAGTCTAGACTAGAACTCAGATCCCTAGGCACCCAAGCCAGTGTTTTTTTCAACAAATGAATAATAAATGCATTTCCCAACTCATTTCAGATAATGAATATTTGTCGAACAGAATTAAATTTCCACTACACCATGCTCAATTAGCTAGTAGCAGGACAGAACCAGTACTGTGCAGTCATTTATGTGAAAATTTTGGTAGGTCCATTTTATTTGCTAATAAAAATCAAAACCCATCCACAGCTTCTCATCCTCTGAAATATCATTCTGTGTATTCATAGTCATCATCCTAGGATGAAGAATACTCATCCATGTCCTCATTTTATAGCTCAGGAACCTTAGACCCACAGAGATGAATGCAATTATCCAAGGTCTCATAGTAAGTTGCAGAGACAGGATTCAACACCAAACCTCTTCATTTCCAACCCCAGGCCAGTCCTACACTACCACACACGGCTACACTGGACTACAAATATAGAGCTCTTCTCATTCCAGCACACTGCCTCCACAGAGCAGCTACTGGAGGTCTTCCTAGGATCCTTTCCACATCTCGGGAATACTATTGTAAAGCTTGGCTCTTCATCTGCTACTGTGAGGATGAAGGAAGATGTTTACATGAAAGTCCTTGGAATCTGTAAGGTGCCATTTGTACGTAATGGAACAGTGTTATTGTGATTCTTATTACTGATACCTCCCAGTTGTTTGGCCCTGGATTCTTGAAGCTTCTATCAACTGATCAATTAATCAACAGCTATTTATTAAGTAACTACTATGTCCCAAACACTAAGCTAGGGGCTAAGGAGACAAATACAAAGGATGAAATAATCATTACTCATAAATAGCTCACTTTCTAATGAGACAACAAGCACACATATGACTATGTACAGCATAAAAGCGAAAGAAATAAACATATTTAAAATTTATTTTTATTATGAGTTTTCAACATTCACTTTTATATGATTTTGAGTTCTAAATTTTTCTTACATGGTCTACCCCCACCCCAAGACAGCATGCAATCTGATACAGGCTATGTATATACAATCATATTAAACATATTTCCACATTAGTCAGGTCGTGAAAGAAGAATCAGAACAAAAGGGAAAGGGGTGGCTAGGTGGTGCAGTGAATAGAGCACCGGCTCTGGAGTCAGAAGGACCTGAGTTCAAATCCGACCTCAGACATTTAACACTAACTAGTTGTGACCTTTGGGCAAGTCACTTAACCCCAATTGCCTTCTCTCTTCCAAAATAAAAAAAAAAGAACAAAAAGAGAAACCATGAGAAAGAAAAAGAAAAAAACAACAACAAAAAATAAAATAGGATGCTTTGATCTGCATTCAAATTCCATAGTTCTTTCTCTGGGTGTGGTTAGCATTTTCCATCAAGAGTATTTTGCTCACCCTTTCTTATGGAACAATAGTATTCCACTACTTTAATATACCAAAACTTGTTTAGCTGTTCCCCAATTTCTGGGCATCCCCTCAATTTCCAGTCCTTTGCCACCACAAAAAAAAAGAGCTCCCATAAATATTTTTGTACATGTGGGTCCTTTTCCCTTTTTATGATCTCTTTGGGATAAAGACCTAGTAGTGGCATTGTTAGTTCAAAAGGGTATGCACAGTTTTTTTGTCTTTGTTTTTTTGTTTGGGGTTTTTTTTGCCTTTTGAAGGGCAATTGGGGTTAAGTAACTTGACCAAGTTTACACGGCTAGCTTGTTTTTGTGTGGGTGTTAAGTCTGGAACCAAACTCGGGGCCTCCTGACTCTGGGGTGGCACTTTACTCACTGCACCCCCTAGCCTCCCCGGTATGCATAGTTTTATAGATCTTTGGGCATAGTTCTAAATTGTTCTGTGGAATGGTTGGATCAGTTCACAACTCCACCAACAATGAATTAGTGTCCCAATTTTTCCACATCTTCTCCAATATTTATCATTTTCCTCCTTTGTCATGTTAGCCAATATGATAGATATGATTTGGTACCTCAGAGATATTTTAATTTGCATTTCTCTAATCAATAGTAATTTAGAGGATTTTTTTTTTCATTTGACTATAGCTAGCTTTAATTTCTTTTTTTTTTTAAAGCAATCGGGGTTAAGTAACTTGCTCAAGGTTACACGGCCAGGTGTTTCTGTGTGGGTGCTAAGTGTTTGAGCCCAGATTTGATCCCCAGGTCATCCCAACACTGGAGCCGGTGCTCTTACTCACTGTGCTACCTGGCTGCCCCAGCTTTAATTTCTTTATCTGAAAACTGCCTGTTCATATTATTTGACCATTTAGCAACTGGGGAATGACTTATAAATTTGACTCAGTTCTCTATATATTTTAGAAATGAGACCTTTATGAGAGACACTGATTGTAAAAATTGTTTCCCAGCTTTCTGCTTCCCTTGTAGTCTTCATTGCATTGGCTTTGTTTGTGCAAAACTTTTCAATTTAATGTAATCAAAATTATTCATTTTACATTTCATAATTTTCTTTATCTCTTGTTTGGTCATAAATTATTCCCTTCTCCATAGATCTAGCAGGCAAATTATTTTTGCTCTCCTAGTTTGCTTACAGTTTCATACTTTATGTCTAAATTGTGCACCTATTTTGACCTTATTTTGGTATATGTAGGTGTAGGATGTTGGTCTATGCCTAGTTTCTGCCACACTATTTTCCAGTTTTCCCAGCAGTTTTTGTCAAATAGTGGGTTCTTATCCCAGGATCTGGAGTCTTTGCATTTATCAAATAGTAAATTACTATAGTCATTGTCTATAGTCTTGATGCACACAGTAGTGAAATACAAAGTAGTTTGGGAAGGAAGACACCAGCAGTTGGTGGGGAGGGAGGTAAAGGAAAGACTCACACAAAAGATGGTACTTGAGTTCTATCTTAAAGGAAGAGAGGCACTCAAGTGGCAGTAAGGAGGGAGTGCATTCCAGGTCCCGTTAAGCTAGAAAGTCTTTAGCTTAGTCCTGGTGATGGACTCTATCTGTGACTTGAGGACAACAGTTCAGGCAGGCTGACCGCTAGATTACTGGTCACCAGGTGATGAATGCGTTAGACTAATGAACCTCCTTGTGTAACAAGGAGTATCTTCAACTGGAGTCATCATCTCCCAAAGGACTCAACTTGTGGCCCTGTTGGTGTAAGTTTTCTCTCTTCTCTCCCTCTAATTTAATTAAAATGGACCAAGAGATAGACTGAGCCATAAAACAATATGCTTATAAGAACACTAACTTATTCATTCAAAACACTATTGGGGCAGCCCAACAGCTCTGCTTCTCTCTACCTGGGTGACCTTAAGCAAATCACTTCAGCTTTCTGGGACTCTGTTCTCTTACCTGCAAAATGAGTGGATGGGATTATATGATCTCTAAAGTCCTTTCTAGCTCAATATCCTTTGACTCCTTCCCTCCCCTAAGAAGGTTCACAGAATAAAATAAATGACATCAGTACTCTAGGCAGAGTATCACTCAGCATAAAGGGCTCCCTCAGGCAGGTTGATTGAGTGTTCCAAAGGAAGACTGTACTCCCATCCCCACCCTATTTATTTTTGTCACTAGGCATAGTTTTCTGTGAGCAAACTCTCAAGAAGAAACTCCAAAATTATTTGTTCTTCTAATCTTCCTCTCTCCGTCTTTTCAGAATAAGAAAGTGCATGAACTTGGAAAAATCTCTTCACATGCAAACAAAGCCAGCACATTTTGCCATGGAAATCAATAATACCTGCTCCCCCACCCTTTAAATTAGAGCTATTATCACAGACGATGATCTCACATTAACTCTGGCCTGCCAGGAGAGCAGCTGTCTTTGACACTCTCAGCAAGTGCAGACCTCCAACCCAACTGGGGAAATCTTGAGTCCTCCCACCCAAAGGTTAATGAGCTATTTTTACTTCTGGTTAAAGACTAGATCAGATGGGGTCACTGGGGGATGCTTAGAAAGTTTAGAACACAAAGCACTTAACGAATATAGGAAAGGCACAGGAGGCCGTGGAAGACAAAAGAGAGGTAGTGAAAGCAGAATCAATAGAAAGAAAACACTATTTCTACAGTCCCTGAAATCATGGGATTTGGGTTTTTTTTCCTCCTTGAAACTTCTCTCTTAAAATCTAGATGGAGTTGCAGGAGGCTGTGAGATTAGGTGTGCTGTCTTCCCAGTTGCCCATGTGAATCCAGGAACACATCATACCTTTGAAGGCATGATTTGCTGAAGTCCCATGAAAAGAGAAGCCTCAAACTCATCCCTGGGTCCAAGCTCCCAGTCACTGGACAAAAATTTTGATGGATACTTTTAGAAAAGCCATTGTTCCTCTCTCCATCATCAATTCCCAAGTTAGTTGTTGCTTCCACAATCATAGGAATGAAATCAAGGAATGAAAAAAGGAATAGATATATTTCCTGATATTGGGGAGTTCTCAACCTTGGGGAGATAATGTTCCTAGAGAATTACAGAATGTCAGAGATGAAAGGAATCTCAGAAGGCATGAAACACCTAGAAAATACATAAGCTCCATGAAGGCAGGACAGATGGTAAGTACACCATGACTAATCAGACAATCAGCTTGGGAAATCAAAATATACAGATATAAATAACAGTTTGCCAGATCTTACTCAGTCTTAACATCTTTTTTTTGCATCTGAGATATTGGATTCATAGACATTTAATACAGAGTCAGAAAGGACCTTTAAAAAGCATCTAGTCTGGCCTTCTCATTTTACAGATAAAAAAATGGAGGCCCTGGAAAGGAAACAATTTGTGCAAGGTCACATAGTGAGTTCCCAAAAAGATCAGAACTACCAGTCTAAAAAAATTTGAAGTTTGAAAAAAAAAGTCCCTTAACTAATTATGAGCATCTATCATTTAGGAAGCATCCATATAATGACTAAAACAATTAATTGTTCTCCCAGTGCCTGGAATGGTTTGATTTTTCAACATGCCCATTGTGTCTATTTATTTTTAAGTGATCTATTATCTCATCAGCTTGATTTCATTCCAATGTACTGATCACAATGAAAGTATATTTTCTAGTATTGTTTAATTCTTATCCAGGTCTTATATATATGCAGAATAAGTGATCCACTAATGAGAATCTTTTTTTCAGACTAGCATACAACAGTTGGGTTGTCCATTTTCCCTCACTGACATTCAATGATTGGCCTACATTTTTTGATGGTGATACACTTCTTAGAGTCTATCTATTATGCCACTTTTTGCACACAAGTTAGTAATGCTAATATGTCTTTAAAGGACTCGTAATATTTAATTGACTCCTGAAGGTGTGTGCTTTCATGTGTGTGTGGTATATGTCAGTGAACTAGTATTTATTATGTGCCTACAATGTGCCACATTGTGTGTTTGTGTGTGTGTTAAAATGGCAATAGTACTGGATGTAAAACCAAACTACTTGGATTCAAATCTTGGATGATTACTTTTATGACTTTGAGCAAGTGTCTCTCAATCGTTTTAAGCCTCAGTTTCCTCATCTGTAAAGTTAGGGCATTGAACTGGATGATTTGAACATATCTTCCATCTCTAGTCTATGATACAATGGACCCCACTGATCTCCTTTTAAATTAAATTAGACTATGAGATTATGAGGAAGGGGGAAAATGGAGTCAGTGAAGATCATGTTCTTTTCCTCATCCTCCCAAACCTCCTGGGGGAGGGGGAGAGAGAATTGGCACTCCCTGGAGACTCTAAGATCCAACCACAAAGACATCAAGTATCAGGACCTTAGGATATTGTGAAGCTGAGAAGGGAAGGCAGACCTTGGAGTTACCCCTTACACAGATAGATTTCTGCCCTCTCTTTCAGCTTTGCAGGAGAGGCTGAAGCAGTTAAGTGCTAGCAGTTCTGAGAGAGGGAGGGCAGGGATTTAGGAATGTCAGGAAATGGAAGGAGTGCTGACCCACCTCCAATGCTAATTATTTGTTTGACCTTGGGAAACTCACTTAACCTCTCCTGCACCTCAGTTTCCTCATAGCTCTAATTGTTAGATCCATTCACTTGCCATTATTGAAAAGATTGAAGCATATTCTTCAAACTTCCAGTACTCTGAGTTCTGCCTTCTAGGGCCAAGTGAAAGTCTATACTTCTGCTGCAACATTGGCAACCTTTCAACCACTTGAACTTTCATGTTCTCTTTAGATTTTCTCTTTAAATGCTCCATATGACACAGTCTCCAGTCCTCTCACCCTACTGGTCTCCCTATTCTTGACATGTGCAGATTTTTCACTATCCATTCCCAGAATGGAACATGATATTCCAGTTATTTGACCAGATCAAGAGTATGGTTCTTCTATCATCTACCTCTTCTCAACACCCTGACTCCTTTAATGAAACCTAGGATGACATTAGCTTTTGTTTGTTTCTATCAACTGAGCACCTTCTTTGGGCCAGGAGCTGTTCTTGGTCTCAGGGATATAGACAAAAATGCAAAAATGAAATCGTCTTTGTCCTCAAGGAATGTGCATTCTATCAAGGGAAATAAGGGAGAAGGGGAAGACAACAAATATATATGAAGTTATACCAAAGAAATGGTAGGGCAATGAGGAGGTCAGAGAGAAGATATTAGCATCTTCGGGAATTAGAAAAGGGGATATGGTGAAGGTAAAACTTGAGTTGAGTCTTGAAGAAAACAAGGGATTTGAAGAAGCAGAGAGAGAGAGAATTCATCCTAAGTAAGGGGTATGGAAATGCACAGTTAGGAGATGAAGAGTTCTACATGAGGAACACAGAAAATGAAGGCCAGTTTGGTTGAACAGAAGAGTATATAAAAATGAATAATATATTTTAAGGTAGGAAAAGTAGACTGGAGTCTGATTAAATACCAAAAGGAGTTTGTATTTGATCCTAGAAAGTAAAAAGGAACCACTGGATTTTATTTAGTGTGACAATGCCGGAGTCAGATCTGAGCTGAAGGAAAATCACTGTCACAGATGTATGAAGAAAGAGATTTAGAGTGGTGAGACAAATGGGATGGTGGTGGTGAATGCAATAGTTCAAGTGAGAGGTGAAAAAGTACCTAAGATAGAGTGGTTGCTGTACAAATAGAGAGAAAAGGACAAATTTGAGATATACAATATTACAATATCCTAAATTTACAGCAGGAAGGGACCCTTAGAATCAACTGGTTGAACCCTCTCAGTTTACAGATAGAGAAACTAAGACCAAGAGAGGTAAAGTGACCTACTCAAGGTCATATAGGTGATTGGGTCTGTTAACTCAACTCAGCACACTTTCTAAGATAATGTAAAGGTAGAATAAATACAACTTGATCACTGATTGGATATGTGGATGAGGAAGAATGAGAAGTCAAAGATGACTTCATGTCACATCGCTAATTCATTTTGAGCTTGCATACCACTCCATCTCATGTATCAAGGATACCACTATCTCTATGGACCTTCTCAGATGATGGTTTAAATTGTGGGGATTTTTAAAGGTAATTTACCTATGCGATGTAGCACCAATGCAATATTTACAGTGCCCACGATCACGATGAAGACAGTGACTTTAAGTATCGCATGATGTTCAATCGCAAAATATACCAGATTATCCAGATAGAGGATACAACTGCAGGATTTATTTAGACACCAGAAAACTGAATCCCAAAACCAGTAAGCCAATTCCATCATAGTAACAAAGATATTCAGAAGCCATAATAATGCTGAGAGCCATGGCATCCTTCAGCCTTCCCACAAACCAATACAAAATCAATATTTACTCACAAATTTCTCTATCTCCTTTAATGAGTGGTCTCTCTCTCCCCCACCCTCTGGCTAGCTATGAACCAGCTTCCTATGGGCTCTGCTTCCCTTCAGCAAAACTCCTTCCAGCACAGGCTCCATGTGACTACATTCAGCCTATTAGGGGGCAGAGTTTATTTTCACAGCAGGGAAGCTTCCTGTGGGCTCTGCTTCCCTTCAGCAAATTCCCTCCATCACAGGCTCCATGTGATTACATTCAACCTACTGGGGACAGAGTTTACTTTCAAAGCAGGGGAAGTCTTCAAACTCCCCCCTATATCTATTAAGGGGCAGGGAAGCTCTTCAAATTCCCATTTCCATTACATGTGGAATCACTGACAATAAAATAAATGCAAACCAAAACAACCTTGAGGTTTCACCCCATAGTTGCGAAATTATCAAAGATGACATAAATTGGAAATAGTTGATGTTGGAAGATTATGGAAAGACACTCCTGAGAATGCATGGAGTGGAGCTATGAATTGGTACAATTATTCTGGAAAGCAATTTGGAATTTTACAAACAAATTGACTACAATATCTTTACCCTTTAACCCAGAGATTCCACTACCAGGCATATACCCCAAAGGGATCACTGACAAAAAAAAAAAGGCTCCATATAAACTAAAATATTCATGTCAGCACTTTTTTTGTGGTAGCAAAGAAGAATGAAGATGCTCACAGAATGGGGAATGGCTCAACAAATTGTGGTACATGTATATAATGCAATATCATTGCACTATAAGAAATGAATGAGATAAATATTGAGAAGTTAGAAAAAACTTAAATGAACTGATGCAAATTGAAACAACTAACAGAACAGTGTACACATTGGCTACAATGATACAAATGGAAAGAATAACGACCATAAAAAATCAAAACAATGTTGCAAAAGTGTAAAGTATAAGTTTGGCCTCAAAGAAGAAATATAAGACAATTCTTCCCACCCACACCTCACTCCTTTGCATAGGTGGGTGCAGAAAGTTGCTTATTATATCAGCTTTTTATGTGTTGATACATTTTAATTTTTTACCCTCTTTTTAAAAAAAAAATTCTTTGTTATGAGATTGGTTCTTTAGGAGAGGTTGGGGAAGAGATTATGGGGGAAACATGGGTGACATAAAAACAGATGATATAAACAAAATTTTTTTTTAAAAAGATAACATCCATCTAGGCTTACCTATCCATGCCCAGTCAGAAAATTGGTAAATTCTCCTTATTAATTAACATTTCCATTCATGTTCAGAGCAAGGAGCCTTACTAAAACAGTAATCATTAAATTGGGGTAGAAACGAATATTAAAGCAATGACAACATTAGTCTCGTTCCCAAAAGAACACGGTCTTTCTAAGCAGTCTAAGATTCCAGTTTCTTCAAGCTCACGGCCCGGGTGGAGAAGTTATGATATCAGTCTCTGTCTGCAAACAGAGTGTATTTGTTCCTGACTGGTCCAAGAATTCAGCAAGGGGCCAAGTCTGGGTCTCAAATAACTTGCTTCTTTTGCTCCTATCTCCTCATAAATGCCTAGTCTGCAACCTCTATTTTTTACCTGGTTTTTGTCATCTGGGGCATGTCTTCACCATCTTTTTTGCAGGAATCAATCCTTCTTTCCCATAACAGTGGCCTTTCACAGCCTCTGTGGGAAAACATCTCTAATCATTTCACTGAGGGAAGGCAGGAGTTATCTTCTTCAGCTTTGGTCAGAAGAAAAATGTCTCCTCCCTCCACCCTTGGATATGATGAATATCTCCCTTCTTTTGAGAGCACAGAACAGGGAGGGGAAGTGGGGAAAGGAAGAATATACACAAAAGGTGCCTCCATGCTGCAAGTCATTAACTACACCCTCATATCTTTTTCACTGACACTATTACCTAGACATGCCTATACTTGTGAATCAATGATGAAAGGTGGAACATCAGGTTTATCTAATATCTTTCCTGCATCCAATGCAGCTATGTTCACCTCTGGGCTTCTACTTCAAAATAAAATTGTATTGGGGTGGAGTAGAAAGGAAACTAGCAAGGAAAAGAGGTTCAAAAAAAGGAGACATTTGAGATACTGAAGAGAACATTCTAAACATCACAACTGTGCTAATCCCCAAATGGACTCTTGGTCAAACCTACTGTCAAGTGTGGAAAGGAATGGGAAACAATGAATAGGCTTACAGGCTTCATGGGGTTTTACCCTTCCTTCTGACTCAGCCTAACCCTTCTATTTATTACTTCATGCAAACACTAAGTCTATCATTAATTCAACAAACAGATATTAAGTCTCTAATATGTGTCAGGTACCATATTGGGGATATAAATTCAAAAATGAAATACTCCTTATCCTCAAGGAACTTACCTTTTACTGGGGGTGGGGTTGGTGTTAGACAACATGTTTGTAAATAATTCAATACAAAATATATAGGAAGTGATTTTAAGGGTGAAGACATTAAACTAAGGGGGTCAGGAAATGCCTAAGGATATAAGAGGCTTCCTGGAATATCTGACCTCTCCACATGACTTACTTTAGCCTTTCGGCTTGATTTATCTTATCTCATTTTTTTAAAAAGCAATTGGGGTTAAGTAATTTACTCAAGGTTACATGGCCAGTTATTTCTGGGTGTGGTGCTGAGTATCTGAGCCCGGATTTGATCCAGGTCATCCTGACACTGGAGCCGGTGCTCTTACTCACTGAGCCACCTGGCCACCTAAGCAATTGGGATTAAGTAACTTGCTCAAAGTTACATGGCCAGGTGTTTCTGGGTGGGTGCTAAGTGTCTGAGCCCAGGATTCGATCTCCAGGTCTTCTCAACACTGGAGCCGGTGCTCTTACTCGCTGTGCTACCTGGCCGCCCCTAAAGGGCTAAATTTTTAAAAGCCTTTCTCACTTAACTGTGGAAACTTAAGTTCTTAGTAATTAAACAAAGTCCTCACCATTGTCATGTTGACTTTTTGTCAACATGGCAGCATCCTTTGGTAGTACAGACATAACTTTATTTTCATTACACTGCCTTCATCTGGACTTTTTGGGGGGTTAAATTCCTTTAGGATGGGGGTTTGGACCAGAGAAGAAGTGAACTGATCTGAGGAAGTTGTGTCTAGTGTAGGAAAACCAACGTCCCTATATAGCTCAGAAGAGAGGGAGGGAGATTTCTGGGATTTGAGTCTCCTTGGAAACTCAAAGGGGTGGAGATAGGCAGGAGCACAGCTCAGCTGAAGGGTTAATTACCAGGGTCCCAAGTTCGGAGAGATTAACCAAACAAATGGAGTGGGGTGGTCAGAAAGGGAGAGTTTAGCTCCTGAGAGAAAATCACTCATGTCAGGGTTAATGCAGCCTGGTTACTGCTTCTGTCTGGGCCTTCTTTGTGTAATATTTCTATTCTTCATCTTTATTGCCCAGACTGGTTTTCATAAATCTTAGGAGTAGAGTATGAAGTTAATACTCCTAGAAATGGAAGGTATAGGGGAAAAAATTTATATGACTGATACCTTTAGACCCTTTAGCAAATGTCTACATAATCAGTACTGCTTATCAATGAAAAAATCTATTCAACTGATCATTTCATATGCAAGAAAAATAATTTGGTTATTTGTTTGGATTTTTCATTTTACAATACTGTTGGTGTCATATAAATGCTGTGTGCATTTGAAGAAGGATGTCAGAAGGAAATCTCATTTTCCTCCTCTATAAAATTAGGGGATTGGATTAGTTGATGTCTAAAACTCCCTTCCAACTCTGACATTCTGTAGCTCAATGATTCTGTGTTGGTATGGAGGAAAGGTATGGACAACTAAGTGAAAAAGACTTCAAAACTCTTTTTTATGAGATACTCCAAAGTTAAATCTATAGAAAGGGACTATGAAAAGATACTTAGAACAAATGAAGAGGAAATGTATTTATTGTCTAATAGGCTAATCAGTGAGAATAGCCAGAGAAGATTGTTCTGAATTATCTGGGCAGGCTAATCTACCCCGAATCAGTTTATTACTTTCTTTACTTCTATCATGTAAATTTGGCCTGTGATTACAGGAACAGGCAGTATAGGCTACAACTGGCTATCTTTATGATCAATGAAGTGCCTCAGTTTCCTCACACATACTAGGCAATCATTAGTACCTCTGTTCCTTGAAGATATATTAATAACTTAGATTTATATCATCTTAGGATAGATTTAGAGACCTTTGAGTTCAGCCTCCTCATTTCACAGATGAGGTAAGTGAGGCACAGACACCTCAAGGAAATTTCCCAAGGTCTTAAGTGCCTAAAATAGTATTTGAACCCAGGTCCTCCTGATTCCAATTTCAGTATTCTATTATTTATGTCAGGGCAGCTGGGTGCACAGTGGATAGAACTGGGTCTAAAGTCAGGAACACTGCTTTTCATGAGTTCAAATCCAGCCTCAGACATTTACTAGCTGTATGACTCTGGACAAGTCACTGAACTCTGTTTGCCTCAATTTCCTCATCTGTGAAATAAGCTGGAGAAGCAAAAGGCAAATCACTCCAATATTTTTTCCAAGATCCAAAATGGGGCCATGAAGAGTCAGACAGGACTGAAAAATGACTGAACAACAATAATTCTGTATGTCATGCAATCTCAAATATAAAATGTGTCTTTCAAGTATAAATTTTTTCTCTGAATTTGCAACTTCAATGACTAGCACATTGTACATACAATCAATGCTTGCTAATTGATTGTGAGGTAGATGGTATAAGTATTATGTGAAACTGAGGCTTTGAGAAGTCAAGTAATTCACCCCCTCTCCCCAAGGTCACATTGCTAGTAAGTATCTGAAAAGGTCCAATATATACACTATAATGTCACTTTATCTCTTATGTGTGGAATAAATATGCATATGTCAAATGCTTTGATTTTCTTGAAGAAAGGCATTGTATCAATTCAATATAATTACTTTGGAATCCTGAAGCGGGAAAGAGATGCATTGGAATGATTGATTATCTTGTTCAGACCTCCACACTCAGGTTAGTTCATGTCTAAACAAGGGGGTCTATTTTCACCTTGGTGACATCTAATGATAATCTCTCCCTCCATTCCAACAATCTTTTCCACTTATTTGTATTGATGGTCAAAAGATCTTTCTTTCATCCTACCACCTTTTTGTCTGTTTTGATTTAAGCCCATTTCCTTTCATTTCAGCATCTATGAACATTGAAAAAAAGTGCTTAGGATCTTCCGCTTAGACTTAAAGACTTAAAGGTTATTAAATATATGTCTCTATCATCATAATGTCTTGACAATTATAGCCCAGATCTCACAGGATGATATATTTAGACCCCAGAGGTCATCTAGCACAACTTTTTAATAGAATTAGTTAATGTTTACCAGCATTCCCCTAAAGGAGATCCTTCCCCCCTCCCTTCCCCTACTCCACACACTATTCACAACAGGGGGGAATCCAAGCCCTTCCTTCTTCCCTAATCCTTAGGGTTTATCATTGACCTTCTTATGGCAGATTTCTGGTCACCTTAAGGCATAAAAAGTCCCAGCCACAAGTGGTTGAGACTCCTTGGACTTGGTGGATTTCAGAAGACCATAAGTTATCATGTTCTTCACATATCCTTCCCTCACGACCAGATACCTTTTCAAAGACGCTAAGTGGCACTATGTCCTTGATACATTTTTTTCCATGTAAAGACAAAGTAAACTTCCTTTTGTTATCTTTTCAATGATTTTTGAGTGTCTCATTTCAATCTGATATCAAATCTGAACTAAGGAAGTGTTGGCATTAAAGTTATTCTCAATATTTTCATTTTATAGATGAGAAAATTCAGTCTCAAAGAGGGAGGAAGAGGCAGAGGTAGAATTTGAAGCCAAGTCCTCTGATCAATCCAGCACGCTTTTTGCAGCAACATGCTACCTCATCCTTGGGCTCAAGCCTTTGCCAATCTCAGTTGTCACCTCCTTCACTGCCATAAACCTATGACCCTGGACCTTCTGGATTTCTTCTCCAGTTTGCTTGGATACATATGGCATCTACAATGGAAATTCATATAAACAATATCTCAGTCTAAATTCATTTATTACAAATCAATCAAAGAGACTTCTGGGGGTGGAGCCAAGATGCACTTGGTCATGCTCTCCCAATATTCCCCTCCAAACAACATTAAAACAATGCCTCAAATGGAATTCTGAAGTGGCAGGTAAGAGTGAGACATTTTATCCAGCCCAATGTAACTTAGGATGTCAGAAAGAGAGAGGAGGTTGGCCCAAAGCCCACATGGATGAAACACCAGTGGCGGGAACTTGTAGTGGCAAGAGAAGCAGCAGCAGCAGCTTTGGAAGCCCTCAAGCCAAAGAAAATAAAGGGATCTGGTAACCAGTCAGAAAAATTATAGAGTACCCCCTGGGCTAGCACTGGATGCAGGACCAGATGCTGTTTAGTAGCTCCACTGCCTATGCCAATTTCTGGGTCATAGTTCAAGGACAGAGCAGTACACTTTCAGTCAAGAACTGGGAGCCCTGAGGGGTAGCTACTTGGAAACTCCATTGCCTGTACCCACTTCTGGATCATAGTTCAAAGGCAGAGAGGAGCACTTTCAGTCAAAAAGGAGTAAAAACCTTGATGGGCTGTATCACTACCAACCCTAAGAGATGAGTGACCCTGAAGAATAAGATTATTTGGAAAATGAATCAATTAAAATCCCAAGGGATCAGGGTAAAAAATCAGGGAGCAGACCAAGAGATCAAGAATCTCCCTAAAACATACTATCAGGGAAGCACCAAAAACTTCCAACCCCCCAGAATTACTTATGAAAAAAAGTACCAAAAAAAAAGGCAACCTAAAGCTTGAGCCAGAACCCTTCCCTAACATTATTGGATCAGGGCTTGACATTAATATAAAGTTCTAAATCAAGAAATGGTGTGGGGAAATGAGCAAACAACAAGAAAAAAAATGAACTTGACCACCAAAAAGCTACTATTGTGACACAGGGAAGATTAAGACACAAAGGCAGATGAGGACATTGAAGTGAAAACTTCTACAAGCAAAGCTTTAAAGAAAATTTTGAATTGTACACAAGTCCAACAAGAATCACTAGAAGAGCTAAAAATGATTTTCAAAATAAAATAAAAGTGGTAGATGAAAAATTAGGTAAAGAAATAAAAACAAAGGAAGAAAATTATGAAGACAACCACTTGGTAAAGGAAGCATAAAAAAAATACTGAAGAAAGTAACACCTTAAAAAAAGAGAGAGAGAATTGGCTAAATAGGGAAAAGATATAAAAGCTCACTGAAAAAAAAATAACCCTTTATACTGTCATAATATAAGAAATGTTGAGCAGGATACTCAGAAAAACCTGGAAAGATTTACATTAGTTGATACAAAAATGAAATCAGCAGCACTAGGAGAACATTGTACACAGTAATACCAATATTGTATGATTACCTACTGTGAATAACTTAGTTATTCTCAGCAACTCAATGACCAAGACAGTTCTGAAGTACTTATGATAAAAGGTGTTATCGATCTCAAGATAAAGAGCTGGTGGAACCTAAATGTAGATCAAAGATACATTTTCTTGACTTTTTTTTCAAATGCTTTATTAACTTCTAATTTGCATCATTCATTTCCGCAAGATTTTGAGTTACAAATTTTCTCCCCGTTTTTCCCCTACCCATCGCCCCAAAATAGCAGTCCCACAGAATATCCCTCCTCCAATCTGCTCTCTCCCATATTTTCTCCCATACCCCTTTTGACTTTTACAGTGGATCTCTATGCCCCAGTGCCTTATTTATCTTATTTCCCAATTACATGTAAAATAGTATTAATAATAGTATATATATATATATATATATGTGTGTGTGTGTGTGTGTGTGTGTGTGTGTGTGTGTGTGTATTTGAGTATTTGATTTTAAAACTCTGAATTCCAAATTCATTCCCTTCCTCCCTTGTCTCCCACTGTAATGCGAATGTAAATTTTAAAGATCTTCCCTGCCCCTAGGCTAA
>NW_027185754.1:16666279-16672522 GCF_028583685.1 Petaurus breviceps papuanus | reverse complement strand
AAGAACCTGTGGTAGCTGCAAACCCTGAGGACGCTTGGGGTGCTTGCGGCTACACCCACCCTTACTGGGAAGATAAGCAGTTCAGTATAGGTTGTACATGTGTGACTAATGCAAAACAATAACATAGTAGATATATTGTAAAAGACTGACTATATTTCCCTCCCTCCTATCCCACCTCCCACTTGTTCTATTCTCTACTTTGATCCCATCCCTTTTCAAAAGTGGGTGCTTCCAACTTCCCTCCCCCCAAGTCTGCCCTCCCATCATACCCCCTCTCATCCCCTTCCCCCCCTACTCTCCTGGAGGGTGAGACACCCTATTTAGTGTGTATTTCATTCCCTTCTCAAGCCAAATTCAATGGGAATAAAGTTGACCCATTCCCTTTTGCCTTCCTATTCTTCCCCTCCATTGTAACCATTTTCCCTTGCCTCTTCTATATGAGATAATTTACCCCATTCTGTCTCTTCCCATCTCCTCTCATTATATTCCTCTCTCACCTCTTAAATTCACCTTTTAAGTATCATCCCTTCCTGTTAAATTGGTCCTGCGCCCTCTATCTATGTATACATTCTCATGCTTCTCTTGCTTCTTGTATCTGAATGTCAAATTTTCTATTCAATTCTGGTTTTACCAGCAAGAATGCTTGAAAGTTCTCTATTCCACTGAATGACCATATTTTCCCCTGAAACATGATATTCAGTTTTGCTGGGTAGGTGACTCTTGGTTTTAATCCCACCTCCTTTGACCTCTGGAATATCATATTCCAAGTCCTTCAATCCCTCAGTGTAGAAGCTGCCAGATCCTGGGTTATCCTGATTGTGTTTCCACAATATTCAAATTGTTTCTTCCTGGCTGCTTGTAATATTCTCTCCTTAATCTGGGAATTCTGGAATCTGGCTATAATATTCCTAGGAGTTTTCTTTTTGGAATCTTTTTCAGGAGGTGATCAGTGAATTCTTTCAACCTCTATTTTGCCCCCTGGTTCTAAACCATCAGGGCAGTTTTCTTTGAGAACTTCCTGGAGGATGATTTCTAGGTTCTTACTTTGATCATGGCTTTCAGGTAGTCCAATAATTTTAAATTATCTCTCCTGGATCTATTTTCCAGATCAGTGGTTTTTCCCATGAGATATTTCACACTGCCTTCTATTCTTTCATTTATTTGGATCTGTTTAATAGCATCTTGATTTCTCATAAAGTCATTAGTTTCCATTTGCTCCAATCTAATTTTCAGATTCTTTTTCTATCTGGCAAATTTGCCTTTTTAAGGCATTCTTCTGCTCATTGCCTTTTTGAGCCTCTTTTGCCATTTGAGTTAGTCTATTTTTTGAGGTGTGATTTTCCTTTGTCAGGCTGTTGACTCTCATTTCGTAATTTTCTTGCATTGTTCTCATTTCTCTTCCCAATTTTTCATCCACTTCTCTTATCTACTTCTTAAGGTTGTCTATGGCCTGTAACCAGCTTGTATTTTCCTTTGAAGCTTTTGGTGCAGGAGTTCTGACTTCACTGTCTTCCTCCTGTTCCTCCTTTTTGTTCCCAAAATAGGAGTGTAATGTTGGAATCTTCTGTCTGCTTTGTTTCCTTTGCCTGCTCATTTTGCCACTCAATTACTTGACTTTTGGGCTTTTTGCCACAGTAGGACTCTGCCACCAGACAGGGGAGCTTTTGTCCCAAATGCTGGGGTTTTCTCAGCTGCCAGAGGTATTAGATGGGTGCCCTCTCTGGGGTCTCCACATGCTCTGGCAAGCTAGACACACACCCCAGGACCTCCACCCTAGACTGCAATCCAGATCCAAGCAGGTTAAAGCAAGAGCAATTACCCCTCAGACTGGTTGCTTGGTCCCCCTACACTTTGCAGGCCAGAAGCTGAAGCTGCCATGTGGCACTGGCTAGCCGCACTCTCCCACTTACTGGGTCCCAAAATCCAGACTGTACTGACCTCTTACTTTGTCCTTCGCATCTATGTGTTGATAATTCTGGAAACAGCCACAGCTGCTGCTGATCTGCAGTCCCTCTGGATGTCGGGTGGTCAGGCCTGACTTGGGGTTAAAGCCTTTTCATGGAGCTGGGCTCGGCTCCCAGAGCACTGCTCTGGCCAATTCCTGCTGGCCTGACGGGCTGTCCTCAGCGGGAGGTTAGCTTCTCTGTGTCATTTTGTGGGTTCTGCAGCTCCAAAGTTTGTTCAGAGTCCCCTTTTTACATTGATTGGGGAAGGTGGAAGCCGGAGCCGCTCAGAGGTCATGCTTCTACTCCGCCATCTTGACTCCACCCCCCACCCCCCATTACATGAAATTTAAAAGCTTTTGCACAAACAAAAGTAATGTAGCCGAAATCAGAAGGAAAACTGGAAACTAGGGGGAAATATTTATGGCAAATTTCTCTGATAAAGACCTCATTTCTCAAATATATAGGGAACTGAACCAAATTTATAAAAATAAGAGCCATTCACCAGTTGAGAAATCTTCAACAGATATAAGAACAGGCAGCTTTCAAAAGAAGAAATCAAAGCTCTCAATAGTCACATTAAAAAATGCTCTAAATCACTAAGTGATTAGAGAAATGCAAATAAAAACAACTCTGAGATACAACCTCTTACCTATCAGATTGGTTAACATGATGGGAAAGGTAAATGAGGAATGCTAAAGGGTATGTGGAAAAATGACACCGTTGGAGATAGGAACTAGTTCAACCATTCTGGAAAACATCTTGGAATTAGACTCAAAGGGCTATAAAATTGTGCATATCCTTTTACCCATCAACTACTCAGCAATGCTACTCCTGGGTCTGTATCCCAAAGTGGTCAAAGAAAAGGGGAAAGTGCTTTTTGTACAAAAAATAAACAAATAAATAAAAACTTTATTTTAATTGTTTTATTTTGTTTGTATTTTTTTTGTAATAGGGCTAATATGGAAAAAATTTTCATGTGACTTTACACATATAATTGAAATCAAATTGCTTCCCTTCCCAAAGAAGGTGGAGGGGTGGGAGGCAGGGAGAGAATTTGGAATCTAATTTTTTTTAACGATTGCTTAAAAAAGTTTTACATGAAACTGGAAAATATTTAATAAAATATTTTTAAGAGAGAAGAAAAACAAATCCATCAATAAGCATTTATTAACTGTTTACCATGTGCCAGGCACTATGCTAAGAACTGGGGATACAAAAAGTCAAGACAGACTCTGCCCTCAAAGAATTTACAATCGAATGGGGGAAACAACATGCAACAAAATCCATACAAATTGAGCTATAAGCAGAATAAATAAGAAATAATTTTAAAAGAGAAGACACTAAAATTAAGACGGGTTGGAAAAGTCTTCCTGTAGAAGGTGAGATTTTCAATGGGACCTAAAGGAAGCCAGGGAGACCAGCAGTAGAAGTAAAAGAGGGAGGTCATTCCAGATATGTGGACAGCCAGAGAAAGTCCCCAGAACCAAGAGATGGCTATCTGATAAATAATAGATCTCACTTATAATAAACTTTTTAAAGTTCACAAAGCTCTCCCTTCACTTAAATTATTTCAATTGGATCTCCACAATAGACCTGTGTGACAAGTGCTAATGTTGTCTCCCTTATTCCTCTTAATGAATTTGGCCATATCTAAATAGAGATCCCATGAAGACATGAAACAAACACTTTAGACAAAGGGGTGGGGAACCTGCAGCCTTAAGACCACATGTAGCCTTCTAGGTCCTTGAGGGCAGCTTTTTTACTAAGTCCAAGTTTTATAGAACAAATCTTTTTATTAAGGGGATTTGTTCTGTGAAGTTTGAATTCAAAGGACTGCACTTAAGGACCTAGAGGGTCACAGTTTCCCCACCCCTGCTCAGACTAGAGCCTTCCAACATAGTAATTCTAACTGATTGTTTACTGACTCCATTGTTCATTGATTGGCAGGAAAGATGCCACCATTAGCTCTGGGGAAGAACTCTCTTCCTTTTTCTAGTGTCCTTTGAAATAGTTGCTTGGAACACCCTCAAGTTCAGGATCATCCTTGTACCTCAATATGGTTCAGTTCAGTTTAATTCAGGTCAATTCAAGAAGCATTAGAGTAAGTTTACAATCCATAAGGTGATAAGACACAGATAACTTTAATACACAATATCACAGAAGTGTATTTAGAGAGGTCCAAACAACTTGAGGCCTGAGGGGAAGGAGGAGGAACATTCTGAATCAATTCTAAACTGAAAGAGATCTCTCAGCAAGCTTTTTTTCAGGGCCTGGTTTTGAGGATACCTGACACTTTTTCTAAAAATACAAACCCAAATTAGTAGAATGATTTCAGTTAGACTAGACAATCACTGAAGGGTCTTCTCGACCCTCAACCTCTTTTGTTTTTCACCACCACTCCAGGGGCCCTGAGGCTGAACACATGTCCCAGCTCTGTAAGTTCATAAACATCAGGCAGCCATGTGTTTGGGACCAAGGCTATTGAGTATGAAGCTACAATAGCTGATGGGTGATGGAGGTATCTCTTACCTCCAAGCTTCCAAGAGCCAAGTAACACCCTGCTGTGTTAGGGTAGGACAAGAGGGAACTGCAGTCATATCAAGGTATCTGGGCACAATCTGTTGGGTAGATTGGCTCCAGGCCATAGCTTCCAGAAGATAGGGACAGGACAGTGAGAGAGGATGGGACAAACCATTTCTATAAAGGGTGAGTAACCACACTCTCTCTGACCCAGGCAGTAGATGGATTGGCTTGATTTATGTTCCACGCCAGAGTGAAAAGCAACAATTAGCAAACACAAGACTCAAGACTTTCAGCTCTAGAGAGGAGCTGCCACATTTAAGGAAACCAGCATTTTCTTTGTTTGTTAAAGAAATCCAGTGGATGTGCAGAGAACAATGCAATATTAAATAAAGAGAATGAATCAGAACCATTTCCACTTTTGTGGTAAATTGTATTTCCTGCTTAGGGGAGGAGGTTCATGGGGCTTTACATTTTGGGTGGGCAACATTCTGAAATGGTTATACAATGAGAGGGATACAGTTGCACGATAATGGTGCCACCCATTTGCTTCCAGCAGAACTCTATCAAGAGTATACCTGGGACAAGCAGCTCTAAATATATACTCAAATCAACTCTTTAAGATAAATTCAGTTGATTGGAGAACAAGGGTAAGAGGGGAAGAAGAGATATCCTGCAACACTTCTGCCACCACTTAGGCGTTGGCAAACAAGAGGATAAGACTAGACTGGGGAAGAGTTCACCTAAGGTACAGCCTTCATGAGAGGCAAGTGTGCTGCCTGGTAGCTTCTTATTTTAATTTATAATTCTTGCTAACTAGGACTTAGGTTGGTTTTTACTCTGACAAAGGAGAGCAAGTGCTATCAGCACCCTCTAAATTTCAATGCCCTAAGTCAAAGTTCCTCTTGCCCCACTTTAGTTATAGCTCTGGCTTCCAATCCTACTGGAAAGCCCAGAAGTTTCATGAAGCTATCCCACTTAGCCCCTTTTCAGGTAAAAAAACAAGTAAATTAGACAAATATGTATTGTACATCTACCATGTATGGAAACCTATACCAGTCACTGGGAGAAGAAATGTTTAAATAAATCAGTCCCTTTCTTCACAGAATTTACAATCTATTGGGAGAACTCCAATCACTAAAATCATAGTCACTAGATCTCAGAGTTAGAAGGGACTGTAAGGACCCTTCACTTTACTTATAAAAGAAAGGACTCGTAGAAAGTTAGTGTTAGCCTCAAGACTAGAACTAAGATCTCTTGCTTCCCCAGACAGGGCTGTTTCCATTACTTTCAAGAATCCAGCAAGGGTCAGAAAGGAAAAGGACACAATTTCTTGACTCTCCTTTGCTAGTTTTTTTTTTTCTTAGCAATAGGGCTACATGTCAGATCCTTTGTTACAAATCATCAGGGCTGCTCTTTGAGAGCCAGTGTGATATAGTGAAGTGAACACTTAGACATGGAGTTACTTCTAGGTTTGCTATTACATCTCTGCATGATCTTGGGTAAATAACTTCCCTTTCTCATCTGTAAAGTGAAAGATAAAATGAATAAACATAGATGAGGTTATATATTACATATAATAAATAACTAAAGAAAGGAAAATGAAAGAAAGAAAAGAAGGAAGGGAGAGGGAAAAAGGAAGGGAGGAAGGAAAAAAGGAAAGAAGAAAGGAAGGAAAAGAAAGAGAAAAGAAAAGAAGGAAGAGAAAATGAAAGAGAAAGAAGAAAAAGAGGAAGGAAGGAAGGAAGGAAGGAAGGAAGGAAGGAAGGAAGGAAGG
>NW_027185754.1:16652878-16666269 GCF_028583685.1 Petaurus breviceps papuanus | reverse complement strand
AAGGAAGGAAGGAAGGAAGGAAGGAAGGAAGGAAGGAAGGAAGGAAGATTTGAATTAGATTATCTCCTAGGTCTTTTCTACCTATTACCCTCTAGGATTTTGGCAACATTTTCCCTGACTTAGAGGCTCCCTTCCAGATTTTGTTGTTACAACGTGGTAGCTGATGCAGTGGACCAAGATTTACACTGTTTTGTACCTCCTCTGACTAAGGACAAAGTATGATAATTAGCAGATCAAAGAAACTCCTTTTGGGAATTGACAGTATCTTTTTAAAGGAACAGTTACTAAAAGAGGTCAGACTTCGAGGACCAATGAAAAGAAATCTAGCTCTCTTTTGAAAGCCCCCTGAGGATCTCAGAAAAGATGTTTATAACACTTCAAAACTTGAAACATAAGTCTCTCTTCTACCAATGATAGCTCAATATCAGCATTAGAGAAATGTAGAGATTTGATAGCCTTTGGTGCACTTTTAGTTTTAATTTTTTGAGTTGTTTCAGGAGTGGCGGACACTCATGACCCCATTCGGGGTTTTCTTGGCAAAGATACTGGAGTGGTTTGCCATTTCCTTCTAAAGCTCATTTTACAGATGAATAAACTGAGGCAAAAAGGGTTATATGACTTGCCCAGGGTCACACAGCTAGTAAGTGTCTGAGGTCAGATTTGAACTCAGGAAAATGAGTCTTCCTGACTCCAGGTCAAGCATTCCATCCATTGTGCCACTTACCTGCCCCTTAGCAATAATAGCTCATGTTTATGTAGCATGTTAAGAGTTACAAAGTTAGGGCAGCTAGGTGGCCCAGTGAATAGAACACTGGTCTTGAAGTCAGGAGGACCTGAGTTCAAATATAGCCTTAGACACTTGACATTTAACTAGCTGTGTGACCTTGGGCAAGTCACTTAACCCCAACTGCTGTGCCTTCCCCCCTTCCTCCAAAACAAAGAGTTACAAGGTATTTTCCATACATTATCTCATCTAGTCCTTGCAACAACATGTGAAGTTGGTTGGTGCTGTTATTACCCCCATCTTATAGAGGCATAAACTGAAATTGAGGGAAGTTAAGTGATTTGCCCAAGGTCATATAGTTAGTAAAGCCTGATTGGAGCTGAACTGTCAGATATAAGACAAGCACTCCATACACAAGTATATACCGCCCCTCAAATGCATCCCCTAAACAAGTGTTTCAGCAAATTTAAGTATAAAATGACTTTCTGTACAGTGAATCCTATCTTCTCACTGATATATATCCGATCAGAGATATATTGTCCATGGGAAAAGAAAAGAAAGGATCACCCAAGAAACTGAACTAACAACTTTTGTTAGGGAAGGGTTTAACATTATGCCTAGGCTAAAGTGTATGAGGAATGCTTTTATAATATATTCAGAATTTTGCAGCAGCATCATGACTCCTAACCTCCCCACCCTTGTCTTGGGTAGGAGAATTTCTCCCATGCCAATGATTCCCTGATATGATACTTTGCTCCCTAAACTGCATTAGTCCCTTCCTCTTTTACCTTCAGTGTGTTTACAATCTAATAGGGCCAGGCTGCAATAATAGACTTTTCCATTAAGGACTGCTGTCTGAAACACAATTGATTTGTCATGGTAGGGTACTAAGTGGTTTTTTTTTTCAGAACCTGGGTGCTCCTATATAAATTTTCAAATTGGAACATTCTTGCTTGATAATCTGGTAAATACTTGTTATTAAATGGACCTTCCTTCCCATTCTCTACTGTCACTTGGGACATTAATCTATTGACCAGAGATGTGTGGGGATCCAACTGAAAAGATTATCCCTGTTAATTTAGATTAAGGAAATAGAATCTTCTCCTCCCAAGCATAAAGCAGGGACCTCTATGCAATGACAAAGTCCTTGCATTGCCTATCAAGTTCTGATGAAGGAAAGAGTTCTCATTTCAGTAAGACATTTTTCTTCAAGGTTTTACACTTCTTTGAGGACCTGAATTGTATTTTGAAACATTTCAGGGGTGGCTGGGTGGCTCAGTGAATAGGGCACTGGCCCTGGAATCAGGAGGACCTGAGTTCAAATTCAGTCTCAGACACTTAACACTTACTAGCCATGTGACCTTGGCCAAGTCACTTAGCCCCAATTGCCCTGCCATCCCTCCTTAAAAAAGCAAAAAAAAAAAATCTCATTTAGTTCAGCAAAGATACATTTAGTGACTACTATATGCAAGGCCCTGTACTTCAAATCTGTCTCTTGGAAAGGATAAACTTCCTTATCTGTGTTATCTGTCTACATCACCAAACCTAAGACTTCTCTTTTAAACCAGAGGGCTGGATGTAGGGACTGCCATTCAGTGGACATTATTAAAATCCAAGGAAGGAGTCACACTATTGGAGAGGCTGTGGCAAAGCAAGCATGCCAACACCATTTATGTTCCATTGGTGGAGCAGCAAACTAATTCAACAATTGTGGAAAACAATTTGGAATTGCATGTGAAAAATTACTCAATTATTTATGCCCTTTGACTCTGTCTGTCTACTATTAGACATATATAACCCCAAAGAGGTCAAAGAGAAAGAAAAGTCTCACGTACACTAAAACATCCATTTGTGTGCGTGTGTGTGTGTGTGTGAGTGTATGTGTGAGTGTGAGTGTGTGTGAATGTGTGTGTATTCGAGTGTGTGTGTGAGTGTGTATGTGTATGTGTGTAGTTGCAAGAAAACAGATTGGGTACCCATTGATTGGGGAATTGCTAAACAAATTGTGCTATATGAGTGGAGTTTAATATTACTGTGCTATGAGAAATAGAAATTAGGAGAAAGACCAAAATCCCTTAAATGCACTGATGCACATCAAAAAATCAAAACATTATATATGATGACCATAATAATATAAGCATAAACAACCTTAAGAGGCCACTGAGTTCAGATTAATTGCAATGACCAGTCTTCTTCGTATGAAGACCAGATGATGACTCATGATCCCTTCTTTTTGTAGAGGTGTTGGAAGCTGTAGGTGAAGGATACTGCATACACTGACATGCAGATTTTCTGTCTATTGGTTTGACTTAACTATTTTTCTTCACTACAAAAAGGGGTTCTGTGGAGGGGGCATATTGAAAAGTGACTTTGGGGTAAAAAAAAAAAAACAGAACAAAAACAGGCCATCAACAAAACTTGGGGGGGAAGGCCAAGGGAGATCTCTTTGATTAGTATACTTCGTGGACTACAGGAGAGAGTTGGTTCTCAATCACACTCGTTTAAGAAATATTTCACATCTATCTGGGGAAAAATTAGAGAGAAGTTAGTTCTAGCCTGAAAACTGGAGCAGGTGTCTTTATAGTCTCCTTACATACTCAGCTATACCACTTTAATCTTGGATATCAATGACCTTTGCTTTATTTTTCCTAAAGTCACTGCTATATTATTGAATTCATTCATTCAACAATTCCTAAGAGTTTAGAACTAAGAAGAACCTTAGAAAATAGCCTACTCTCCTAATTTTTTTTTATTTTTTTGGGAGGTGCAGGGGAATTGAGGTTAAGTGATTTGCCCAAGATCACACAGCTAGTAAGTGTATCAAGTGTCTGAGGTTGGATTTGAACTCAGGTCCTCCTGACTCCAGGGCCTCACTGTACCACCTAGTTGCCCCGTACTCTCTTAATTTTCAAAAGAAGAAACCAAGGCTCAGAAATATTAAGTCACTTGCTCATCATTAGTCAAGTCACACAGTATAAAGACTGCTGTGTTTTTGAAATTAGATCTGGGTTCACATCTGTGGGGCAACTAGATGGCACAGTAGAGTGCTAGGTCTGGAATCAAGAGAACTAAGTTTCCTGAGTTGAAATCTGGCCTCAGACATTTACTAGCTGTGTGACCCTGGGCAAGTCACTTAATCCTGTTTGTCTCAGTTTCCTCATCCATAAAATGAGCTGGAGAAGGAAATGGCAAAACACTCCAGTATCTTGGCTAAGAAAACTCCAAATGGGGTCAATAAAATGACTGAACAACAAAGCAACAACCACCCTGGGGCAAATTACTTAACCTCTCCAGTCTTTACTTTTCTCATTCAGAAAAGGAATCATAGGATCACAGACCTAAAGCTGGAAGGAGTCTGCATCTAGAACTAGCCCATCTAAAACTATCCCTTCATTTCACAAATAAGGAAACTGAAGCCCAATGAGATTAAAAGATTTGTCCAAGGTCATTGAGATAGTAAATGTTAGAAGGGGAAAGTGATATCTACACTATTTCTGCATCAGATGCTTATTGGAAGAATCAAATGAGATAATGAAACTAAAGAAGATACCACAAAGCATTATATAAATTAGTATTAGTCATTCCTTTTCAGTAGCAGAGTTAGGATTTGAAGTCTCTTCCTATTATCCCCAATCTAGCACTCTTTTCACCATACCATGTTCTGTTATGTCTCAGGAGGCTCAAAGCTATGTAACATATTGCCCCTGTCTTCTGGAAGCTCAAAGTCTAGTTGGGAAGATAAGATTCATGAATATTATAAGGGTAATAATATCCTAAGACAACAATGTAAGATGTGAGAAAAAATGTAGATGGTTCAGTCATGGGGTGGAAAGAATGCTGGATTCAGAAACATTGGACTTACGATAAAATTATATGTTTGACATATACTCACTCTGTGACCTACCACTAGAAGGTAAGTTCCTCGAGGACAAGGACTGCTTCTGTTTTTCTTTACACACCCAACATTTAGCACTATGCCTCTGGCACATAGCAGTTAATAAAGGTTTGTTCATTAATGGATGGATTGACTACAGGAAAGTCACAACCTCTCTGAGTATCAGTTTCTTTATTTGAAAGATGGGACTAATCACACCCATATAATTAATCCCATGGTAATTTTTAGGACCAAATTAGATAATGTATACAAAAGTACTTTACAAACTTCAAAGAGGGCCCTTATGGCAAAAGTATATGTGAAGGGTATGCTTAAAGTGGCCTAGGAAAAGTCAGATGAAGGAGGGGTCACCATGTACTCCAGATCAGTCGTGTCCTAGAAAGACAAAGTACTGTAATGGAAAAAAATGTTAGACCAGAGAACTGGGAAACTCAGGTTTTAGTTCAAACTCTGCCAAATTCTGATCAAATTGGATAATATTTATAAAGCACTTAGCATAGTGCCTGGAATACAGTGAGTATTAATAAATATTTCTTAGTCTCATTTCCTATTTTCTTTTTTCCTTCCTAGCTAGCTGCATGATCCTAGGGAAATTGTGACTTTCTCCGAGTCTTGTTTTGCTCATATATAAAATGAGACTATTGAAGCAGGTGATCCCTAACTTTCTCTTCCAGCTCTAACATTCAGTGTTTTTATGAGGTGTCATGGGAGAGATGAAACTTGAGCAAACTCCTGAAGTAGCGGGATAGTTCATTGATGTAAAGCTAGGAAAGTCATCAAGATCAATCCCTACATTTTACAGATGAGGAAAGTGAAATCCAGAGAAGTTGTGACTGATCTAGGGTCACACAGCTCATAAGTGTCTTAGGAGGGATTTGAACTGAAGTCCTCCTAACTTTAGGTCCAACACTCTATCTACTACACCAGAGGCATAAAATTCTGCTATGAACTAGAGTCCAGATCAAACCAGGTCAAAATGTAGTTGTGCAAGGAAGATAGCCTATCAGTATCAGATCTTAAACTGTATTATAAAACAATAATCATCAAAACAATCTGGTACTGGCTAAGAAATAGAGTAGGGGATCAGTGGAATAGAGTTAGTACATAATAGTAAATGACCATGGTGATCTAGCATTTGATAAACTCAAAGATCCAAGTTTTGGGAACAAGAACTCACTATTTGACAAAAACTACTAAAACTGGAAAGTGGTTTGACAGAAAGTAGGTATAGAACAACTTTCACACTATATAGCAAGATAACATCAAAATAAGTACATGATTTAGACTTAAAAGGGTGATATAAGCAAATTAGGGGAGCATGGAATATTTTACCTGTCAGATCTATGGATTATGGAAGAATTTATGACCAAGTAAGAGATAAAGAGCTTTATGAGATGTAAAAAGGATAATTTTGATTACATTGAATTAAAATGGTTTTGCACAAACAAAACCAATGAAGCCAAGATTAGAGAGAAATCAGAAAACTGGTGTTGGGGTGGGGCAAGGAATTTTTTTACAGAAAATTCCTCTAAAAAAGGCCTCATTTCTCAAATATATAGAGAACTGGGACAAATTTATAAAAATACAAGTCATTCCCCAGTTGATAAATGATCAAAGGACATGAACAGTCAGTTTTCAGAAGAAGAAATGCAAGTTACCTATAGTCATATAAAAAAATGCTCTAAATCACTACTTATTAGAGAAATGCAAATTTAAATAACTCTGAGGTACCCTCTTACACCTATAATATTGGCTATCATGACAGAAAAGGAAAATGACAAATATTGAGGGGAATGTGGAAAAACTGAGACACGAATGCAGTGCTGGTAGAGTTGTGAACTGATTCAACCATTCTAGAGAGCAATTTGGAACTGTGCCTAAAGGGTTATAAAACTGTGTATACCCTCTGACCCAATAACACCACTACTAGTTCTGTATCTCAAGGAGGTCAAAGAAAAGGGAAAAGGACCAATCTGCACAAAAATATTTATAGCAGCTCTTTTAGTAGTGGCAAAAAAAAAAATTGGAAATTGAGGGCATGCCCGTCAATTATGGAATGGTTGAACAAGTTGTGACATATGATTGTGATGAAATACTGTTGTGTTGATAAGAAATGACACAGGAGATGATTTCAGAAAAACCTGGAAAGACTTACATGAACTGATGCAAAATGAAATGAGCAGAACCAGGACAATATTGTACACAGTCACAGCAATATTGTACAATGACCAACTGTGAATGACTTAGCTATTTTCAGCAATACCATGATCCAAGACAATTCCAAAGGATTTATGATGAAAAAATGTTATCTAGCTCCAGAGAAAGAACTGATGTAGTATGAATTCAGATTGAAGTATATATTTTTTTTAATTTTCTTTATTTTTCTTGGGGTATTTTTTGGTCTATGTTTTCTTTTGCAATATAGCTATATGTCTTGAATGACTGCACATGTACAATCTATATCAAATTGCTTATCTTCTCAAGGTAGGGGGAAGGAAGGAGGGAGAGAATTTGGAACTCAAAAACTTTTTAAATGAATGTTAAAAATTGCCATTGCATGCAATTGAAAACAAAATATAAAAATTTTCATTTGAAAAATGTAAATGGAATATGTTTAACAAAACAAATTAAGATATAATACAAAATAGATACTGTTAATTTGTAGTTTTCTAAGTCCATATGCAACTAGCAAGGATTGACTTTTATTTTAATTTGATACCACTTTGCTATACTATTCTCTGTATAAGACTGCCTTTCAATAATGCCTACTGAATAGTGCTATTGTGTTTCTATTTATTCAATATATATAAATACATTTGTTGTCCATGCTTGAAGAGGATCACAATGTCATAATGACATCGCCATGTTGGGATCAGTGTATAGTGTGACTAATCAGACCAATATGAGGTTGGAAGGTTCTACCACAGGTCAGACACAAATAGTCCATATAAAGAAATATATTAATAAAGTAATGAATTTGCTAATAAATATATAAACATATATTTACTCTAATTGATAAGTATACATAATTGATTTTTCAAACTTTAAAGCACTATGTAGACTTTTCCAATCATAAGGTTATAACTCTACAGTTGGACAGCACCCCAAAAGTCAGCCAGTTCAATTACCTCCTTTTAGAGATGACCGAGACAATTTGTCTAAGGTCCCCAAGGTAGTAAGCATTACAAGCAGGATTTGAATGGAGGTAGTCTGCCTCCAGAGTCAGTGTTCTTTCCACTGTATATTCACTACTTAAAATTAAATGATAATAATAATGCTTATTATTGATCATAGAGGATAGGACTTGATTCAGAAATTTCATAAAGTTTACCTAAGGGTAAATTTGACATTAGTTAAGGGTGAGATGACAAAATGACCAATCATAGTACAATCTTGCCATTTAGCAGACATACCAGTGAGATGGCGCAAGGCTCCTCACTCCAGGCTCCAGGTTCCACATTACCTCTTCCAAGATGAGATGGTTCACAAGTACCAAGGGCTATCCATGAAATGCTGTGAATGACATTTTTTCATCTCAAGTGAATTTCTTCCAGCATTGTTCTTTTAATTCCTCTCTTATTGTTATGATGGCATGAAAGTTAGCTTCCCCATAGAACTTTCTAATGACATCTTTTCATGGAGACAGACCACTGGGTATCCATTGTTGAACTAACTCATTTTGAAAGAAAATGTCACCCACCCAACCCATCAAAACAAAAATAAAATAACTCAGAGCTTCAAGTTTTGCTGATTTTATATGTGTTAGTCCATTCATTCATGCATCTATGCATTCAACAAAACTTCATTTATTGCCTCCTCTGTGAAAGGAGGCTTTGCACTTGAAATGGAGGGTGATGCCAAAGGAAATAAAACATGGTCTTTGCCCTTGAGGTCCCCTTCCCTTAATCTGTGTTAAATTCTGAGTCTTCAGGAGCTCAGAATTTAGCATGGATAAATAATGACACATGCACTGATAACTGTAGTATAAATTAGAATAGAAGGATATGAGGGATACAAAGGCCCAAGATATCAGAGGAAAGAGGGGCTACTTCCAGCTGGGGAGAGAAGAAAAACTTCATGGAGGAAATAGCATTTACAGTAGGCCTTAAAGTAGAGGTATATGGTAAACACAAAAACAAAAGCAAGAAAACAAAAATATGCATGATCCTAGCAACCAACTTATCTACCCATCAGCCATCCTATTTATCACCCCCTTGGGTGGGTGGGGGCACCAAATGTTCTTCTTGGCCCCAAACAACTTCTCCTCCTTCAATGACTTCTCAGAATTCAAAGACCGCCAAACTAGGCTTTATTGGCCCTGAGTGATGGGAATATTGATCGGACATCTTTTTATTGAGTGATATCTTTCTGGGAGGGCTGCACTTTGGATCCACTTTGGAGATACTATCTGCAGCCCCCTCCACAGTGGCCACATTGCTAGGCAACGCTAAATAATGTCTGTCCTATGCCGTTTAGGTTTGACGGCTCACACGCTAATGTACTCATCTGCTCATGCGTTCTATTTCTTTTTCCTGAGAACACTTAGGACAAATCAGAGAAATGTGTTGGCACGACTTCAGATGTCACTGTGGTTTGCTGCAATCCCTTGAAAGATATGTATTTAAAAAGGAAGGAGGTTTTGCTGGTCCCTGAGTGAGATGACTAATCCTAATTAATCTCTTGGCATTTCTGGAAAAAAAAAAAAAGAAGAAGAGGCCCATATGGCAATCGTGTATGTGCAGGGTGCCCCCAAAATCTTGTTGACGTTTGATCCTTGAACCACTTAAGCTATTTAATAGGAGGCCCCTAAACTCCCTGATTCCTGACTTGGCTTGGTAGGATCCAAAGTATAAGTGACTTTTCATTTCTCGGGAATCTCTAGTATTGAACATCCCCTAACAGAGAGAAGAGGTAAAAGACTCACGCCAGAATTATGTAACCATTCCTATAGGCTGTTAAATGCACAATATCACCCAAACCTATAGTCAGGCTATAAATGAAGCTGTAATGAAGTTTGGCAGAAATTTTAATTCTGGAGCAGACTTAAGACTCTCTCCACCTCCACTCCCCCAGTAATGGTTTTGCATCTCACTGCCCAGCTTTGTATCTCCTGCTAACTTATTCTCTATATTAATCCTGTTCTAGTTATCTAGATATATAGCTTAGCTCTCCAGATTAGATTATAAGAACTTCAAGACCAAGAAGAGAGGTTGTTTTTTATTTTTCTATCACCAACTCCTAGCACAATGACTTGCACATAGTAGATACTTAACTATGTGTAGAATAGTCAATAATAAATACTAATAAAATAACATTTATTATGTACCAAGTACCATGCTAAGCACTAGAAATACAGAAAAGAGATAAAAGACAGTCTCTGCCTTTAAGGAGCTCACAATCTAATGAAGAAGACAACAAACAAACAAATATGTACAAACAAGCTATATATAGGATAAATAGAAAATAATTAATAGAAGAAAGGCACTAATTAAGAGGGATCAGATTGAATTCATGGGTGAAAATGACTGGGTAAACTTTTGCAATGTCTCAGACTTTGGACTGACTAAGAGTTTCCTCTGAAGTTGATCAATTATTCTTTCTCCATGTAGGGTGGGAAGACTCCCACAGAGTCAACTGGGCTTTTCTCCAGGAGGTTAGGTCATGGGGCTGAAGGTCCAGGGTTTGGGCCATGAGAAAAAAAGATCAGTAGTGAAGGTTCATTTGAGAAAGTGAAACTGCTAAAACATAGGGAACTAGGGCAAAAGAGGGAGAAAGAGGAGATTTCTGAAATTTGGTGCTGAAATATTCTGACCTATAGATATAGATTTTTTTAAAAATCTGCAATTACATTAGTATAAGTAGCCATTGTTGAGGAACTCTTTCTACCAATGTAGATATGCTTCTTCTCTGCAATGAATAGTCTTAAAGAATTGCATGGAGAACAGCAGTTCAGTATCTTTCCTAGGGCTTCACAGCCAATATGAGTCAAGGATTTGGACTCACATCTTACTGACTGCAAAATCAGGTCTCTATCTACTTTATCATAATGACTGTAAGTATGCTCCATCCCATCTCTGTCTCCGTGTGTGTGTGTGTGTGTGTGTGTGTGTGTGTGTGTGTGGTGGAGCAGCCTATGAGGGGGAGAAAAGACAGAGACAGAAATTAAGGGTGAGAAGTTTGGGATCAGCAGGCTGGCAACAGTATTCGAACCTCTTCTATACTGACCTCTCAGCCTGCAGATTGAACCATCTATTCCCTTTCAATGCTTATCTTGATAATTATTTTAACATTTATTTCCCTTAAAGACAAATAGAATACGGAAGAGTAATGTGATTTGCCCTCCCCCTGCCTCTATCTCTAAACCCCTAAATGATGACCTTTGTGTTGGAAACATATTAAGAGTTTAATAAGTAGCTATTGACTTGACTAAGGTTCCAAGCATTGTCCTGTGTGCTGCCAGTGGTTAGCCAGCATGCGGCTGTGTTAAGATTCCATTTTCTGTGACATCAGCTTTCTCAAAGTTGTGTGTTTTAAGATGGCAGTTGATTCAATGTTTTATGTTCCATGATGTCAGTTTTTCTGTGTTTAGTGTCTAGGCAGATTGACACTGCCCCAAAGTTCTGTCTGGAGAGTTCAGAACCATCTCTAGGAGAGTGAAAACCCATCAGCAAGACTCAAAGGAAAAGCTTATTTTTTAATTTCATTTTTCAATTATGACACAGATTTTACTGTTGTTGTTTTTCAAAATATTAATTTAGTAGGCTCCAGGGACTCTGGCCTTATTTTCATTAACACTAGAACATGAGACTTTCAAAAGTGCTAAATAAACTGTAGAAACTTTGGCTGAAATAGGGCAGAAACCTCCCACCCACATATGGCTGTCGAACCATGAACCCACTAGAGAATACAATCAAGACATATCAATGGGGGTAGGATGACTTATAGGGAGGACAAAACACAACTGAATAGAATTTATTCATTCTAAAAAGCAGCAAAAGAATCTGTCAAATTCTCTTAGTCCCCTTCCAAGTTGCACATTCTTCCTTACTTATTCTTCAGTCTAATCATCATAATTTATGTTTTGGGCTCTCTTGCTTTCTTTGATTTTTCTGTTAAAATTTTACTGGGTTTGGGATAATTTCCTAGGTATCTTAATAGATTAAGATAACTTGCCATGAAAGGATGGTGGTCTCAGTGAGCCACTCACTATTTTATTTCTTCAATAGTTGGCCAGGTAAAAATTGAGAAGAGTAAATGAATCAAGGTCAAACTACCTTTTCTACATATTTTTCCTAAAATTCATATGTCCAAGTTGGTGGGGACAGTGAACTCTCCAGGTATTGAAAACATCCAAAACAATGTGGTCTCATAATCAATTGCCAGTACCAACCCAGAGCAACCCTATTTGTGTGGCTATCCCAGTCTTGTTTCCTTGAAATATGAACTTTTCTCCTTTTCTGAAGTCCTTGGGTATTCTCTTAAAATGCCCCTCTTAAGGACACTTAAAGGAAATGTGTTGGCTTCCTGTTCTATCATAGGTCCTCTTAAACCCTTGGCTTCTTCACTAGTAAATATTATCATGCTCTAGGTACTACACAAGGAAGTTCAATTGCCAATCCAACAACACAGCATTGCAGAGATATGTGGGAATTGGTCCTTTTGGAATACCTGCTCCTATGTAATGGAAAAAATGTCTGTCCTTTAACTAGGGCTATAGAAAACCAAATGTGGTTCATGAATATGATAGGAAGTGATGAATGCATAGAAACATAGGAAGAAATATATGAACAGATGTGAAGTGAACACAGCCAGAAAAACAATGAACACAAGGACTGTAATAATGTAAATAAGGAATAACAATAAAACCACCAAAACTGAATGTTGTGAAATTTATAATGAACAAGCTTAGCTCCAAAGAAGAAATATGAGATTTTATTTACAGATTTGAGACCCTAGATGTGAAATGCCCTATATCATCCCAGATTTTTTCATTCATTTATTTAGCAAATATTTAATTTGTACCCACTAAAAACAAAGTAAAATTCTGGATGCCACTGGCGGGCTTAAGGTGGTTATATCGCTTATACATTACTGCTGATTATCCAAGTCTTAATCACTCCCTCTTTAGATTTTGCCAGGCTTTTTCCCAGGCTGCTTTAAGCAATTTCATGTCATCTGAGGGCAAGGAATGAAACTTAAAGTAATCAGCATGGCTACTTCTGAGTGGTTACCTAACTCATTCATTTGTTCAGTCATTCATTGGTTTATTTAGCAAATATTTATTTTTGTGCCTACTGTATGTTTAGTCCTATGCTAGTGTGTGTGTATGTATGTATGTGTGTGTAAGGGTTTTCCTTCTCTTTTCCCATTAGTTTGTTTTGCTGATTTTTTTCTACTTTTTTCAATTCATCACTATAAGAAATGACTCTCTGGGAAAGGAAAGGCTGGGAAATGTAGGTGATGTAAAAACAAAAGCTATCAATAGTCATTTTAAAATAGAAAATTTTAAAGGCTTACAAAAAAGCAAACCAACCCAGAGAAAGACTGAGGGAAAAAATATTCCTCCCTTCTTTGCTGAGATGGGATACTAAAGTTATGAAAGATACAGGTGATGCATTGATTGGTCTTGCTAAACTCTTTTGTTTTTAATATTCTTATTCTTTGTTATAAAGGATGGTTTCTTGGGTAGGATAGTGGAGAAATGAAAATGATAGATAGATAGATAGATAGATAGATAGATAGATAGATAGATAGATAGATAGATAGATAGAT
>NW_027185754.1:16650574-16652868 GCF_028583685.1 Petaurus breviceps papuanus | reverse complement strand
GATAGATAGATAGATAGATAGATAGATAGATAGATAGATAGATAGATGATAGATAGATAGAAAACAAAAAAATTATTAAAGAAAAACCAAGCCAAAAATTGTATAATTTAAATCGATAGTTGAAATGGAAGCCTCTGGCAGAATATAAACTCCTTGAGATTAAGGACTGTTTCATTTTTTTGTCTTTGTATCCCCAGCAGCTAGCACAATGCCTTGCATGTAATAGTAGGTATATAATAAATACTTGTTAAATTGAATGAAACTGAAGTGAATGATCTGTTTAAAGATCTACACTGAGATAAACACAGAGATGATATTGGGTGTTTCAAAAGTTTTAATGCAATTTTAAGCTAATAAAGCTTATCTGCTTTTCCAAACCCTTGCCTTCAGGGGTTAGGTAAGCTAAGAAAAGGCTGGAAATCGAAAGAAACCATCTAGTCTAACCATCTCATTTTACAGATGTGGAAACTGAGGCCCAGAGAAATTAAGTGATTTGTCCAAGGTCACACAGGTAGCAAGTAGCAAAACTGGAATCTGGTCTCTGACCCTCTGGATCCAACATATATAAATATATTTAACTTTGGAATCAAAATTAAAATCACACCATTGAAACAGATGTAACCAGGGTTAGTTTCATAGTTTATAGTGAGTTGGAAAAGGAACCATGATTATCTTTGAAACATTTGTGACAGGAGAGATGGTCTCTTTGGTCCCCCTTTCACAAACTATAAATATGGGAGGAAGAAGCTTTTTTTAAAAAATCAGCTTTTAAAGAGTCCAAGACAGTTATTTTGGTTTGCTCCCCAAAGTCCCAGAATGGACAAGCAAAGCTCAGTATTTCCATCAAGAATAGGCATTGGAAAGCCCTGTCAGGAGCTATTGGGTCATCATAGCTTGAGGCCTCCTGACTAGCACATGTACATATACACAAAAGGAGGAAAACTGTAACTCTTAGGCACCTTGGTGAGCCAGAGTTCCTAAAAGCAGCATAGAATTTATATGGAATTCAATCTGAGAAACATTTTGGTTTACTGTAGCCTTGAAATTAAGTCCCATTAAATTACCAGCCCACAAAATCTTCCTGTCAGTCTAGACTTCCCTCACAAAATATACACACAATTAGGGAAATCAAATCAACATTGTTTCCTAGTCACCTCATCTTCACAAGCTGTTACACTCTTTTGCAAGTCTGACTTTGTGGATTTTCCAGGCCTTCTTCCCTGCTGTTTAAAATCATTTCATGTCATCCTAGGGCAAGGAAGAATGAAGCTCAAGTAAATCGGCAAGGAGGTTCATTCATTCAAATACTCTGTCATTCAACAGTCAGTCATTTGTTATTTATTTATTTTGTACCTGCTAACAAGGTCCTTTGCTGAATGCAGTGAAGGATACAATGGTATTAAGAGATGACCTTGCCTTCAAGTAGCTACCAATTTCCTTAGGGAAAAAGACTTAGGGATAGGATTCCTTATAGATATAAATGATCTTTATGTAAAAAGACAAAGTGTGGGATGTGATGTCCCTATGGGAAGTGACATGAGAACAGAGAGGAGGAGGAAAGTCCTTTGGCTAGGGGATCAGGAAGGGTTTTATGCATTTCTGGGAAAGTGTTTGGTGGAAAGAGATTGAAACCCTTGGCAGAAACAAGGTCTGGAAATTTTCCTTCTCTCCCACTAGATGATAAAGAGTTGGCCATCACTCTGAATTTCAAAATACATTTCAAAAGGCTGATGACTATGAAGTCCAAGAAAGAATAGTAAATCCTAGGGCTAGAATTCCCTCCATCAGAATAAAATATATCTTCTCATATGATATTATCTCATTGCTCCTCTCTACAAAATCTTTGTTTCTCCAGAGGCCAGGAGGATACCGGTTTGCTTTCTTTTTTCTACATAATTAAACTAGTCTTTATTGAGTTTCTACTATGGCCAGCCCTGTGCTAGGCCCTATGGGGGACTGACTTGCTTACAGTCTGGTTGGGGAGATAAGAGCACACATAAAATAGAGAACAATACAAAACCACATGGAATAAAGTGCTAAATTGAATTTCATCCAGTGCCAAAAGGTATAGTACAGATTGCAAGAACCATAGGTAGTCAGAAAGGGAAGGAAACAATGTTGGCTGAGATTTTTAGGGAAGGCTTCATGGAGGAGGTTATATTGAACCGAGCCCTGAAGGATGGTAAGGGTTTGGATAGGCAGAAAGAAATGAGGAGAACATTCAATGCGGGAGGAGAAAGTAATAATGAGATGGTCTTTATGGGGTTAGGGAGAAAACCAGCCTGGTTATGGCC
>NW_027185754.1:16620574-16645574 GCF_028583685.1 Petaurus breviceps papuanus | reverse complement strand
AAAGCGTCATTAAAGAAACTCTGCTGTCTCTCCTACTAATGGTCTACAATTTGAGCATGCCCTGATGATTGACAGGCAATGCCAGGGCTGGCTGTGTTGTCTTAAAAAGCCACATCGGATCAGCGGAAGCTTAAAGCAAAGCATAAATTATAGATACACGTCTGTTTCTTTGATGATGTGAGACTCATAGGTGCATCCTACTTCCATCACACAAAGAATCACACATCCATGAGGCTCTTTTACTTTGTCACATTATATTTAAGAAAACAACAGTGAAAACATAAATGCTTCCATTTTTCCCTCTTTCCTTCCTTCTTTTCTCTCTACTGCTTTCCTCCTCTTCTTTTTTTTCTTTTCCTTTAAAAAAAGAAAGAAAAAAGGAAAGAAAGGAAGAGAAAGAAAGAAAGAAAGAAAGAAAGAAAGAAAGAAAGAAAGAAAGAAAGAAAGGAAGAAAGAAAGAAAAAGAAAGAAAGAAAGAAAGAAAGCCTGAAAAATCCCTACTCTGAGGGAATTAATTAAACATAAAATAAGTGTTCAAATGCAAAGTTCAATGCAGCAAAGATTATTGCATACCCTCTGTCTATTTGTCATTGCTGCTAAGTGTTTGCTTGTTGTTGGAGGCAGGGTTACTGAATTGGAATATTCTCAGCATCTTGATCATTCAAAAACAAAGACGTTCAGAAAGTATTAACGGGGACATTTTGTGCTTCATAAATTTTATTGTCAGCTGGAGATACAATTTCCTTACTCCAAAGTTCTAAAAGTCTTTGCTGGCAAGCATGTTTGGGGTACTGTGGGAGATCTGGCAAAGGGGCAAGGAGTCACATTCCTGCAGCTGCCTCGTTCCTGTTGCTTCTACAGGGCATGGCCAAGTCTGCAGTCTACTCTATGGCCTCTCCAAGGTCCAGCTTTTATTTTCAGACCAGATCAGAAGAGAATTTAGTTGTCTAGTCAAAGAAAGTCCTTCTCTAGCAATTAAAATCACTTGAGTCCTCTCTAAAGCACACCAGACTTCGAATAAGAGTTCTGCACTCTGCATTTTGAAGTCAAGGAGCTCTGCTGAGATTGTCTCATTGGAACAGTGCAACAAAATAATATGCGATATTATGCTTGCTTTTTAAAACTCTTTATTCTTTTGTTTTAGTTTTAAAGCTGGGGCAAGCTGTATCTTGTGGCAAAAGAGTATTTTGGAAATCCTGACTATACTTGGTAATACTCATCTTGTATCACTTCTCTTAGAGATTAGACATTTCCCTTTCCCCCAAGGTGCCAAGATCTGTAAGTTGACATAATTCTGCACAAATCACTCTGGTCATGTAACTTAGAGTGTCCCAATCCCCCTTGGACCCTGGCCTCTGTAACTGTGCCATCACTCACTTAACTTCACCTTATCTTTAAATAAATTTAACCAGAAGGGACTTGTTCAGCTCACCACCTCTTGAGTGATGTGAATTATTTATATAGTCTTCACCCGCATTCATTAAGCTACACACAGTCAGTCAAAGTGGAGCTATTTGTTTCTTGTGCATCCAGAAGGGTATGACAAATCACAAAGGCTGTGGAAAATGACAAAAACAAAACAAAAAGACCCCCCAAAAACCTAAAAATTTCCCCTGGTTTAATTAAAGTGGCAGGTCTTCCCCGAGACTGTCCCTATCTTCTTTGGTCTTTTGGGTGTTTGGGATATGAGCTCTGTTTGAAACAAACCACAGCTCTAAAAGAATCCTCAAGGTTCATTGCGGGAACCTTTTCTGTCAGGCATTCCACCCTTTGTCCCTCTTTCCCCTAGGTCTTAGAGTACATATATCACCCAATCAAATTTTAAAAGAAGTCCTCCTTATCTGCTTTGTCAGGAACTATATGCCTTAGCTGATGACTTCCACTAAATTTGATAAGGAAAAAATGGTGGGTTTAATTTCAGCGAAGGCCCATCTATCCAGAAAAATCATAGAAAAAATGATGTCTTATAATTAACATGAAAATACTTTCCTTGAGGATTCAGAAGGCTCTTCTTCAGTCACTTACAGAGTCTCAGGGTTGTTATTGTGAATTATTATTTATTTATTTATATTATTTATTATATTATTATTGTGAATCTTGGTTATTATAATATAGCAGTACATATGTAACAAATTATTTGAGAATTCTTGTTGCTTGCATTCTGAATAAGCAAAGTCTCCTGAATTCTACTAATCTGCTTGTCTCCATAAAGTCACAGAATTTGAAAACTAGAAGGGACCTCACCAGTCTTCTATTTAAAACTATGCACAAAATGAATCTCCACTATAATATATTTAAGTGTTCATCTTGCCTTGTCCTGAAGATGCCCAAGGAGGGGGATGCCACCATCTTTAGAGATGGCCCATCCCACTTGGGGACAGCTCTGAATGTTAGGAAATGTTTCCTAAGAATGTTCTGTTTTTGCTCAATGCTCTTGGCTGATTCTGCCCTCTGTAGTGAAGCAGACCAAGTTTAACTAATGGCTCCTCCTTCATAGAGAGAATAAAAACAAAAACAAAAACAAAAAACAGGTCTCATATTCCTCCTGAGACCTGTCTACATGCTAGACTTCTACTACTATGTACCATGTACTATGCTAAGTACTGAAGATCTGAAAAGAAGCACAAGGTAATCCCTGCCCAAAAGAAGTTCACAAGGTAAGGGGAAGATGACAAGCTCTTGGTTCTTAAAGGTTAGATCAGCAGGGCAAAAGCTCCAGGTGATCCTCATGAGCCAGGAAAACATCCATCATGTGCCAGTATGGGCCAATATATTCATTGTCCAAGTAACTCTCTAGATAAGGACAGTGAGGCTCATTACCAGGAGAACGGCTACCACTGCTGCTCTTATGGAGTGGCAATTTGCACCAGTGGGATTCCAACAGGGAGAAATCAGGGGTCTTCCCAAGTACACTGAGGATCTGGAATATGCAGAGGCTGCATCAAATTTCTTGGCTGATAAAACCTTTATCTGTGGTGGAATTGAATCCTGTAAACTAAAAGGAAACAAACAAATTAATTTAAAAAAAATAAAAGTTGGGGGAAAAAACCCCTTTATCTGTAAAAAAGCTTGAGGAGCTTACTTCCAGAAAAATGGCAATGACATGTAAGGGTAGTATATGTTTTGGGGAATTAGGGTACAGATTTTGGAGAGCAAGAAGATTTTTTCAACTGGTTCCAGGGTCACTATTCTATAAGTGGTATCTCAGAGTAGGGATCCAGAGTCTCAGGTCTAGGGCTTTGTCTGTCTCTGTCCAAAGCAATAGAGAAGGTATGACAGGAGATAGCCAGCCTGGTTAATATCATCCTAAAAGATGAGAGGCCTCCCTGAAAAACATTCAATAAACAGACATCCTAATTTCACTTGGTAAATCATTTTGGCTCTAGAATTTACAAATTCTTCAAATCCTTTGCCAAGTCTATTATTTTTTTTTAAATTAGCCCAAGCCATCTCCTCAGGGAATGAGTTCCATAAGTTAGGGGTCCCTAAAAGGGAATCAGACAGATCCTAAGGTTATAGTCAATAGGTCCTAGTAAAGTATACATGTCTGTTGGGTGGAGGAAGAAGGAGAGGGAAAGAAGGCAAGCCTCAAATAAGGTGAAAAGGGGTCTTGAGTTGTGGGCCAATGAGGCCTGGGTGGCGTGGTACTTGGGTACAGCTTTATTCATATCCTCTAGAAATCCTGTGGAGGTTGTCACCAATGGTGGCCCTGGGTAAGTATCCAAGGCTATTGGTCTCGTTGACCATGATAGCCAAAAAATTATAGGTTCCAGGGTCTGAGTTCCTGTTGGTGAATCCTGGATGAGCTGTGGGCCGGACAGGGTACTGGGTCATAGTTTATAAAACTTGTGGTAGAAAATAAGCTATTTGAAGGCAGAATTGTTTTTGTTTTGTCTTTATATCCCTAGAACCTAATACAGTATTTGAACTCAATAGATACCTAATAAAGTAGGTGCAATAAATTCACTCCCACTTCCCTTGCTATTATTTTATTTAAACGTATCATGCTTAGGTTTCCAAGGAACATCCTTTATTCTAGTCTTATGGGATGTGACAGAAAAGTCCATGTTAATGAAGTCTATACTACTTATGATTTTGTATATCTAGAATTTGTGTCTTCTTTCAGGGTTTATCTTTCCATCCTGAAAACTCTCATATGATTTAGTCTGTCCTTTGTGTGCCTTTCACCCATCCATTCCCTCCCTCATCCAAGACACCATTCTCTGAACTTTCTAAGCCTCCATCAGATCCTTCCTGAAACACGACAACCATAGAAGATACAATGATGATAATTCATATTTACATAACACTTTACAAAAAAAAACTTTCCTCACAGCAACTCAAGTTGGGCAGTGTGACTATTACTACCCTTGTTTTGTAGATGAGGACATTGGGACCCAGAGATGGAAAGTGATCTGGACGCGGTCAGTCTACACTAGTATTTATTAAGCTCCCATTATATGCTAAGCACATGTTAAGCACTAGGAATACAAAGAAAGGCCCCAAAAATGCAATCATATATAAATAAAATACAGACAGTATAAATTGAAATAGTCTCAGAGGGAAGACACAAAGTTAAGGAGATTTGGGAAGGTTTTCTTGAAAGAGATGGGACTTCAGCTGAGACTTAAAAGAAGCTAGGTAAGTTAAGAGGTGGAGATGAAAAGGGGAATAGCAAAAACTCTAGGATTTTTGGAGATGAAGTTTCATTGGTAGTCAGTGGATAGCATGTGTCATGGCCTAGATTCAAATGCAGGAAGTTTTCATTTCCAATTCACTACTCTTTCTCTAGCATGCTGTCAGTCTTTGTAGGAAGAAATAAAATTTTGCCTCCATATCCTGTGCCTCTAGCCTCACCAAAGCATGCCTCCCATTCTGGGAAATTATTCAGCCCCAAAGGAAGTATGGTGATCTTAACATTTGTGGCTGTTTCCCCTTGGACTAAGAATGGTGCAGGTGAAGAAGAGAAGAAGGAGAAGGATAAACACAGACCTACAGTCATTTAAGGTTTTTACAGTATTTTTCATACATTATTTTACTTCATCCTTACAATTACCCAGTGAGGAAGGTACTACAATTATATCTAAATTACATAAGAGAAAACTGAGATTTGGAGATATTTAGTGCTTTACCCATAACTAGTAAGTGTCCCATGTAGATTTGAACCCTTATCTTTTCTGGCTCCAAGCCTATTGTATTGTGACTTGGAAAGAAGATATGGTTTTTTTTTCAGATATTCAATGCAAAGGACAACCAAAAGATTCCAAAAGAATCATTTCTCCATGGGGCATACCAATGTGATGACTGAACAGGATAATGTATTTAAAGCACTTTGTAAAAACCCTAAAGTGCTATTTAAATGTCAACTATTTTCATTTATGTATTATTATTTCATAGAGAAGAGGATTTGGATCACATTCATTTTCCTCACTCTAAGCATTGGATTTAGAATCAGACTTCACAACCTGGCTCAGCTTCTTACTACCTATGTGATTTTGAGAAAGTCATTTTTCCTCTTCAGGCCTCAGTTTCCTAAATTGTAAGATGAAAACTTTGTACTAGATGACTTCAAAAATCCCTCCCAAATCTAAAGATATGGTCCTGGGATGCTATTTATCTGTTAGGGAGAAGGAAGGCCAGGTCAAAACATTAAGAAGGTAAATGGGGTTTCACTTGCAAGGCAGATAGATGGAAGTTGCAAGTTCCTCCCACAATCCCTCATGAGCTTTACTTTGCCTCGTGTTTGAAACAAAATTCCACAGTAAGGCAAAAGGGTGCAACGCATTCAAAAATAAAAACAAAGGCTTTGTTTTTAGCAAACACAGAGTCTACAAAGCAGAAGATTCATGTCAACAGGAAACAACTCTCAGAAGTATTTCAGAGACTGGTTCTTAACCCCAGAATTTATCTATTGAATAAAAAAAAAAAAAACAAAGCAAAAGGATACATTGGCACACCAAATTTTCAAGAAGTGGTTTGAGGCTGTTGAAACTACAATTCAGGAGTTTCAGATTCAGTATTGAATAAATATCACATTCCCCAGGAGATAGAAACGGCTCCAAAGATATTTTCCCCAGGGTCCCGAGATCTGTAAATCGAGATAATTCTACGCATTGCTGCCCGAGTATGGAAATTACCGACAAAGGAAATTAAGAGCAGGAACCCCATGATTAGACTAATGCATTGATCAAGTCAATTCTTCTCTGTTTCACTGCCAACACAGCACATAAATAATATGTGGGCAATTACCTTGAGTAAATTATATGTGTTTTATAACCTTCTATGAACATTTTTCCTTTAAAAACAACACAACAAAAATAACCTCGAGGGAGTTAAGTGTCATAAGAAACACTGCATTATCTCTTGAATCCTCAGACATAAGGAAGAAGAAATTTGGCCAGAGCTATAACTAGGGAGGGGTGATCTGAGCTGTGACCCAGTGTTCCAAAATTTAGGGGACACTGACAGCAATTAAACTTCTTCATTAGTCCCCAAACAACCGAGTTTAGCACATAATTAGCAAAAATTAGTTAATTAGAATTTAACTAAATTTTCTAATTAAAATTAGGAAAAAGATAGTAAAATAGGAATAGTCATATGGCAAAGGCTTCCTTCCTTCCAGTGGATACAGCCCCAGGTGAGCACCTCTCATGCCTACCAGCTCAACCCCTTCCTCTCTCTTTCCCTCCCTCCTACAGCCTCTCCAGAAGAATCCAGCCACATATGTGATGCTATTTGTCCAATATCTGTTTTACTTCTTTCACCAGAAGCAGAAATTGCTAGTTTTGGATTTTGATAAGGCCAAGGCCCTGCCCAAAAGTGTATTTCAGGAGCAATCTCAGTATCACTTGTCACTGTCACTCAGGTCTCTAGGGTCATTTTGGCCTCTTTTTTTTCCTGTGAGATGTAAGGAATATTTGAGAGGGAAAGAGAAGCTTTTTAATTGCAATAACATGGCTCTGGTATGGTAAAAAAAAAAAAGCGGCTTTTATATTGTATTTGTGTACTTATGAAGCTCATGCATTATCTCATTTGATTCTTAGGCCAACCTTGTGAGGTAGACAGTGCAAACATTCATTAACTCCATTTCACATATGAGAATATGGGCTCAGAAAGGTTAAGTGATTTGCCAAAGGTAGCAAAACTAACAGTTAGAAGGATTGGGACTCAAACCCAGGTCTTTTGACTTCACATTCAGTACTTTTTCTACCACGCCTTATTGTTTCTACAGGACAACACAGGTAAGGGAGTGGGGGAGAGGAGAAGGGTAGTATTAAGAGTTAGTTGCCTGGATGAGATATCTGTCTCCCTGTCTCTGTCTCTCCTTCCTTCCTTCCCTCTTTCTCCTGTGTCTTTCTCCCCCATCTCTCTGTCTCTGTCTCTGTCTCTCTGTCTCTCTCTCTCTCACACACACACACACACAATTTCAGGAAGAAAGTGCCTGAATTATCCAAACAGAATAATCTAAAGGATCCAATTAGTCAATGAACAAGAGGTGAGTGTGAGAAGGGATGTACTCTTGAGGACTGAGGAACAGTTTGTGCAGTGAATGGTGACTGGATATAGTGTGTCATGTGTGAGGAATAGCAAAAAGTCCAGTCTGAGTAGACCATAAAGAGAAGGAAAGGGAATGATGTATGAGGAGGCTGAAAAGGTAGGTTGGAGCCAGGTTATGAAAGGTGTTAAATGCCAGGGGAGTTTATGTAGCATGTTTCCAAGTAGCTCTCATCATTGGCAAGCAAGAGCCACTTCTGTAACTCAGACATATATCAAGCATACATCTTATTACATGACCTAGAGGATGTTATATAGTACATGTGTCATGAAGCCATGATTTTGTTGATATAGAACAACCAGCATAGTTTATAATCTACCTATAACTTAGGAAAGACAGTAAATCTTTGGATAAGTGACTTGCCCATAGGTGGGATTTAAACCTAGTTTGTCCTGACTCCACTCCCAGCAATCAATTAACTGTCCTAAACTACCTGTGATAGCACTTATTGGATAAGACTAAGTGTCTCAATGAGAATTTAACACATCACTCCTCTTCTCTGACCCTCAATTTCCTCTTCTGTAAAATGGAGTGGAAAGGATTCACTCTACAGAAAAGCTCCAGCATCCTACATTCTGATTCTGATCAAGGGTGAATAGACTTCTTAAGGTCTTTTGTACTGTCAGAGTCCCCAAAGCCAAAGGCTTGAATTCAGATGTTCTTGCATGCTGGGATTAGAAGAGGCTTTAAGGGTAAAATGTGGTGCAGTAGATAGAGTTCCAGGCCTGGAGTCAGGAAGATTCATCTTTCTGAGCTCAAATTTGACCTCAGACACTTACTAGTTATGTGACCCTGGGCAAGTCACTTAATCCTATTTGCCTCCGTTTCCTTATCTGTAAAAATGAGCTGCAGAAGGAAACAGCAAACTACTCTAGTATCTTTGCCAAGAAAAGCCCAAATGGGATCACAGTCAGACATGACAGACAGCAGCAACAAAAGTATGTCCTCTGTGTTTTATCTCTTTTTGTCTAGTGCACATACTCCCTTTGTCTGGGATGAAGAAATTCCCCCCTCCTTGGGAGATACAACCAGACTCTTGCAAGAACCTGAATTTGGCTTCAGTTTGAACTTTAGACAGTACAATCCTTTGTTTTCTTCCCTTCCAAGTCTTTAAAGTTTCCAGCAAGCAAATATATGATATGAATTTTACCTCTGTGGCTCCCTGCTTCTTCCTTACCAACCATACCCTCCTTTCCTACACAAAGTCTCTTCCTGCCTTCCTTGGGAAGGAGACCTGAGCAAAATCTCCACTTCTTTCTCTGCCTCTTCTGGCTGAGTGCAACAAAGTGTAAAAATCTTGATTTAAGTATTTTTGTATTCAAAGATCATACGCAAGTGTTCATTTGAAGGTTCAGTGGCATTTTGAAATGAGAACATCATATATAAAGATGTCAGAGATGGGGCCTCCCACCGTGAGGTTGAAAGAAAGAGAGGAACAAAATGAATAGAAGAGTTTCTAGGTTCCAAGGAATTTTAACATCTCATTACTTAGATTACCCTACATATAATTTTCCAATATTTGATATTATAGACTTTTGAAGGTATTGGTTAAAATTACTTCAAGCCTGACATCAATTTAGTCTTATTCATTATCTAGCTAAAATAAAACCTTAAGAATAACTGATTAGAGTAAGTAAGCAATTTTCTGATAAATGCAAATTTCCAAACGGCTCCTACGAAGAGCTTCTACAGACGAAAATAGGACGGCTAGTGTTTGCCAGGCTTCTGCATAACATGGACGTAGGCAGTCTGCAGGATCTCATGCTCAGGGCCAGGCAGGCTTTCCCCAGCGGTCTCCCTGCCTTTGTAGCATGGCCCATGCTCCTGACTCACTCTGCCTAATGATGATGATGGTGATATTATCATTTCCTGAATTCATTGCTTTGATAGGTACTCACATCTTTTTGTTAGTCTAATGAACCATGTGATAAATATGTAGTTGTCAGCCTGAGGTGCATGGTGAGCAGGAAGAGAAGCATCTCCACATCTGAGCTCATGTCTCCCTAGCCTCCTACCTTCCCAGGGCCGCAGTGATGGGGCTTGTCTGCTCAGTCTTACTCAGCATTACAGTACCACCACCAGCTAACTGGGTGGCCTGCTGACTGACTCCACACAGACCCATTTACTCAAATGTTTAGGTCAAAAGAACTTTTTCTTGCTATACATAGCAGAGGAAAAATTATTTACAAAAGTAAGAGCTCATGTTTCTGAGCAGACTTTTTAGGCAGTGAAAACATTTTAAAAGTCAATCATTTATTGTACAAGCAGGCTCTTAAGTCTGTGAACTCGACAGAGAGATGTATACATGTAGATGTATGCATATATGTAGATAGAGATGTGTTTCTATATACATGTACATGTGTATCCAACCATCTGTCTATCTATCTACATATGTATACATACAGGGACAGCTAAGTGTTGTGGTGTATAGAGTGCTGGGCCTGGAGTCAGGAAGAGTCCTCTTCCTGAGTTCAAATCTGGCCTCAGACACTTACTACCCGTATGACCTTGGACAAGTCACTTAACCCTGCTTGCCTCAGTTTCCTCATTGTAAAATGAGCTAGAGGAGGAAGTGGTAAACTGCTCCAGTATCTTTACCAAGAAGACCTTAAATGGGGTCTCAAAGAGTTGAACATGACTGAAAAGCAACTGAACTATAACAAAATACATGCATATACATATATGCATATATATGTATATAAGTATATAGCTAAATAGCTGTACTTTGATATAATTGTCTTCATTTATAATCCTATGTATTTTATTTCATGCATTTAAGAACATTATTTGGGGCAGAGATCCATAGGCATCGCCAGATTGCCAAAGGGGTCTATAACACAAAAATACAGTAAGAACCTCTGATTTACTAAGTGCCTACTATGTTCCAAGACGTGGGACTCAGTTGTGTTATATGGCTTAGCATTGGTAAGCCCTAAGTACTGATAGGACAGGTCTTTGAATTTGTTCATTTAGGTTCAGAAAAAGTCTCCTATTGCCCTCAAATAATTTCCCCGATTGCCTCGGAAGTTGCCTAACTTTTCCATCAGAAAAATATTATTATTATTCATTGTTATTATAGCCAGCATTTACCTATTGCTTTAATGTTCGCAAATTGCTTTACACATATTTTCTTATATAGCCTTCTCAATGACCATGTGAGGCAAGTGTAATTATTAGCCACATTTTACTAATAAATAAATTGGGGTTCAGAGAGAGGTACAGTGATTTGCCCAGGGTCACACTGCCAATAAGGACCTGAGACAAGGTTTGAACCCCAGTCTTTCTTCTTGACTCAGTTCTCATGCTTTGTCTAGGATGACAATAATGCCCTTCTCCCTCCTTTAAGCTTAGGTATTGTGTCTAGATGGTCCCTGTGAAAGTTTCTCCCAAGAGATTTTTGAGGACAACATAAACATGCCATTCTATGTGAATTGTCTCCTTTCTGAGAGTAAGTACATATCAGATTTTATTTCTATTACTTGCAGGTGTTTATGTAGGGAGGAAAGGTTAGTGAGCTCTCTGTCAGTATATTCAGTTAGCCCGGGGTGGGGAACTTATGGCCAAGAGGCCACATGTGGCCTCAAGGCCGCAGGTTCCCCACCCCAGAGCAGACAGTCAGCAAGCATTTATCATTCACTTACTCTGTGCCAGGCATTGCACTAAGTGCTGCAGATACAAAGAATGGCAAAGACGAAGTCCTTTCCCTCAGTTAGTTTACATTCCAGTGGGGAGAAAACAGGCACAGAGATTTTAGAGAGTCTGAGGAAAGCACTCTGAGAAAGGAAAGCTCCAGTAGCTGGAGGGGATAAGAAAGGCCGCCTGGAAGAGGTGAGATTTGACCTGATTCTTGAAGGGAGATGGGGAAACTGCAGGGTCAGAGTGAATAGCAAGAGTATCTATCATAGGCATGGGGGCAGTGAGTGTAAAGGAGCTGAGTGAGACTAAGACAAAGTGTCATGTTCAAGGAACTGCAAGTAGGCCAGTGTTGCTGGAACACAGAAAGCATGGAGGAGAATAAAGTGTAAGAAGATTGGAAAGGTAGGAAGGGTCTAGGTTGTGAGGGAAGGATGGATCGGAGTGAGGAGAAACTTGAAGAAAGAAGACCAATTAGAAGATTATTGCAAATTTGCTTCTAGGAGGGAAATGAAAAGGGCCTGAACTAGGGTGGATTTTACAAGTAGAGAGAAGCAGGCATTTACAAAAGACATTGTAAAAATAGCAATGATAGGTTTGGGCCACATAGTATAAGATGAGTGTGGTTGAGGAGCAGAGAATGAAATTGAAGTTATGGGCTTGAGTTGGACATTTTGCACTGGATGTCCAAACTCAACATGTCCAAAGAGAAATCATCATCTTTCCCTGAAAACCTCTCTTCTTCTGCACTCTCTATTACTTGTGGAGAGCGCCACCAATCCTTCCAGTTGCCCAGGTTGGTAACTCTGGTGTAATACTTCACTTCTCACTTCCTTTCACCTCACATAGCCAATCAATGCCCAGGTATCATTGCTTCTACCTTCACATCTCTTATATGCATCCCAGCTCCACTCACGCAGCAGCTGCCATAGCTTTTAGCACCACTTGCATGAACTATTTCAACAGCCTGCTGGTTGCTATTCCTGCCTCAAGTCTCCCCAATTCATTCCAACCTCCACTAAGCTTCCAAACTGATCTTCCTAAAGTGCGGGTCTGACTGTGTCACTCCCTTGACCCTTCTCTACCCCCAATTTAGTATAGGCCAGTGACTTCCCATTGCCTTCAGGATTAAATATTAAAACCCCCTTTGGAATTCAAAGTCCTTCACAAGCTGACCTCTTCCTACCTTTCCAATCTTACACTTCACTCCCTCCATGTACTGTGTACACTGACCTTATTGCTATTTCTCATACTCATATTCCATTACTGGATTCTGTACTTTTTCACTGGATATCCCTCTTGTCTGGAATGCTTTCCCTCCTCATATACATTTCTTTCTAGATTTTTTCACAATTCAACTCAAATCCTCCTTTCTCCAAGAGGTTTTCCTAATCACCTTCATTGCTAGTACCTTCTCTCAGAGATTGCTTCCCACTTACAATGTATATATCTTGCATATACATAATTATTTGCATGTTTTCTTACCCATTAGAAAGAGTATGAGTTCTATGAGGGCAGGTACCATATTTTTGCCTTTATTTGTATCTCAAACCTAGCATGATACCTGGCACTTAGTAGGTACTTAATAAAAATCTGTTGCTGGTTTGACTGACTGGGTGATGGGAGGATGGTGGTGTACTCCACAAAAGTAAGGAAGTCTGGAAAAGGAGTGGGTTTGGGGGAAAGATAATTTTGTGCATATTGAGTTCAAAATACCTATGGGGCATCTAATTTTAGATATCCAAAAGGCAATTGGAGTTCAAGAGAGAGGTTAGAGCCAGATATATAGATGCAATGATATGATAATTGAACTTATAAGAGCTAAGGAGATCACCAAGTGGGACAGTATGGAAAGGAAAGGGAAGAGAGTCCAAGACAGATTCTTGGGGGACAAAGTCACAATTAGTGGGCATGATGTGGATGAAGAACAACAAAGGAAGCTGAGAAGTATCAGTCAGGAAGACTGGAGAAGAACCAGGAGAGAGGAGCACCCTGAAAACCTAGTGAGGACATTGAATTAAAAGTAAAATCTGATTATGTAAACAGCATCAAATACTATAGAGAAATCAAGAATAATCAGGATTGAAAAAAGGCCATTTGATTTGGCAATTCATGGATTATTGGTAATTTTGGAGAGGGAAATTTCAGTTGAATAATGGGGTCAGAGAGTTGAAAAGAGTGTGAGAGGAGAGGAAGTGAATATACTGATTGTAGATAACTTTATCAAGGATTTTAGCAGCAAAGAGGAAGAAAAAGACAAGTTACTGGGCATGGTAGGATCAAGCAAAATTTTTTGAGGTTGGGGAACACATGGGAATGTTTGAAGGCAGCAGGGAAAGATCCAAATGAAAGGGAGAGATTGAGGATAATAAAGAAAGTGGGTATGATAGTGGTTGCAATCTGCTGGAGAAGAGGAAGTGGATGCAAAAGTGAATTTTGAAATTACTATAGTAATCTACTGTTTGGTAAACCCAAAGACCCCAGCTTCTGGGATAAGAACTCACTATTTGACAAAAACTGCTGGGAAAACTGGAATATAGTATGGCAGAAACTAGGCATAGACCAATATCTTACACCATATACCAAAATCAAGTCTAAATGGGTGCATGATCTAAATATAAAGGCTGATACTGTAAGCAACCTGAGAGAGCAAGGAATAATTTATCAGTCAGATTTATGGAGAAGGGAGGACTTTATGACCAAACAAGAGTTGGAGAGCATTATGAAATGCAAAATGGATAATTTTGATTACATTAAATTGAAACGTTTCTGTATGAATAAAGCCAATGTAACCAAGATTAACAGGGAAGTGGAAAATTGGGAAAGAATTTTTACAGCCAGTGTCTCTGATAAAGGCTTCATTTCTAAAATATACAGAGAATTGAGGCAAATCTATAAAGAATACAAGTCATTCCCCAACTGATAAATGGTCAGAGGATATAAATAGGCAGTTTTCAGAGGAAAAAATTAAAGCTATCTATAAGCATATGAAAAAAACGCTCTAAATCACTACTGATTAGAGAAATGCATCAAAACAACTCTGATGTATCACATCTCACTGGTCAGATTGGCTAAGATGACAAAACAGGAAAATGATAAATGCTGGAGAGGATGTGGAAAAATTGGAACACTAATGCATTGTTAATAGAGTTATGAACTGACTCAACCATTCTGGAGAGCAATTTGGAACTATGCCCAAAGGGCTATAAAATGTGCATAATCCTTTGACCCAGCAATACCATTTCTAGGGCTGTGTCCCAAAGAGATAATAGAAGTGGGAGAAAGACCCATATGTATAAAAACATTTATAGCAGCTCTTTTTTGTGGTGGCAAAGAATTGGAAAACAAGGGGATACCCATCAATTGGGGGATGGCTGAACAAGTTGTGGCATATGAATGCAATGGAATACTATTGTGCTATAAGAAATGAGGAGCAGATTGGACTTCATAATAACCTGGTGAGACTTATATAAACTGATGCTGAGTGAGGAGAGCAGAACCTGGAGAACTTTGTACACAATTACAGACACATCATATGTGTGACGACTAACTTTGATAGACTGAGCTCCTCTCATCAATGCAAGATTATAAGACCACTCCAAAAGACTCATGATGGAAAGGGATATCCACATCCAGAAAAAGAACTAGAGTGTGAATGCAGACTGAAGCAAACTACTTGCTCTCTCTCTTTTTTGTTTTATTTTGTTTCTCCTTTCTCGTTCACTCCATTGGATACAATCCTTCTTTACAACTTAACTAATGTTTAATGTGAAGGTATTTGTAGATCCTATATTTGATTTCATGCTTCTTTGGGTGGGGAGGGGAGAGGAGGCAGAAGGGGAGAAAATTAGAAACTCAAGGGATTGTGGAACTTAATGTTGTAAACTAAAAGTAAATCAATAATTTTTTTTAAAGAGTGAATTTTGAGGGGTCAGTTATAATAAGGAGAAGGGCCACCACTTTAAAGGAGATAGTGAGGGGGAATATGTCTGAAAAACTGTGAGTTTAAGAGGAAAGGAAAAGGGCAAGTTCTCTGTGAATGGCCTCATTTTATTTTCTGTGAAGTATAAGACAAATTCCTCATGTGAGAGGGATGGGACAGTGAATGCAATAGGAATCTAGAGGAGAATTGAAAAAGTGTGAAGTAGTTCCTATGGAAAGTAGGATAGGAAAATGATGAGGGAGAAATAGAATGTTTTCCTTGCTGCTGCAAGGGCACAGTTAAGACTGGATAAATTAGGAGTTAATTCAATAAATGCAGTTTCATTTGGGAGTAATTCAGGGCTGGGGCTTGGTAAGGGGAATGAATGAAGAAGTAGGAGTAAGGTGAGTATAGGAACTGGGAGTGTGTTAGCCATTAAGAAGTGAGTCTCAGGGGGCGGAGCCAATATGGCGGAGTAGAAGCACGACCCTCCTGTGGCTCCAGCTTCCACCATCCCCAATCCATGTAAAAAGGGGACTCTAAACAAACTTTGGAGCTTCAGAACCCACAAAATGACACAGAGAAGCTAACCTCCCGCTGAGAAGAGTCCAGCAGGCCGGCAGGAATCAGCCAGCGCAACGTTCTGGGAGCCCAGCCCAGCACCGTGCCAAGGCTTTAGCCCCAGGGCGGGCCTGACCAGCTGACAGCCAGAGGGACTCCAGATCAGCAGCAGCTGTGGCCGTTTCCAGATTTATCAATACATAGATGCGAAGGACAAGGTGAGAGGCCAGGGCAGTCTGGACTTTGGGACCCAGTAAGTGGGAGTGCGTGGCTTTTACCCCCGGGGCGAGAAACCGCTGAGACGCTGGCACAGCCTGCCAGCACCACGTGGCGGCTTCAGCTCCTGGCCTGCAGAGTGTAGGGGGACCAAGCACCAGTCTGAGGGGTAATTGCTCTTGCTTTAACCTGCTTGGATCAGGATTGCAGTCTAGGGTGGAGGTCATGGGGTGTGTGTCCAGCTTGCCAGAGCATGTGGAGACCTCAGAGAGGGCACCCATCTAATACCTCCGGCAGCTGAGAAAACCCCAGCGTTTGGGACGAAAACTCCCCTGTCTGGTGGCAGAGTCCTACTGTGGCAAAAAGCCCAAAAGTCAAATCATTGAGTGGCAAAATGAGCAGGCAAAGGAAACAAAGCAGACAGAAGATTCCAACATTACACTCCTATTTTGGGGATAAGAAGGAGCAAGGCATGGAACAGGAGGAAATCAGTGAAGTCAGAACTCCTGCACCAAAAGCTTCAAAGGAAAATACAAGCTGGTTACAGGCCATAGAGGACCTTAAGAAGCAGATAAGAGAAGTGGAGGAAAAATTGGGAAGAGAAATGAGAACAATGCAAGAAAATTATGAAATGAGAGTCAACAGCCTGACTGAAGAAAATAATACCTTAAAAAACAGACTGACTCAAATGGCAAAGGAGGCTCAAAAAGGCAATGAGGAGAAGAATGCCTTAAAAAGTCGAATTTGCCAGATGGAAAAAGAATCTCAAAAGCTCACTGAGGAGAATCATTGCTTCAGAATTAGATTGGAGCAAATGGAAGCTAATGACTTTATGAGAAATCAATATGCTGTTAAACAGATCCAAACAAATGAAAGAATAGAAGGCAACGTGAAATATCTCATGGGAAAAACCACTGACCTGGAAAATAGATCCAGGAGAGATAATTTAAAAATTATTGGACTGCCTGAGAGCCATGACCAAAGTAAGAGCCTGGAAAGCATCCTCCAGGAAGTTCTCAAAGAAAACTGCCCTGATGTTTTAGAACGAGAGGGCAAAATAGAGGTTGAAAGAATCCACCGATCTCCTCCTGAAAAAGATCCCAAAAAGAAAACTCCTAGGAATATTATAGCCAGGTTCCAGAATTCCCAGATTAAGGAGAGAATATTACAAGCAGCCAGGAAGAAACAATTTGAATATTGTGGAAACACAATCAGGATAACCCAGGATCTGGCAGCTTCTACACTGAGGGATCGAAGGGCCTGGAATGTGATATTCCGGAGGTCAAGGGAGCTGGGATTAAAACCAAGAGTCACCTACCCAGCAAAACTGAGTATCATGTTTCAGGGGAAAATATGGTCATTCAGTGGAATACAGGACTTTCAAGCATTCTTGCTGAAAAAACCAGAGTTGAATAGAAAATTTGACATTCAGATACAAGAAGCAAGAGAAGCATGAGAAGGTAAACAGGGAAAAGAAATCATAAGGAACTTATCAAAGTTGAACTATTTTTTTTTTTGGAGCAATTAGGGTTGAGTGGCTTGCTCAGGGTTGCACGGCTGGTTGTTGTTTCTGGGTGTGGTGCTGGGTGTCTGGGCCCGGATTTGATCCGGGACGTCCCGGCACTGGGGCCAGTGCTCTTGCTTGCTGAGCCACCTGGCCAAAGTTGAACTATTAACATTCCTACATGGAAAAACAATAATTGTAACTTATGAAACTTTTCTCAGTAGTTGAAGGGTTTAGAAATATATATATATATATATATCTTTATATGAGGGTATGCGGGCATATGAATACATATGTGAATGTGTGTATATATGTTTACAGGTATACATAGATAGAGGGCACGGGACCAATTTAACAGGAAGGGATGATACTTAAAAGGTGAAATTAAGAGGTGAGAGGAATATAATGAGAGGAGATGGGGAGAGACAGAGTGGAGCAACTATCTCATACAGAAGAGGCAAGGGAAAATGGTTACAATGGAGGGGAAGAATAGGAAGGCAAAAGGGAATGGGTCAACCTTATTTCTATTGAATCTGGCTTGAGGAGGGAGGGAAATACACACTAAATAGGGGATCTCACCCTCCAGGAGAATAGGGGGGGAAGGGGATGTGAGGGGGGATGATGAAAGGGAGGGCAGGCTGGGGGGGAGGGAAGTTGGAAGCACCCACTTTTGAAAAGGGACAGGATCAAAGTAGAGAATAGAACAAGTGGGATGTGGGATAGGAGGGAGGGAAATATAATCAGTCTTCTACAATACATCTACTATGTTATTGTTTTGCATTAGCCGCACATGTACAACCTATACTGAACTGCTTGTCTCCCCAGTGGGGGTGGGTGGCATGGGGGGAAGGGAATGAATCTGGAATTGAAAGTTTTAAAATCAAATATTCAAATATATGTATATTTGAGTATCAGTGGTTAAAGAGAGGTGTATTGAGAGAAGCAGGAGATTAAACTTCGTTTACTTTCCCTTGAGGTTCAATTTGTTGGTAGGTAGTGATGTTGTGTATTGTGAGGTCTCAGGAGAGCCTCCACAAAACAGGTAAAACTAGTGAGAGGTATGGAAACCTGGTCAAGAGTCCAGGGTGGCTTACTTTCCCTGGATAAGACCCTGGGGTCAGGTGATGGGATAGTTCTTGTTCCTGGAGGATAGTGTTGCTCTGAAGATGAACTCAGGACATGATGGCCACTGAAGCAAAAGGTGGGCAGTGAGCTCCTGGATGCTGTGCTATAAAGAGACAAGTAGGGAAGTATAAGAAAGAAGGATGTTCAGGGGGACTCTGCCAAAAGGACAAGGAGACAAGTGAGATTTCTACTGAATGACATATTCTTCTAGTCATTCTGGTTGGAAACATGAGTCATCTTCAACTCTTCACTCTCATTCATCCCCCAAATCCAACCAATTGCCAAGTCTTATAGACTCCTCCTCTTCAACATCTCTTATTTCTGTCTCCTCTTCACCATTTACAACATACCAACCTAGTCCAGGCTCTGATCACCTCTTGTTTAGGCTACAGAACTTAGCACAGTTCCTGGTACACCGTAGGCACTTAATAATTAATTGACTGATTGACAATAACCTCTTAATTATTCTCTCTGTCTCTAGTATCTTCACTCTCCAATCCATCCTCTATACAGCTACTAGATTGATATTCCTAAAACACAGGTCTGACTGCACCACTTCCCAGCTCAAGAAGTTTCAGTGTCTTCTAGGATATGTACAAATTCCTCTGGAAAGTCCCTCACAGTCTAGTTCCCGCCTGTTCCTCCACACTGACTTCACCTTAGCCCCTTCATTTTGGCTAAAAATCCTTATGTCACATTCCATCTCCCACCCCAACATTTCCCCATCCATCCTCTCTCTTGACCCCATCCATATCTGGAATACTGGATCTCCTAACTCCTTATAAAGTTTAGCTTCAGTAGTAGCTCCTACAACAGACCTATCCTGATTTCTCGAGTTCTCAGGGTGTTCTCTGAAATCACTTTGCAATTGGTTTACATATTACATCTATATACTTATAAATATATTGCATCCTCTCAGGAAATGGTCAGTTCCTTGTGGATAGCAATCGTCTCACTTTGTATATATTTATCTCCAATGCTGTACCTGGTATATCACAGGGGCTTAATTAATACAAATAAATGCAACTAAATGGAACAATAGGTAGAGACTGAATCCTGAATCAGAAAGACCTCAGGTTAAATCTGACCTCAGAGCCTTACTAGCTGTGTGACCCTGGAAAAGTCACTTGAACGTTCTCAGACTCAATTTCCTCATTGGTAAAATGGAGATAATATTAGCACCCACCTCTCAGGGTTGTTGTGAAGACTAAATGAGATAATATATCTAAAGCACTTTGCAAACCTTCAAGTGCTACAAAATGATGTTTCTGGTTGTTGTCGTGACTGTTGCATTGTTTTTGTTATTCCTTCAGGAATAACAATATTAATAAAACATCTTTAAAAATTAATAATATTATAATTAAATACAAAATTAACAATATTGTTTTTATTATTATTTATCTTAATAGTAACAATATTAAACAATAACAAAATTAATGTCAATAAAAATTATATATTCTATAATACATAAATAATATAGATATAAATAATAATAATAATAATAATAATATTTCTTCTGTGAGCTAAACACTACTCAAAAATCCATCCTGTGGGAATAAAACAGAATTACACTTGTAAAGTACAAGTTCCAGGTTTCTCATCCAGTATTTTTCACTCACTTCCTGATTGTGAGTGATCTTTCCAAATCTGTACTCTTATCAGCCCTACGAGACAATGAGTTTGCCAATGAAAGCGAGCACTGAGTTTTTGTCAGCTCTGCATTCCCCCTCAGGAGGTAGGGTTGTTTGTCCTTCATTTTCAAAGAGCACCAATGAAATCACAGATGATGCCTTGACTTGCACATAAATTAGATTCAAATGAGGCAGAGCTATGTACCACTATCACCCTCCCTCTTTCTTCCTGATGGCCCAGGATGCAGGGGTTGACCTTGTGTAATGTTAATGGAATATATAAGATCTTCCCTTCCCATTAACAGGTCCATTAAGGGAAGCTTGCTTACGGGAGGCTTGCTTGTAGGAAGGCTTTCACACCGCTTGTTAATTTCTAATTAGGCTCTGAGCCAGAGGGTTGTAATACCTTCTGGCTCTAAAAAGAGTATATATACTCTGAGGTGAGCATTTTACTTTGGGGCTCACTCACTGGAAGAGTGTTCCTGTGATTTGGTTGAATGAGACTCTGGGTAGCTGTTAGGGAGCCCCCATCCCCACTTTGAAAAACCCCGATGTTGGTGCTTCTCCTTCTGGTAACTATGTATGTATTGTGTTGGTCGGACAGTTGGATCTGTCTGTCGATCTGTGCTAATTTCTCAGACAGTAAGAAGCCATTCTGTTGGTTTTTATTTTTCTGCTTGTATTTTCTCTATTTTCTTTCCTTGGATTTTCTCTGAAGTTCAGGGTGCTAACTTTTCACCTGAACTAGTGTATGTACTTAACAGCTATCTTTTCTAGTAAAGTGGATCTAAGAACCTGTGCTAGCAGCCATTCTGGGTATGCCAGTGTGGTTGTTGCTACATCTTGGCCTATTTGATGTCTGACCAAGCTCTAAGCCCACCACAGTGCCTTCTTTAGCCACATTGCAGCAGCCACACTCTGGTAAACTGTCTCAGCAGATGGGCTAAACCAGGTTGAATGTAATGAACAAGCTTCAAATATGTCAGTGAGTTAGGGGTGTGTCTATCCCATTCATGTGAAGACTTTTCCCAGTGGAATGGGTAGATTGGAGATGTAAATGTCAAATCACAGGACACTAGAGGCAGAAGGGAATACAATGTTCAGCGAGTCCAGTTCATTCTAAAACAACAATCACTTATACCACACTTTAGTTTCTGATTGATAATCTCTGCTGAGGGGAACCCATGAACTCAGGTACTGACCTGTTCAATCTATGGACTTCTTTCTCTTCATAATATGATTAAATCTATCTCTGTACTATGTTCACCCATTGCTCCTCATTCTGTCCTCTGTGGCCAGTTAGAACAGGTTGAATCTCTCTTCCACATGCCAGCATTTCAATTACCAGTGTCAACCCTAAGTCTTCTCTTCTCTACACTAGACATTCCTAGTATGTTCAACATCTCCTCAAAGGACACGATCTCCGTTCTCACCATCTTGGTCACCCCCTTCTAAATACACTTGAGCTTGTCAATGTCCTATCTAAAATGTGGCAATTGAGTCTCAGCACAATATTCTAGAAACAGCTGGGTTAGGACAGAATGTTGACATGTCCATTGTTCTGGACACTATGCCTCTCTTTATTGAGTAACTTTTTAAAGTGGTTTACTGATTGGTTGATTGATTTTTTGGTGGTTCAAATAGTTTTTCATATGTGTGTTTACAGAGATTCCTATTGATGAAATCCAGATATGATTGCCCTTCAGATTGTGACTGATTTTGGCGCAGAGACCATTTTTGTTTTAGGAAAACTGAAACCTTAAAACTGATATAGATCTACACAGAAATGTCTAACCAGATATGAACAAATGGGGAAGGGATATTACTATAGTTTTAATTCTAATGTAGTAGAAGGAAAGCTGGTTTTGGAGTCAAAATATTCTGGTTCAAATCCCAACTATGCCACTTAATGTATCGGCATTAAATCCAACTATTCACTTATTTCTTTGGTCTCTGGTTTCTCATTTGTAATATGATAGGGTTGAATTGGATAGCCTCTCAAGTGCCTTCCACCTCTAGACATCAGTGATCTCTAAGTTCCTCTCTAGGTTTAATTTTTTGGTTCAGTTATTTTGAATTGTGTCTGACTCCTCTCATCCTATTTGGTATATTCTTGGTGAAAATACCGTAGTGGTTTGCCATTTCCTTCTCCAACACATTTTATAGATGAAGAAATGGAGGCAAACAGGGTTAAGTGACTTGCCTACGGCTCCACAGCTAGTGTGCATGAGAGCACAGATTTGAACTCAGGAAGACCAGTCTTCCTGACTCCAGGCCCAGCACTGTATCCACTGTGCCACCTAGCTGCCCTCTGGTCAGACATAGTTCTCTCAATAGATAATTCTTAGAGAAAAATTTAGACATTTTCTGTTCCTATCTGCCCATGCAATTGAGATTTGTTCTTAGAGATCTGAAAACGCCTTGGGGACAGACTTATGTAACTGGTGTGCCAGGCTATTTTGATCCTTTGAATCTAAGTGGGAACGTGAATGAATGATACGAGGTCCTACGTTGACCTTACATGCCTGTGGCGGGAAATCACCTTAGAAAAGAACACCACAGTGACCAGGAGGTGTGTTACTCCTTTGTTATACATAGTCTTAGCACTTGGGCTTCATGATCCTTGGGTGTGACCTTTTCACTAAGTTCAGGTTTTATAGAACAATTTTTTTATTAAAAGGATTTGTTCTGTGAAGTTTGGATTCAAAGTGCCACACTTGAGGACCTAGAGGGCTACATGTGGCCTCAAGGCTATGGGTTCCCCATCCTCGCACTAGACAATGAGAAGGAAAGACACAACAATTATGGCCTCTTAGAACAAGACAAGACCCTGGAGATTCTCTAGTCCAAATTCCTTATTTTTCGGGTGGGGAGACTGAAATGGGAGAGGGATATCTTGGCAAAGTAAGTCGGTGGCAAAGCCAGGACTAAAGACCAGGTCTTGATACAGACCTCTTGCTACCTCCCTTGACAGATTAAGCAAAGTCTAGCCTTAATTTGATTAAGCAAAGAGCTAAGGGATTGGGTGAAGGGGGGTGGGGAGAGAGTTGTCACTCTGGTCCATCAAGTTATATAAGTAACTGGGAGATAAACAGAGAACACTCACCAATTCAAACTTTGTCATGAGAGATGCTTCTTAATGTCTGAGTCCATTTTCCTGTCTTAATGTATATAGTCTAGTAAACAACCATCAAATGTTTCTTTGCTGATATTTTTAAAAGCGTCAGGGTCATCAATCTGGCCACCTGACTACCCTGCGGGGCTGTCCAAGCTTCATGACAGGAATATGCCAATTCATCTCCATAAGCCCGGAAAATTGTAACACCAGCAGAAAGAGCCTATGAGGCCATTTAAAGAATTTTAAAACTCATATCATTCAAAGTCAAATTCAACAAACATTTATTAAGAGCTGGATGGCCAATGGCAAGTCACTTAACCTCCCTAAGCCTATTCCCTCATCTGAAAAATGGGGATCATAAATTCAAAGTGAAGAGATCATAGGTCACCTAGTCCAGCCCTCTCTTTTTGTAGATGAGACAGCTGAAGCCCACACAGGTCACATGATTTGTCCAAGGTCACATAGCTAATAAGCGGCAGAGCCAGAATTCAAACCCCAAACCTCCGATTCCAAATCCAACCCTCTTTCCACCACACCCTAACTCATGGAGTCATTTTGCAAGAAGTGCTTTATAATTTTTTTTTATTTAGTATTTTATTTTTCCCCAGTTACCTGTAGTGCTTTATAAATCTTAAAGCACCAGAGAAATGTGAGTCATTATAATCTGCAAAACACACTGCTAGGCACAATGTAGGTTATAAACATTTTGAGTGGTTAGCTCCATGGGGAGCAGGATGTAGCCTGAGGCAGGAATGTGTAGCCTGTTAAACTTTTGTGGGTTTTGGCTCTGTTGTCCTTTGGCTCAGACCCATTTACACTCTAGCATCTGTTTGAAATCTCTCCTTTTGTTCTCACTCACATCACTACATAAGGGCTGCCCCCTCAGTCCTGCTCTTTACTATAATGCAAGGTCACTTCTTGGAAAATCACTCTTAAGAATCTCTAAAGTGTGGGGGCCAGAGACATAACTCCCCAATACTTAGCTTTGCTCTTAGGGACCATGGCATCTTCCCTTCTAAAGCTCTTGAGAAGCGATAGAGTCTTACACAGAGCCTTTTGAACAAGCCTCTCTTTCAGGTTGATTGTGATCAGAGTGGGATCATTAAATCAAAGGAATTTAACATTGGAAGGGACCTTCAAGATTATTTAGTACAGCTCCTTCATTTCACAGCTGAGGCAACTAAGACCAGAGAGACTGAATGACTTGTCGAGGGTCACATAGGTAATGAGTAGCAAAACCAGGACTTACATCTCAAAAGCCCTTCCCTGGGAAAAAGTCAGCATTCCTGCTTTTCAGTGGTTGTTTGATGTATTCATCCTCCCTCTATTTTTGCCACTTCTCTGGGGTTTGGCATTTACATCAAGACCCTGAGATGATCCCTCTTGGTAGTAGACTCAAACCAAAACCCATCTATGCCCTATAAACTGAGATTGCCACCTGGGGGTCAAAGAAGTGGTGACTGAAAAGTCACTTGGTCCACAGCTAGTAACAAAGGAAAGACATGACATCAGGCCTTCCTGACCCCAAGTCCAGCACTCTTCATTATACCACACTGCCTTTCATTTTTTTCCCCTTTACAAGAGGGAAAACATATGCAAAGTATGATGTTGGGTTAAGAATTGCCTTACTTTGATCACGTTTGTGCACTTAACCAGCAGTTCTGCCTCCAAATCAAGGCCAATTCTGATCTTAGAGGTGCCCAAAGGGGAAAGGCATTCAGGAGTTCCAGTGAAA
>NW_027185754.1:16620099-16620474 GCF_028583685.1 Petaurus breviceps papuanus | reverse complement strand
AGGGTAGAGATTGTATTTGAAAAGGAGTTATCCATTCAGTTTCACTCAAAATCCAATCTAATTCAATTCAACACACATTTATCCAGTTCTTCATCAGGCAGTGTGGTGCAGTGAATAGAGAGCTGACCTCCAGGCTAGGAAAACTGGGATTCAATTCTAATCTCAAACACACACACTACTAGCCCTGTGTGACCCCAGGGACTTAACTCTTAGTTCTTTTGTTGTTGTGTCCAACCTTTTGTGACCCTATTTTGGGGTTTTCTTGGCAGAGATACTGGAGTAGTTTGCCATTTCCTTCTCTAGCTCATTTTACAGATGAAAGAACCAAAGCTAACAGGGTCAAGTGGCTTGCCCAGGGTCATGCAGCTAGTAAGT
>NW_027185754.1:16619485-16620089 GCF_028583685.1 Petaurus breviceps papuanus | reverse complement strand
AGCTAACAGGGTCAAGTGGCTTGCCCAGGGTCATGCAGCTAGTAAGTGTCTAAGGACAGATTTGAACTCAGGATCCACCACACCACCTAGCTGCCCCTTAGTTCTCGTGGCATCCGAATAAAAGAGCAAGCTGCAGTCAGTCACCTAGCATTTATTAGGCACCTACTATGTGCCAGGAACTGTGCTAAGCACTGGGGACACATAGAAAGGCAGAAAAAGAACCCCCAGGCATGAACACTCTTTCAACTATACCCCACCTATATCATCGAGTTGTCATGAGAAAGTACCAGACTCCATTGAATGAATACTGACTCTGGCATCCTAAGACCTGGGAACCCCGAGGTCACTGAGGCCTCTCATCCTACAGATGAGGAAACTGAAGGCCAGAGGCTGAGTGACTTACCCAAGGTCATACAGCTAATTAAGTGGCAGAGTCAGAATTCAAACCCCAAACCTGATTCTAAATCCAGAAGCCCACACTCTGATGGGGGAGACAACATACAGACAAGGTATATACATTCAGGATAAATTCAGGCGCAATCAGAGGGAAGGCATGAAGTGTCTGGAAGTCTGGAAAAGGATTTTTTGCAGAAGATGAGACTGG
>NW_027185754.1:16608214-16619475 GCF_028583685.1 Petaurus breviceps papuanus | reverse complement strand
AGTGTCTGGAAGTCTGGAAAAGGATTTTTTGCAGAAGATGAGACTGGAAGGGGCAAGTAGGTGGCATAGTGGATAGAGCACCAGCTCTGGAGGCAGGAAGACCTGAATTCAAATCAGGCCTCAGACACTTTAGCTGGGAGCAAGTCACTTAACCCCGATAGCTTCAGGAAAAAAAAATTAAGGCTTGACCTAAGGGTTGAAGGAAGCCAAGGAAGGCAAAAGGTAGAAATGAACAGGGCCAGAACTCCAGGTGTGGAACTGAACTGATAGGAAATGAATACTGACTCTGGCATCCTAAGACCTGGGAACCCCGAGGTCACTGAGGCCTCTCATCCTACAGATGAGGAAACTGAAGGCCAGAGGCTGAGTGACTTACCCAAGGTCATACAGCTAATTAAGTGGCAGAGTCAGAATTCAAACCCCAAACCTGATTCTAAATCCAACACTCTTTCAACTATACCCCACCTATATCATCGAGTTGTCATGAGAAAGTACCAGACTCCATTGATAGAGGTGGTATCCTCATTTGGGAGTTTCTTAGACCATTACTTGTGCTCTCTCCTGTTCTATGGTAGGCCCTGTGCTAACCATTGGGGCTACAAACACAAAAATTGAACAACCTCTGCTTTCAAAGAACATATGTCCTTCGGGAGCCCTGGGAAATTTTTTTTTTATCCTTCTTTTCTTATATTTCTCAATTACATGTAAAAACAAAATTTAACATTTTTAAAAATTTTGAGTGCCAAGTTCTCTTTTGTTTCCTCCTGTCCCTCCTTCTTGAGAAGGCAAGCAATTTGACACAGTTTACACAGGTGAAATCATGCAAAGTGTATTTCCATGTCATGTTGCAGAAGAAAATATAGACCAAAAATAAAAAAAAAGTTTAAAAAGTGTACTTCAATCTGCTTTTAATGCAGGCTTACTCCCTTTACTACCATCAAATGTGATGTTCTCTTTCATGGTGGGAGGAAGGTGATAACCTTAGTCTTTTAAAGGTTATGCCAGCCATTCAAGTTCTAGCACCTTCTTCTAGGCTGCAAAACTTTTAATACAAGCCCAGAGATGGGCCAAAGGTATGCCACCCAAGGACAAGCCTAGCCAAACATAAGGAGGGACTCATTGGAGGAAGTTTCTTCTGCATAGAGGGATTATGATCTGCATCAGAGGAGGGAATGACCATACCAAAGAAGGCATGGATCCCGGAAGCACTGAAATATATGTGTGATTAGTTAGGGCGAAAGGGATCTGCGGGATACCTGAGAAGTTGGACTTGGTGTCTTCCAGCGATCTGAACTGAGACAGACTGGCTCCCTCCACCTCCTGATCACTTTCGTGCCCCAGGTATGTGGTGCATGTTAAGAATCTTTATACACTGGGATCACACAGATAGCCAGACCCTCCAGAGAACACAAGGGCTGTCTTAGTAAAGCCGTACAGGCCTCTCTGGCTGCCTGTTGGCAGCTTTTGTGTGCTCAACCTTGGGCCTCAGAATGAAAGTTGTGACCCTTGAGAGCCAGTGTCCTGTATACCCTGGGACTGAGTAGCCATGGGTCAGTGGGTGACTGTGAAGGGGTCAGCTTTGCCTCTCTGCTCTACCAAAGACCACAACTTGTCCTCCTCCTGACAGGCCCAGGAGGGCTCTTTTTTGGGCATCACTGACCCTTCGGTGACAACCTCTCCTTAAAGAAACAGCCCAAGTGCATTAGAAGCCAATAAAATGCCTGCTCTCCTTGTCGGTCCATCCGTCTGACTTTTTTTTCCAGCTTGCTTGTGCAATGTAAGCCAGCTGTAGGCCAATTAAACATGGCAGTTTGCAGGTGGGGGTTGGAGAATTTGTTCAAGTTAGTATCCCCAAACATACCATATTTCTTAAGTCTCCCAACCCCCACCCCCTAGGAGAATCCATCTCAAAAACTGAGGTCCCCTGAAGACCTTTTATATTTATATTCAGTCACTAGGGTTGAAACTGATGATGCTAAAATGTGTTTTCTAAAGTCTCAAACCCATTCAGGGAGGCTCTCGCATCTAAGTTCATTCTTTATCTGTCTCTGCCAATCTGGCTGGAAAAGAAAAGTCCCTCTCTTGAAAAGAAAGGACTCTAAAAGGCTGTCTGGGCAATATTTTTCTGAGTGACATGAAGGGGAATCAAGCTCACAGGAATTTCATTTTTCTTGGACTAAATATCCTCCACTAAAGTCCCACTCTGATGTCTCTTGGTGGCACAGAGATGATCCTGGATTCTCAAAGACTATACTGAGGATGTACAAATCCTGACAGGTCTTACCTATCTGGAAACCAGTATGGGTGTGGGAATGAGCCATCTGTCATGTAAGAGCAGGTCTAGCTAAGTGTGGAGTCTCATCACCAGCTTGGCCACAGGCTTACATCTTTTTTGGCCACAGAAGCCCTTGAAAGGTATGGCAGGGTTGTGACCTATGCTGGTGGAGAGAGAGAGCCTACACCCAAAAAATTACAGTACTCGAAGTACTGAAGAAATAATATTAGCTCTAGGATGGAAAATCAAAGGGGAACAACAGATAATTAGGCAAAGGATACGAATGAACAGTTCTAAAATGAATTGCACATTATTGACAATCATATGAAAGATTGTTCTCTATCACTAATAATAAGAGAAATGCAAATCAAAACTAATCTGAGACTTTACCTCATACCCAAACAAGTAGGCAAACAAGAAAAGAGGTGGAAATAGTCAATGTGTTGGGGAAGTTATGGAAAGATATTCAACAAATATGTATTAAGCACCGTCTCTATCCTGAGGAGAAAAAACAAAAACCAAAATTCTCTCAAAAACCCCATGATCTTTTAAAGGGAGACAACACACAAACAACTGTGTACAAACAAAATGTACGTGGCTAAACTGGAGATAATCAATAGAGACAAGGTACTTAGAAGGATTGAGAAAGGCTTTCTGCAGAAGGCAAGATTTTAACTGGGACGTGAAGGAAACTAGGAGAGCTGGAAAGGTAGAGGTGAAGAGGGAAAAGAATTCCAGGCACGGGGACAGACAGTGAAAGTACCCAGAGTCAGGAGATGGAATGCCTTGTGTGAAGAATAACAAATACATAAATTAAAAATAAAGAACCTATGAAGGAAGATGCTCTCTACATCCAGAGGAAGAACTGATAAACAGAAGTATGCATAGAATAATTTTATATATACACACATATGTGTGTATATGTACATATGTAATATGTACATATATGTGTGTATATGCCTATTTGTGTCTAATTGGCACTCATCTCTAGGCCAAGGAAGGGAAGGGGAAAGGGAAGAAATAAGAAAAAAAAAGAAATTTACATGATAACTTTATTATATAATTTAAAGGAATATCAAGTTGTACATAAGAGATTTGCAACTTCATTTGCAATCATCTTTTTTTATACTATGTTATGGAAATGCTTGTTTTATTCCATAAATTAAAATTTTTAAATAAAATAAATTTTAAAAAATAACAAGAGTCCAATATCCCTGGAGCACAGAGTTCATAGGGGCAAAGTATAAGAAGGCTGGAAAGGCAGCACAGAACCACATTATGAAGGGCTTTAAATTCCAAATAGAAGGGTTTATATTTGATCCTGGGGGTGGTAGGAAGCTAGTGGAGCTTACAGAACATGATGGGTAACATGGTCAAATCTGTGCTTTATGAAGATAGTCACACTATGCAAAAAATGATATGAGGGATATTTTCAGAGACACCTGAGAAGTCTTTTTATGAACCGATACAGAATGAGGTGAGAATTAGGAGAACAATTTATATAGTAAGAACAGCACTATAAAAACAATTTTAAAAGACTAAAGAACTCTGATCAATGAAATAAACAACTATAATTCCAGAGGACCCATGATGAAACACATCACCCACATCTTGGCAGGATATGTCAGAACAGACTAAGACATTTTTTTTACATGTCCAGTGTGGTAATTATTTTTTTATTATATTATTTTTACAAAAGTTTTGTCTTTTTTTGGAAAGGGAAGTAGGAGGGAGAGAATACAGATTTTTGTTCATTAAAAAAATGAAATTAAATGAAAACATTTTAAAGATAGGCACATTAATTCACTCTTGTAACTTTAAATTGGTCCAATGATCCTGGAAAGCAATTTGGTATTATGATTTTTTTAAGAGATTAAGCATCTACAGCTATGGGTGTGCCCCCAAAATTTCAAAAGCAGAAATAAAGGTCCCATCTGTACCAAAATATTCATAGCAGCATTTTTTTCTGGTGTTAACAAAAAATGGAAATGAAGTAGCTGCCCATCTACTGTGGAAAGGCTAAACAAATGATAAGTACATGATTTTATTGGAATATCACTGTGCCACAGAAATGATGAAAAAGAAGAATTCAGAGAAGCAAGGGAAAACTACATGAACAAATGCAGAATGAATTAAGCAGAAATAAGATAACACTATGCACACTAACTATAATAATATAAATGTAAAGAATAAAAAAAATCTAAAACACCACATACTCATAAAGATAGAGATGGAATCTAGAGAAGAATTGAGAAAATATACCACTTAATGCTGTGTGGAAGTAGGGACCTATGTGTATAGAATATTACCTAAACTATCAGAACACCATTAATATCTTGGTTGGTTTTGATAAATTTCCCTTCCCCCCCCCTTTCTTCTTTTCTAATCTTTTTTACAAGGAAACATTCACTAGATAGGAAAAGGAGGAAGAATTTTTCAGAGACAAAAAGGTGATGCAAAAACAAAAGATACTAATTTTGTTTAAAGTTGATTATAAAGAGAAGGAAGTAAAAGAAGGAAGTAATTGTCATAATGTCACTTGGGACTCTCCTAGCCATTTGGAGGTAGTCAAAACATCTCCAACATAACTGAGCTTGGCTAAGTGAAAATCAGAATCCAAAGTAAAAGTAAGAGATATTATGTCAGTTTTTGCAGTCAGATGACAAAGAGAGAAGTTGCCAGACCTTGATGAAAGTCTGTGAAGAATTACAGGGGGATTCTTCAGCCCTCACCTTGTTAGATTTTTAATTCATCTGCGTTTTCGTCTGGGTAAATGCCCTTTTCCTAGGAGCCCACTCTGGTTTTTCCATTAGGGAGTGAACCATTACCTGGATAAGATCATCTGCTTGGTAGGGGATTCCAAGACTTCAGCTCATCCTGTTCACTGGAAAGTCTCTTTAGTCTCCAGTCTCTTTCATTCATCAAGTAACCTTGATGAATAGGATCAAAGTGGGAAGAATAGGAAGGGCGAGAAAGACTTTGGAGTTTATTTAAACTAGCCCCTTTATTCTTACTAGAGTAGGCTGAATTAATAGAAGAACAATGCCCAGGACAAGTCAGATCACAATTCCCCCATCTTCTGCCTTGATCAGTCCAAAGAAGAGACCCCAACACACTCAGCAAGGCCCTCTTGAGTTTGGGAATTCTGAGCTGCAGCAAACTAAGCCAATTGAGTGTCTACACTATTTGGCATTCATATGGTGAGTCTCTAAAAGAAGGGAGCTACCAAGTTGCCTAAGGAGGACTAAATAGACCATGGTTAGTAAGTCAAAGTTACTAGTCCAATAAGATTGATATCAGGCCAATGAGCATGCCCCAAATTTCTAGCCTGGTTGAGAGAGGGATATCCAGTCTTTTAGAAAGAGGGAAAGAGGGGAAGAAGGGACAAAAGAGGAGAAGAGGGGAAGAAAGAGGGGAAAAGAGGGGAAGCAAGAGGGGAAGAAGGGAAGAGGAGAAGAGGAGAAGGAAAGAGACTTGGACATTATGCAATATGAGGATCACCTGGAGTGAGGGGAGGAGGGCAATATGATGATGGAAGCAGTGGGGAAAAGGACAGAAATTATGTCAAGAGAGAAACCATAGCAGGAACTGAAGATGACTAAATTGAAGAATGGAAGACTTTCAGGGGGAGGCAAGAAAACAATCTTCAAATACTTGGGGGGCGTCAGAAGCTGGAGACATGCATTTTCAGCACTACCAATGAGCTAAATTTAATTAGATTCAAACCAGAGTTCAGTTTGTATCCATGTCCTTACCCACTAAAATCTCTTATTTTTAAAGTTATTTTTACTTTCTTTTATAATGCTTTCTTCTAAGTGTTAATACTGGTTAAATAATAAGATTCTTTTAAAGCTAACTCAGAGACAGAAGACTTAAGCATTCTGACAATAGAAAACACACATGCACAAACACACAAACACACCCCCCAGCTTCCCGACAAGGCACTAACTTCACATATTATCAGCACCTGGCAGGAGGAGACCATTTTATGTAAATGGATTCATTATTATTAATTTCTGCTAGCGCTGAACGATTTATGAACTGCTTTTCGAATGTAGAAAAGTGGTTCATGAATCAGAAGGAAAAATGTTCCCCAAAAACGGCATCGATAAATAACGACTTTTATTCATGAATCCCGCCCATGGCGTCTTTTATCTTTAGGAAGGATGGAATGGGAATTATAAAAATCACTGTGGAGGAAGACACAAGGAAATGATGGACCAAGAGGTGGCAAAGTGGCTATTTAAGCAGTTTTAAAAATCTGGGCATTGTCCTGGTACCTCTATTTCTTTCTCCCTACCTTTTCTTGTTTTCTTTCCCTTTCTCCTTCCCCTACCCTGGAAACATATATTGAGACACTCATGCCTACCTTCTCTCAATGTAAGTAAACTTGCTGCAGTTTACAAAAATGATAGATTTTTAACCTGGTCCTTCTTACAAAGACTTTTGCCTCACCATCCTCAGGAGAGGGCAAACAGTTTAAAGAGGTGAGAAACTCATCAAGATAAACTTTTCCCAGTCCTGACTATGCCTTCAAAAAGAGAACCTGCTAGGAGCCAGTAGAAGGCCCTTCAAGAGACAGGCAGAATAGCTCAAAAAAAAAAAAGTTGTGGATTGTTCAATAAAACACTAATTTATTTAGCATTTCTAGGAATCTGAGAGCCTGGGACTGGAGCCACTTAGTCCCCACTTAGTGAACACCAGCTGGTTTTCTACTTTGCAAAGGACCTCAGATCAGACGTCAGTACAGCATTTATAGATACCATTTTCAGGGGCAGAATAATAGACCCTGGGCTCTTGGATCCTCATTTGAGTAGAAGAGACATAAAATTCATGCCTCCTTATTGTCAAAAAGATGGGTTCTACTATTAACTCTTTTGGGGAGGCTGCCCTAAATTCTGTTTCTTGTCCAAAACACAGAATTTTACATCTGAAGGGAACCTTGAGAAGTTGGAACACTGCCAAGCTTTACTATATGGGTGTGACATATATGGAGACCCTGAGAGTGACTGGCAAATCTATCATGGCACTTGAAAGGGATTCCACTAAGGACTTTGTTTATCTTGACCGCACCTGCTTGTTGTTGGTGTATTCAAAGGTGCCTCAGATCTGCTCACCCTTAAATTTATGCATTTTTTAAAGCAATTGGGGTTAAGTAACTTGCTCAAGTTTACACAGCCAGTTATTTCTGGGCGTGGTGCTGAGTATCTGAGCCCGGATTTGATACCCAGGTCATCCCGACACTGGAGCCGGTGCTCTTACTCGCTGAGCCACCTGGCCCCCCCAAATTTATGCATTTTTAAAAGCTTCCATATAAAACTTTTGTTGTTGCTGTTGCTCAGTCGTATCCAACTCTTTGTGAGCCCATTTGGGGTTTTCTTTGCAAAGATACTGGAGTGATTTGTCGCTTCCTTCTCCAGTTTATTTTAGATAAGGAAACTGAAGCAAACTGGGTTACATGACTTGCCCAATGTCACATAGGTAGTGAATGTTTGAGGCCAGATTTTAACTCAGGAAGATGTCTTCCTGACTCCAGGCCCAACACTCTACCCACTGCTGCACCTAGCTGCACTCCCTGCCCCTTTCATATGAAACTGTCCAACCCCTAACAACCCCAAGGCATTCTAAGTGGATCTATATGTATATAGAAATGATTTCTAGGAGTGGTTACATGTATATCTTTGTTCCCCAGAAACAGGCAAAGACTGGGACCCAAGGACAGCTGTGAGATGGGCATGGACAGCCTTTGTTAGCATAAGCAAGTGTTCCACTAGTAGTTTGTATGCTAGCAACAAACTCTATGGTTAACTTTAGCTGAGTGTGGCTCTGCATGTTACTTGAAATCCCAGATCTGAATGGTAGAGCTGGCCTCTTGAAAAAACTAAAGAGCTTCATATAAGATGTGGATACTACAAACACTTAAATTCTCTACATTGAATACATCCACCCATCTATACCTCAATAGAGTGATTCTCATGTATGAGAAGGGAAAGACTGAGAAGAAAATTGGGAGTTGAAAGAAGAGGGGTGCTGGGAAAAGGACACAAGTTGCTTAATCTGCGTGTATTAAAGACAAAGCTAGTAAAAAGTTGATAGGAAATGTTCTGGGACAAGCAAAAATTTGCCAATTGTCATTGACAGCCTAAGGACTTGTAAGTGATTTTAAAACTTTTTTTCTCCCACTATAGAATTCTTTGCTGCAGGAAATCAAGGCACACTGAGTGCTTAAGTTGACAGCAAAGGAGAGTTGCCAAGCAGTCAGCTACCCAGACCCCATTACCTGGGTCTTGGTATTCCTCTGCTTCTCTCTCCTCTTTCCCATCCTCCTTCTCTCTTTACTTCTGCAGCACTCCAAGTAAAAGGAGGTAGCTGTGTGCCTCCAAGGACAGATGCTATTGAGACCATTCTCCAATCCCAAACCAAGAATGCCGCATCACCAGTCATCTTGACTCTTTTCTTGCTTCTTGACTCCAATGACTGGAGGAGAAAGTAAGGCTGATGATTTTGTGCAACTCTGCCTCACTTAAATCCAAGTCTTGTGTAGATCAATACATCACCCCTTGTAATAGCAAGCACCCTAGGATACCCAGGATGGCTGCTTTTCTAAAGGAAAGCAACTCAAAAGGGGTCAACAATCTTACTTTAATCAAGCATATATGTCATTTACTTAGTTCAGGGGAAAAAGTCAACACCTTGAACTTCAGAGAAAATACAGACACAAATTACAAGCAGAAATAATAGCATAAAGACCAACAGACATGGCTTCTAACCATCTGACCAAATAATACATACATCACAGATCAACAGACAGATCCAACAGTCTGACCATCATATATATATATATATAGTTACCAGAGAGAGAAGCACCAACATCTAGGGTCTCAAAGCTGGAGGGTGAGGGGAGCCTCTTTAACATCTATTCAAAGTCTCATCCAGCTATATCACTTGAACACATCCTTCCCATGAGTAAGCCCCAAAGCAAAAATGCTAACCTCAGACAATACACACACACACACACACACACACACACATTTCTTCAGGGTCAGAGGGCATCATAACCCTCGTGACCCACTGCCTAATAACAAAAGCTGTGAGCCTTCCTGAAAAACAAACTGCCCCTAATCAAACTTCTCTTGTTGGGCTCCATGTGAGACCTATTAACGGGTGGGGAAGATCTTCAACTCCCATTAACATTACACTCCTGTGATATCATTGGTCCTCTTCAGGAATGAAGGATGAAAGAGGAGAAGAAAAAGTAGAGGCAAGTAAACTGCACCTGGGGAATAGATCTAGGGCAGGGGTGGGGAACCTGCAGCCTTGAGGCTACATATGGCCTTCTAGGTCCTTGGGTGTGGCCTTCTAAGTCCAAATTTAACAGAACAAATCCTTTATTAGGGGGATTTGGTGCTATGAAGTTTGTATTCAATCAAAGGGCTGTATTTGAGGACCTAGAGGGTCACGTGGTCTCAAGGCTACAAATTCCCCACCCCTGGTCTAGGAATTTCAAGGTAGCCCAACAAAACTCACAACATAGCCTTTGAGAATCAGTAGACTAGCAACCTGGAAAGACAGATCTAGTCTGTTTTTAGGTAGGGCTGCAGCTCAACATCTGAGAAATAAACTGGTTCTCTATATCCTTTTCATAAAATTTTCAGAAGCACCTTCTGTCATCATCATTCAAGTCTGTGGACTCTTAACCTTTTTTTGTGTCATGGATTCCTTTGGTAGTCTGATGAAACTTTTAGAATAATGTTTTTAAATAATTGAAGGGAATGCTAAATTTCAGTTAGAGGTTTGTGACCCCAGGTTAAGAATCCCTGTTCTACCCTCAAAAACACTCCCAAACTTTTGCTGCAGGATATTGCTTCATGGGCCTAACTTAAATTGTCCCTATAGCAACCCTTCAGCCTATTTCCTACTTTTAATAAGCTCCTGTCTCAATATACTTATTTACTACATATTTTAGAAGAACATTAAAAGCACTTTTTATTATCTTATTGCTAGTAAAACCAGGAGAGGAATATTAATCTCCATATCTAATAGAAGAGAAGACTGAGGCACAGAGAGTTGCCTTCTCAGTGGCCACATAGGTAGGCATTAACAGAGTCAGAATCAGAATTCTTACCTCCTCAAGGTCATTTCCTGCATCCCCTTGTACGATGCCACTAACCTATTATACCAAGCTGAATAATGATATACAAAAAGTAACTAACAAAGAATGACTAGATTATTTTATTACTTATTTGGTCCTTGTGGATAAAACATGAGTGAAAAGCTGTTACTGTTGGACCAATACAATTTTAAAATTTATTTATTAATGCTTCTTCCTATTAGGGAAGGAAAGAAATAAGCATTTACCAAGAGCCTACTATGTTCCAGGCACCATGCTAAGCACTTTACAAATACAATCTCATTTAATCCTTGCAATAACTTTGGGAAGTAGGTACTATTATTATCCCTATTTCTCAGATGAGAAAACTGAGGCAAATAGAAGGTTAAGTGACTTTCCAGGGCCACACAGCTGGACTCAGAATCCAGGGTTCCCACCACAAAGAAAGGGTAGATCAACACCATTAAAAGTAATATAAAATCACCCTCATCACTTCTATAGCCTGAGTCTGGGTGTTCCAGCATTCCCAAGCGAACTCTGACCTCGAAGACATAGAATCTCATCCTATTCTGAGAAAGCAGCGATTGGTTCCCTGGTGTAGGAGAGAGAGCATGTGGTGTCTAGCTCTGGTGAATCTTCTGTGCACTGGGACTCCTGCCATATTAGCCTTATGCAGTGGCTGCTAGAACTGTATTAAGAAATTCAGTTGTTAAAGAATGGTTTTCTTACCAATATCCTCATTACAGGGAACTCTTTCCATTGATGTGGATCACAACCTCTTCTGTGCCTTCTTAGACAATATTTATGTGTTAACATGACTGGAAAATAAAGTTAAAAGAGAGAGAGAGAGAGAGAGAGAGAGAGAGAGAGAGAGAG
>NW_027185754.1:16520831-16608114 GCF_028583685.1 Petaurus breviceps papuanus | reverse complement strand
GAGGGAGGAAGGAAGGGAGGAAGGAAGGAAGGAAGGGGAGGGAGGGCGGAAGGAAGGGGAGGGAGGGAGAAAGGAAGGAAGGAAGGAAGGAAGGAAGGAAGGAAGGAAGGAAGGAAGGAAGGAAGGAAGGAAGGAAGGAAGGAAGAAAGAAACTCTAATGGTCAATTGTCTAATGATAAGCCTTTCAGCACTTAGCTCTATCAGTGCTCAGGCAACATAAATCTAATTGTCAAATCTGTCCTTAAAGTCTTTCCAGCTTGGAAAACATTGCCAGAGTTCTTACTCTACTGACAGTCTTTCAGAATCAAAGGTCACCTCTACACCACAAGGAGGCATTAGGGTAGGACTTTGGAGGAGACTGATATATCATGGAGTCATATAATGTAGACTTGGCAATGAGGTACTTTGTAAACTATACAGTACATAGGAAGCTCTGTGGTGGGTTCTTTTAGAAGGAGGGGAAAGGCATTTGGCAATTAAATGTATGCTTCAATCAGATGAACTTTTTATGCAGGTTGACTGAAGTGAAAAATTAGAGCTTCATGTAATCCAATAGAGTAAAATCAAATGCCTCAAATAAATAAATGGTTGTCTTTTTTTATTAGCTTTCCATCAGCCCTGGATTCATTTGGAAGTTACACTGTGTCACCTTTTCCCTTCGTATGCTATATAGCTTCCAAATATTGTTCTGTTCATTTGAGCTCAGCAATCAGGCTTAAATGTACCAATATATATTGTTCTACAATATATATTTTTTCTGTCCACCAAAGACATAGTGGCTAGTCCTTTTATGGGAAACCAGCTATTAATCCAGTAAGTCTGCACGAATCAATATCCCTGTGAAATGACACCATGTTCAAGTTATTTTATGTTATGTTGATGGTTAGCTAATTTTGGAATGGAGACGTTTCTTCTTGAAACAGACATAGTATAATTTAGCGGTAAAAACGTCAATCACCATAGGTGGAATGTCCGCGTCAGGGCCGGAAGAGGGCATATTTATTGATGGAAATGTATCTATAGACTCTTTGCACCACTTTGACCTAAAACATCCCTTTTAGTTATAATTTTGTTTGGCAAAAATGACATCAACGGCAATCAGTAATGCAAAGACGACACTAGAAGTCTTTGTTCCCGGGTTCTGATTTAACAGTCTCTCTGCAGTGTGATATAGTAACAGCTTCTCAACAGCACCAACATGATGGCACATAATTTAACTGCTCTTTCCTCTGTTGATAGAAATTTACAAGGGAAAAATCTGCATGAAATTAAGCAAGTTTGTAAAATAGACATTTCAGTCTCGGGAAAAACACGCAGCAATTTGGTCGTGTTTTCCTAATATCTAATGGAGCACAACGTTATCCAAAATAGGTTCCACTTCCATCCTCAGTCTATGAAACAGAGCCAGAGGGGAAACTCTGGATACACGCAGATGTATATATCCACACACATATTATTTAATGTTCAAGAATAGAGATTTTCAGATGTATCTGTACCATAGATTCATATCATCACAGAAATCTGGAGTCAAAGGGCACATAGTGCAGCATTTACTTGAACCAGGAATCTCATCTACAACATTCCCAAGAAATGGTCATCTATCAGCTACTTGAACATTTCCAAGAATGAGCAACTCACTACTTTGAAAAGCATTCTCTTCCTAATTTAGATAACCCTAATTGTTAATCAGCTTTTCCCAATATTGAGTCATAATCTGCCTCCCAGTAACTGTGAATTATTGGTCTTATTTCTCCCACTGGAACCAACCAGAATAAGTCTAATCTCTTTTCCACATCACAGCCCATGACATATTCAAAGACAATAAACATTTCCCAGATCTGCTCTTTTTCTGGGATCCCCAACCTCTTTTATTTAGGACTAGACAGTTAAATACTTTAAACTAAGCCTCTCAGAAGGCTACCTGGCAATGTAATGTAGTGGAAAGGACTTAATTTCAATAATTCAGGATCCGTGATTTCAGGAGTATGGGCACTCCTTCCTCCAACACAAGAGAGAAGAACCCTTTCATGCCTTAGTAAATGGTCTTTGAGAATTGCTGTGACCAAAACAATCATCCTAGGCTGATCCTCAAGTGGCATAGTCATTCCATCATCAGACCTAGAACTGAAGTCTTTCTACTTTGTTAGGATTGACCTATCATGGCTCTGCTGATACAGCCTTCAAGAACTCACAATTACCTCCATAACATTAGGAGTCATCAGAGGATGTAACAGAAAAGGCTTAGAGGAAGGGTTTGGATCAGACCTGTGTTATCACTGCACAGAGAACTCCCAATTAGGAGACTCCCTCTGCCAATGTAGATAAGCTCCCACTCCATAATTTGTAATCTTAGTTCATAAATGGGTTCAAGTCCTGTCTGTACTGACACTTGCCAACTGTGCAAACCTCGGCAAATCATTTAACCTCTCAGTGCCCGCAGTCAAATCTCTAAGGGGAGAAAAATACCAGACTAAAAATCAAGAGACCTGGATTCTAATCCCCAACTTGTCCCCAATTACTGTGTGACTTTGACCATGCTATGATGGTGGGCAGCTGTTTATTCGTCTGTGAAAGGAAGCTGATGTCTCTGCCTTGTCTGCCCTGTGGGGTTGTTGTGAGGATGCAATAAAATCAAAGATACAAAAGTGATTTGAAACATATAAACTTTTATGCAAGTGCAAAGTAACCTTATCAATCATCACAGGTGTATCCTTATTGAAATAGACACTAATTATATTGTTTTTCATTGAGTCTTGAGTATATATAGGTCTACAAGTTGAAGGGCAGGAAATGATAACTGGTTTAAAGAGTGAGTAAAAACCAAAAAAGAGAGAGTCCAACTCTCTCCATCCAAAGGTTTGGGACATGGAAAGAGCAGTTAAGGTTTCTGTCTCATTTAATAAGCTCCAGTTCCCTATCCTTCATGTCTCCCTCCCCAAGCAAGAAAATGAAGCAGGAGGCTTTTGCTGCTCAAATGGGCTGAGTCTTTAATTTAGAAAAAGAAACTTGGTAAAAGTTTTGACATTTTCTAAACTCTGGTCGTTTTCTCGAAGACTCTACCCATTTGCATGGGTAATATCTCCGCAGTCTTCATTCACACTGCTCATAAAAGATCACATCAGAATAGTGTCTGGAAAATAAAATTTCATGGAAAAGGGACCCATCAAGATGAAATGAAGGTTTATGTTGCAGTGCTATGGGGAGCAGAGTCGGTATTTCACCAGCTCTGGGGCTGAAAGTGCAATTCATGGTCGCAGATCCTGAAGCAGGAAGACAGGCATTTGCAAAACTTCTTTCAGCCTTCTCTTGGGTCATGCATGGTATAGAGTTTTCCCAAAATACCTTTACTATTGTTGGGAGTACACAGTCAACACTTGATTGTCTATGCCAGAAGTAAAAGGGCAGGTGAGGGAAATCAAACACATTCCTTTAGATCATCTTCTCCCTCTCTGAATCACAACTCCCCATCTGTGATAGTAATGGAATTGGCATTACACCATCTTACAAATGAACCCTATGACCTCTCCCTTCTCTGTCTCACCCTTTCAGAATATGCTGATCATCACTGAAGAGGCCGAATGGGCAGTAGTAGTAAGAAGGAGGCCAGGGCCATGCTGATGGCTGTAGTGTGCTCTCTTAAAGAAGACAGTGTCCCAGAAGCTAAGCAGAGCATTGTACCCCACTCACACATGCATAGACATGCTTTCAACTCTCTGTCCAAGAGAGTATCAGTGTAGCAGATACTCCCAGAAAACTCCACAGTTCCACTCCTGAGAGAACGGAATAGCAGAGGGCAAAGAGGAAGAACGACTTTGCTTTCCTCAAGACTGAAGAAGAGATACCATCCCAAACCATCCCGGTACTGCACATGCAGTAGCTGCTCAATATGCCTCCTGAATACTGTTGTTGTTCATTCTTTGTTTTCAGAGGGTCAGTGATGCCACAGGGTGATGTCTTGACTTGAGCATGAATTGGGTTAGGGTAAGGCAGAGTTGTGCAAAGTTGTCAGCTCCACTCTCTTCCAGAGCCATCAAAGTTTGGTGGTAAGGCAAAAATCAAGCCAATCATGGCTCGAGATGCTGTGGATGACCTTGGCATCTTCCACATCTGACCAAGCTCTAAGTCCTTCACAGCGCCGGCTTGAACACATTGTTCTCATCTACTCATTCTGTTAGGAAAAGTCTTCACATGCTTGGGGTAACCAAGTTACTGATGGGATTGAGGTCTGGTGTTGCCCTTATACTGGTTTAGCCCATCTGCTGAGACAGTTTTACCAGCATGTAGCCTCTGCACATGCTACCGCTTCTTGGAGCCACAGATGAGAGTTGGGGGACATGTGGATACCAAAGGTGGATGAGCAGCCCTGAAAAGGGCTCAGCAAGCCTCACACTAGTGGTGCTTGTTCTCCCTAAATACCTACATCAATGACCGGTGTTTTCATGTGGCTGCTGCCATTTACTATCTATGTGACCTTGTAAAAATCATAACTTCTCTGAACCTGGGTTTTCTCATCTGTAAAATGAAGGCATTGTACTAGAACCAGTGTGGTGCACTGCAAAGAGTGTTGGATAAGAAACCAGAGAGTGTAGATTCGAATCCCAGCTCCTTCTGAGATTTTACTTGTATGACTTTAACCTTAATGTCCCTGGTCCTCTGTCTCCTCATCTACAAAATAGGAGGGTTGGATGAGGGGGCCAATAAGGACCCTTCCAGCTCCAAATCTAATATCTTTGATCAGGTGCTCTCTAAAGTCCAAGAGACAGTTGACTAAAGCTTGATCTGATATGCTTAGGGGAAGGTTTGTGTCCTGACCACCTGGCAGTGGGAGAGAAGAAGGAATCTTTCTGCCACAAATTTGGGCAAGTCACTTTCTCCCTGTGTGCCTCAGTTTCCTCACCTGTCCAAGGATGGGGCTGGACAAGGTGGCTAAGGTTGCTTCCATCTTTCAAATCCTGTGATCCTATGAAATAAGTGAAGATTAGCTAAGGCTGTAGTTCTTTCTTTGCTTGCCTTTCCAAGGACCTGAGCCCAAACTTTCTCTGTCCTGGGGGTGGTGATAGGGACACTCAAGCACTAATGGAATTCAGCAGTGAATAGCCATCATCCTGAGGGATTTCTCTGGATTATGAGTCTCTGAGAACCCATGAACCTCTTCCATGACTGTCAATCCCCCTAGAGATGCTTGGCCCATACATTGGGTAGAAGAGCAGAGAGGTCACCCTGAAAGTTGGAAACTGCCAGAGCATGATTTAATTTGATTCTCTCTAAGGTGTCTTAAAAACAGAAAAGAGAAAAACAAAAACTTTTCTAAATCTTCAGCTCTGGCTGTCAATCAGGATAAGGGCTAGACCTTGAGTTCTTCCCAAGCTGTCTCTAGATGGGAAAGCATTTTTTTGAAGCTAAACAAAGGGTGCAATACCTGCCTAAGAAAGGCAAAGGGTGGTCACTGAGAGTTCCTCTGTTTTGCTGGAGCTGAACGTGCTGGATGGGCATGTTGTGGGGTTCCCTCTGCTCTATCCTGGGTCTAAGTAATCCAGCCTAATTGTAGCCTGGTTTTGCATTATTGGGAAAAAGACTGTTTGATGCTGACACAAAAGAATCATCTTAGAGAGGGATGCCAAGGCCCTCCTTTTCTCCTTGTCTCTCTTAGGATATCCTTTTCTAGAAATGCTCCCTATCCAGGGTAGGAAATCTATTTCCCTGCAAAAATAAAATCTATTGCAGAGCACTGCAATGAGAATTAACCTTGATTACTGCAGTAATTTACTAATCAAAACTGGAGACCTGCTAATCAAGCCGGAATTACCAGCTGCTTGATTTTTATAGTAACATAACCAAAATTGAACATTTGGTAAACAAGGGGTCTATGTAAGTTTGGGTGAAGATCAGGGGCCCTGAAAGGGGGGAGCCGTGTCAGGAGTCTAGTCCGGGCCTAGAATGAATGGCTAGGCTTTGACTGTGGGTTTTCTAATTCACCATCAGGGATGAGAATGAAGACCCTTCAAAGGGACAAAATCATGTATTTGACACCACAGAACACACCAAAGAAATGTTATACCATACCTCTTTTTTTGATTCAGAGCAGAAAACCAAAACTCCCCTACCTTCATTTCTCCCCATATAAAATGGATCCAGTCATACTCACTTAATGTGTCATGATTGGCACGGGGGATTCCTGCTTAGTTTTTGAGCATTGCAAAAATTTCCTAGGAGAATACTTGTCTTCTTTGTAGAGTTTGACCACTGTCAGAGGTCCTGAAATGCTTGTCTGTATCCTGAGGGGAAGCAGGTGGATTAGGGACATAAAGTTAACTTGAGAGTCAAAATCTAGAGAAGTATTTCCCTGTCCCCCTTAAAAATCCCCTGCATACTATTGCAGTTTGGTGTTTAAAACTTTAACCCCTCTCCTAGAAACTCAAAGTTAGAAGTGACTTCCAAGGTCATGTAGTCCAGCCCCTACCCAAATCTCCCCTGCTGAATCTCTACCAGTGATCCACTTTCCTGGCTCTCTGTCTTCTGACCTTGAGCCCGTGGAACTTCTTTGATGCTTGCAGCCTCTGTTCTCCAGCGTTCCTGACCTTGGCTGGATGATCTGACACTCCTCTTCTTGTCTGTTTCCTGTTTGCTGGGTTGGCTTCTTCCCAGATCCTGATCTCTGGGTTTCAGACTCTAGTCTAGTAACCTGATTCTCAGTTCCTGATGACTCCCTTTGTTCTGGCACTTGATTATTAGCATCCTTGGTTTTGTGAACTAGACCCAGATTCTCTTCCTTTCATCCATAGGCTTGGGGCTGAACCAGGCAGCTTCTCCCCATGACTCTGGGGCACAAACATCTTTACTCTGGACCTAGTCAGGGCAGGAAAAGAAATGTTGGCAGTATCCATATTGGACAGCTAGGACTCTAGACCAAACCAGGCAGCTCATCTCTGCTTCCAGACAATTTCTAGTCTTCTGTGTCTTTATAAAGTACCTATATATTTGATCTTCAGAGCAAAAAGAGAACTAATTTCCTCTTTTGTATGTGGTTTAAAATTTACTGCTTAAAAGTACACCCCCAAGAGATCATAAAAAGGAAAAAGGACCCACATGTACAAAAATACTTATAGCAGCTCTTTCTGTGATGGCAAAAAATTGGAAATTGAGAGGACACCCATCATCTGGGGAATGACCGAACAAGGTGTGGTATATGAATGCAATAGAATATTATTGTGTTATAAGAAATGATAAGCAGGCAGATTTCAGAAAAACCTGGAAAGACTTACATGAACTGGTGCTAAGAGAAGTAAGCAGAACAGAACATTGTACACAGTAATAGCCACATTGTGTGATGACTAACTTTGATTGACTTATCTCTTCTCAGCAATGCAAGGATCTAAGACAACCCCAAAAGATTCATGATGGAAAATGCCATCCATATCCAGAGAAAAAACTATGCAGTCTGAATGCGGATCAAAACACACTATTTTCTCTTTTTTGTTGTTGTTTTTTTTTCTTTCTCATGGTTTTTCTCTTTTGTACTGATTCTTCTTTTCACAACATGACTAATGTGGAAATATGTTTAATATGATTTTACATGTATAGCCTATATCATATTGCATTCCATCTTGGGGAGGGGGAAGGGAGGGAAAGAAGGAGAAAAAAATATGGAACTCAAAATCTTATAAAAGTGAATATTGATGGGTGGCCAGGTGGTGCAGTGAGTAAGAATGCCAGCCCGGAGTTGGGAGACCCAGGAGCAATTCCAGCCTCAGATACTTAATACCCACACAAATTAACTGGCAGTGTAACCTTGAGCAAGTTACTTAACCCCAATTGCTTAAAAAAAAAAAGTGAATGTTGAAAACTATCTTTACATGTAATTGGAAAAAATGAAATACTATTAAGTGGGAAAAGTGTCCCCCAATACACACATTAACACACACACCCAGTCACACACACACACAATCTATTTTTCTTCACCAAAGCAATTTCCAGCTTCTGTGTTAGCGTATGTGGTCAGGAGACACCATCCTAGGCCACCATGCTTTAGCCATCTTCTCTCTCTGATTCTATGCCCTCCCTCAGCTTCCCACTGGTGAGTTCTTCCCAGGTTCTCTGTTTTGAGGTAGGGCACAGATCAGTCATCCTTCATTCTCTAAACTTTGTCACCATACTCCCCTCACAACCGCCCTATCTTAGAACCTTCCCCTTTTAGCTGCCTTTAATACCTTAACAGTAGAGTAGATAGGTGATACAGTGGGTAGTTTACCAACACTGGACTCAGAAGAACCTGAGTTCAAATTTAGCCTCAGACGCTTACTAGCTATGTGACCCTGGGCAAGAGACTTAATCCTGATTGCCTCAAAAAATAAAAATAGCCAGTCCTCCCTCTCCCCCTCCCTTTAGAATATAAGGTCCTTGAGGGCAGGAATTGTTTGTAATCCCCAGATTTAGCACAATGCCTAATATGTAGTGAATACTTAATAAACCATTGTTGACTTGACTTGAGAGGTCACATTCACACATTCCAGGGAAAGTTGAATGTTCAGGGTTGTACAGAATAAGTCATATGGCCAAGAGTCCAGTTGTTTAACTGATATTTCTCTTCAAACTGACCAGGCATTTGGCAAAAATAACGAAGGAAATTAGTGACAGGCTGAGGAATGTGCTGGTAAATGCCTAACAACCAGCTCTCTGAAAAAAAAAATTTACAGGGCAACACTTCTAAGTTTAATTTGCATTATTAACATTTTTTCCCATCACTCTAAATCTAGGCAATCAACAAACAATAAATGAATCCCTAATTTATAGCATTTGCCAATCTCCAAGGTATAGATGCTCACATTGAAAATTTCACCATCAGCTCTGGAGATAGCAGACCGCTTCTTAGGCTGGACAATGACCTCACTGATCTATAAATTCTCCCTTTCTACGAACCCTTCTCTGACCATCCCAGTGCACGGTACTCTCTCTTCCCAATTTCCTGGGCACCAAATTGGTCACTGTGCAGAAGGAGCTCCCTTTTCATTTCTTCCTTTCAGAATCTTTGCCTTCCTTCAAGGCTCAGGTCAGGGGTCACTCACTCCCTTTTCTAGACTTCTGATTTAATACTCTTTTCCACTGTACTTTTCTTCATACTATACTCATTCATGTAAATATTTTGGTAAAACATAAACTCCTTGAAGGCAGGGAGTGGCTTTTTTTTTTCTTTGAATGGCCTTGTACTTTTTTTTTTTCTTTTTAGCTGGGGTGGTAATCTAGGCCTACAACTTTACCAATATTAGGAACTCAAACACTTAGTACAAAACCAGGAATATAAGAAATGGTTAAAAAAAATACTTATTGACTGACAGATGTGGGTACTTTCTTCAACCGGGAAAATTCCTTCCACTGATGCAGTCTCAAAGATACTTGCTTCACACAAACCTGCAAAGAGTCCTTTGTTTGTTTAACCTGGAGAAAAGAGAAAATGAGTACCTAGTGAGGAGAAAAAAAAGGATAGCTTCATTTATTATTGTTGTTGTGTTAAACTTAAGATGATTTCATTTTATTATTGTTTTATTTCCTGGGAGAACAGGCAGTCAAAGGCATTATGGTAAAGCCTATGGTGTAACTTTATGTGGCTCTCTGGCCTCCATTTTCACTTACCTTGCATGTTAGTTTTAGCTTGCTACTAAACTAGAAAGAGTGGGGAGGATTTCCAGGTGCATTCATTAATTAATTCAACAAGTATTTATTTTGTATGAAATAATGAAGAATTAAATGAGCAGAACCAAGAGAACATCATACACAATAACAACAATATTACTCAAAAAATAACTGTGAACAACTAAGTTATTTTGAGTATTATAAATACTCAGATCAGCTACAAAGGACCTGTGAAGGAAGATGATCTCCACCTCCAGAGAAAGAACTGAGAAATAGAAATGCGCATAACGTGGTTTTATGCACACACGTGCTGTGTCAAATGTTGGCCTTCTCTAGTGCAGGACAGGGGAGGAGAGAGGAAGGAAGATAGTTAAGAACTTGAAGTATAACCAAAAAATTAACAAAATTAAACAAAAGGATAATTTTTTTATCAGATGCATACTATGTTCCCTACACTGTGATAGGCTCTGGGGAAAAACAAAGACAAAAACAAAAACAAAAAAAGCACTCTCACGCTAGCAGAGATGCCAATGGGAATTGTGAATGGGTCAAAAGAGGACTGTCTCATTTGTACAATCGCCAACACACACATGCACGTCTTTATATACACAAAAATAGGAATGATTTTATTTTGTGTTGCCACCAAATTTGTAGCAATACTATAGTAGTTATCTACAGGCACAACCCCATCACAAAAATCCTGCTTGCTGCCTGTGCTGGGACTGGGATTTGAAATTAAATGACTTGCATGAATCATTCATTCATTCATTTATTTCCTTAAATAAGTATTTGTCAAGTGCCTACTCTGTTCTAGGCTAGGGGTGGGGAACCCATGACCTCAAGGCCACATGTGGTCCTCTAGGTCCTCAGGTAAGGCCCTCTGACTGAATTCAAACAAATCTATTCTGTAAAGTTTGGATTCAATTAAAAGGGCCACATTTGAGGACCTAGAGGTCCACATGTAGCCTCAAGGCCATAGGTTCCCCTCCCCTTTTCTAGGAAATATACAAGGTGCTAGAGATGACAACAGCAACAAAATCCAAATTTTAAGGTGTTTACATTCTATAAATTATTAAAGAGACGATTATGTAACAAAAAGGAAGGTACAGAAAGCAGAGTGGAGACGTAAACAGACATACACACACGCACATGCACACCCACACACATACACACACGCACATGCACACGCGCATGCACACACACACACACACACCATCATTTCATTAAGATTGCTTAGACCAGAAAAGCGCATGTTAAGTGCCAACAAGGTTGGGTACCTGCCATTTGCTGTCAATGCCACTTGTGTTCATCCCAAATGAAGCCCCTCTCACTTCTTAGCATCAAGAGCCCCCCAGCACTAGGACTATTGCTACTCCCATCTCTCCTGCTTCTCTCCACCAGCACTTAAGGACCCTTAGATAAACAAATGGCTTGGCTGGGACCTAATAGAAATGAATGGGCTGTAAGAAACAAATAAAAAGTGGGTTAAATGTTTTACATAGTACCCTGTTAGTATCCAAAAATACGGCCCTGAGCACTCCACCCCATTAGAAGAAATTCAGTCAACCTCCCTGTTTCTGCTAAGTTGTAGTACCTGAGCCCCCAACTGCATTAGGACTAATGAGAATAACTGCAGCCCCATTAGTCTGCCTTTACAACATTAGGAGGGAGTGAATCCTAATTCTGCTGTTAACACCAAAGCAAAGTGTTTGCATGCATGGCACTGGGGAGTGGGGGATCAGTTAGGGGGTTACAGCAAAGAGCTCAGAAGGGGAGGAGGAGGAGAGGGGTCACCCTGAAAGACAAAGATGTGAGGCTGCTTCTGAAACTCCACCTATGAGATGTGGATGCTGGCCCTATGACATATTCACGATATCTCCTGTGTGGCCAGGAGAGTCCCATCGCATCATTCTGTAATTACAACAGCACACTTAGCTTCTTGGATCAATTGGCAATTGTTCAGAGCAGTTTAAAATACCAGAAGAGGATCTTCAGCTGGAAAATAATCTTTTTTTAAGTCACCCCTCATCAAGCTCTGCTCCGAAGAGGCAGTGCTCAGGGATGGGAAGAGGGCCAGGACTGTAGGTCCATGAGGCCCAAGGAGACCCAAGGAGTGTGAGGTCCCCTGGAAGTTTAAGGTCCTGCTCTCTCTTTGTCTCTAGACCTACAAGCAAGGCACCTACTGCATCCCTTACCACACTTAAGAGTCTTGCATCTGATTCCTTTGGGTCCTGTGCTGCTTTCAATCGTTCCAGTAGGGTGAATTTTGTCTCTGTAACCAGACTGTGAGTTTCTAGAGAGTGTCATGTACTTCTCTTTAAAATACCACCCCAGAATAATTTAGCAAAGGAGGGCTGGACAGAGTGGAGAAAGAGAACAAGCATTTATTAAGCACCTGTTTTGTGCCAGTTATAATCTCTTTGATCCTCCCAATGACCCTGGGAGGTAGATATTATTATGATCCCCATTTTATGAATGGGGAACTGAGACAGACAATAGTTAAGTACCTTATCCAGGGTCACACAGATAATAAGTAATTGATGCTGAATTTGAACTCAGTTCTTCCTTGAGTCCAGGCCCAGCACTCTATCCACTGTGCCACCCACCTATTAGGGAATAGAGGACGGTACAAGAAATACTTGTTCATTAACTCTCTCCTGGTCACCATGGTTGTTATCTGACTAGACTATCACCCCTTTCCCCTGCCATAAATTTATATTTAGATTAGACTGTGACTATATCAGGGAAACTAGATGGCACAGTGGATAGAGTGCCTACCCTTGAGTCAGGAAGACCTGAGTTAAAATCCTGCCTCAAGCATTTACTAGCTGTGTGACCCTGGGCAAGTCACTTAATACTGTTTGCCCTGGTTTCCTCAGCTGTCAAATGAACTGGAGAAGGAATTAGTAAACCACTCCAGTATTTCTGACAAGAAAACCCCAGAGGAGTCACCGAGAGTTAGACACAACTGAAAACAACTAAACAACAACAACACAATTTCATCAGGTGTGGGACTGCCCATGTGAGAGGGCAACTCTTAGGACGACGGAGTCAGAACTGGAAGAGACTTTTGTCACATCCAGTCAATAGTTAAGGACAGCTTTTAAGGTCCCTCCCAGCTCTAAATCTACATTTTTATCCTACATAAATGAGGCTCAGAGAAGATATAATGTCCTTGAGATCACATATCTGATACACGGCAGATCCGAGGGATTTGAACCTGGGGCCCCAGACTCCTAATCCAGCCCCCTCTTACTGTCCCACTTCATCCATCTGTTTTTTTTTCTTTTGGAGGGGGAAAGTAGGGCAATTGGGGTTAAGTGACTTGCCCAAGGTCGCATGGCTAGTAAGTGTTAAGTGTCTGAGGCCAGATTTGAACTCAGGTCCTCCTGACTCCAGGGCCAGTGCTCTACTCACCGTGCCATCTAGTCTTGAGGAATCATTAAATAAAAGAGAGCTCAAGTGATTTGCTTCTAAGTAAATGACCAATATATATCAGAGGCAAGACTCTATCCATTGTGTTGCTCTACCTCAGAGACCCTTAGTACTAACAATAAAGATTCCTAAAAGTAATAATAATAATGTTGATGGACAGCATGGAATAGAGACTAGAGAATCAGCCTCCAAGTTGGGAAGATCTGTGTCTGAGACCTTCCTCTTTTACATACCATACAAGACCACCAGTCTCCTGGCTGTTTCATGAACTAGACATTCTCCCTCTCAGTGCTGGGCATTTTCTTGGGCTGCCCACATGCCTGGGACTCTCTCCCTCCTCCACTCCCACTAATGACCTCCTTGGCTTCCTTTAAGTCCCAATTAAAATCCCACCTTCTGCAGGAAGCCATCCCCAAATCCTCTTAATTTTAGTGCCTTCCCTCTTTTAATTATTTCCTATTTATCTTGTATATAGGGTAGCTAATAATAATAATGCTTAATAAATGTTTATTGAATTGAATTGAACTTCTTGGTGCAGCAGGAAACTCTAAAAATCTAAGCTGTAGAACAGCTGCTTCTGTGCTTTGGGGGTACAGGTTCCCTACATCATTGAAACCACAGGTCCGAACAAAAAATGTGAGCCTCCTACATGTATCCTCCACTAAAATCCTCAGGATCATTGATTTAGATCTAGAAAGGACTTCAGAGGCCCTCTGGTTCAACTTCACACAAATGAATCTAAGGACCAAGGAAGATAAGTGACTTACTCATGATCACACACGTAGCAAGGATCAGTCATGAAATTAGAACCAAGATCCTCTGACTGTAGCACCATGGCCCTTTCCACCACATCTTATTGCTTCCCACTGCCATCTTTGAGGCCTTATTGTAGTATGGGCTTTCCAAGGTGATGCCAGAAGGTCCTTTGCTGTTCAGTCATTTTAGTTGTGTCTGACTCTTTGTGACCCCAGTTGGGGTTTTCTTAGCAAAAATACTAGAGTGGTTTGCCATTTCCTTCTCCAGCTCATTTGACAGATGAGGAAACTGAGGCAAACAGTGTTAAGTGATTTGTTCAGGGTCACACAGCTAGTAAGTGTCTGAGGCCAGATCTGACCATAGGTCTTCCTGATTCCTGCACCAGTGCTCTATCCACTATGCCACCCAGATGCCCAACAAACAACAATAACAACAATTACCACTACTACCACGACCACGACCACCACCACCACCACCACCACCACCACCACCACCACCACCACCACTACTACTACTACTACCACCACCACCACCACCACAACTAAACTTAGAGGGGCTCATGAACAAAGGTTGAACACCACAGACTCATAAACAAAAATTGGCCACCACAAATTCAAGGGAATACTGGCCTTAGCATTACAGAGTCCAGCTTCAGAGAGGAGCAGATCCCAGCTGAGTAACTCATCCAATAAAAATGCTGTGCCCGGGGGAGGCTAGGTGGTGCATTGAATAGAGAACTGGCCCTGGAGTCAGGAGGACCTGAGTTCAAATCCAGACTCAGACACATGACACAATTTACTAGCTGTGTGATTATAGGCAAATCACTTAACCCCAATTGCCTCCAAAAAAAAATACATAGTTAGGGGTGGCCAGGTGGCTCAGAGAGTAAGAGCACCGGCTCCAGTGTTGGGATGACCTGGAGATTGAATCCAGGGCTCAGACACTCAGCACCACACCCAGAAATAACTGGCCATGTAACCTTGAGCAAGTTACTTAACCCTGATTGCTTAAAAAAAAAATGCTGTGCCCAGGGCATGTGAAGTCTCCAGGAGGAAAATCCTAGAGGCCTGAGCCTTTGCAATGTGTCCCTACCTATGTACCTCATACCTACCAGACAAATGTTTTCATATTTTGTTAGGGGACAAAGGAGACCATTCATGTTCATAGTCAGTTTATCACTTTGTTAACATATTAATCTAATTATCTCTGTTCTCAGTCTCTTGTTCTCTGAGAGTTAACCAAAGGAGGGAGGGGTCAGCTAGTACAAGACCAACCTATCCCTCTTTCATTTAGTTTAGAGGAGAGATAGATGAGGAAAAACTTGGACCATAGAGATGGAAGGGAATTTTAAAACAATCTAGTGCAGGGGTGGGGAACCTGTGATTCAATCAAAAGACTGCACTTGAGGACATAGAGGGCCACATGTGGCCTTCATACCATCATACTCTAAGTTTGTGCCCATTCTTCCTGAAGACTTAATGTGTATTTGTGGGATAGTGTGGCTGAGGCTTATGGTGGGTATATAGGTGAGAGAGTGGGGATATTTTGTAGTTACTATTCTTAATATACTATCAAACACACAACTCACAGGCTGCCATTCTGGTTAAATATGTAAGTGGGAAATACTTAACAGAATAAATAAAAATACAATAGACCAGAGGTGATGTTAATATGTGGTTTTCTAAGTCAACATGCAGCCCACAGGCATCCTTATTACAGTTTAAAGGTTTTCTTTCTAATTTCACCTGACATCATTGTACTAAGGCACAGAAATCTATCTGTGTAGGGTGACCTTGGCCCATGAAATTTCAAGGATCTTTTGAAGTATTTGTGAAGTAGATATGCAGAGATCTTCCCAATTAATGAAGCATTTCACATACACTGTCTCACTGGACCCTCACAATAAGGGTATGCTGTGGGTGTGGGGGGGTACATGTTATTAACCCCATTTTATGGATGAGCAGACTGAAGGCCAGGAAAATGAAATTGCTTTTCTAAAGTCACACCACTAGTAAGGTTCCAGGCCTTTGCTGCTCCTCCTTAGAGAGCAAATGGCTGGTCTAGTTTGCTCACTTGTGGCCACACAGGACTGGGGGAGGGGCAGGGAGGATGAAGAACAGTTGTTAAGGCTTTTAAGGGGGGATAGAGGTGGTGGTGATGGCTTCATCTCTTGATTTTTCTCCAGCCCTCCCTCCTCTAAGCTTTTCACGTAGTTATTTCAAATTGATGTGTCCCAAGGCCCCTGAGTCATTTTTTCACTCAATCATTGTACTATTTGTCAAATGTCTCCAGCATATCCTGGCACCTGTCCAAGGACACAGTGATGTCCTACAAAGTGAAAACAAAAACCAAAAAACTCCTGGGTAGTTGCAGAGCTATTGGCATATCACACAGAGATAGAGAGGTTGTCCTGGGTTAGAGGCTAGAACGATGAGGGGGTATGCAAGAAGAAAAGCCCTCCTTATTGGTGAGGGTGGGAGTAAGGCTCTGAGAATGCAGGTGGGAAAATCACAGAATAATTTTCGTTTAGTCTATCATCCCTCTGCCTTCAGGACACCTAAATCAACCTAGATTGATGAGAATCTATTCTGTTTTTAAAGACCTCAAGAGATGATGGCACGGGAAGATTGCATTTATTAGCTACAGGAAAAGATGACTAACCTTTTCCTATAGTTAATAAGCTCCATTTGTAGAAAGATCCTCCTTTCAATAAATGAGGCTAACTAGAGCTCTTATGCTGTGGTATAAGCTTGTTCATTTTAGTTTCTGTGCTCGTTAGAGATGGAGAACATTATCTATACGAATTTGGGATTGTCATTGTGTAGGGGAGTCAGTTTGGTGGAGAGGAATTCACACTGAACCCACAAGTTGGGAGATCCAAGTTCTAGCCCTTGTTCTTGCATTGATTGGTTATGTGACTTTGGACAAGTTGCTTAATAATTCTGGGCCTCAGTTTTTCCCTTTGTAAAACAGAGGATGACTCTAGATCAGGGGTGTGGAACCTGCAGGCTCAAGGCCACATGTGGCCCTCTATGTCCTCAAGTGCAGCCTTTTGATTGAATCACAGGTTCCCCACCCCTGCACTAGATTGTTTTAAAATTCCCTTCCATCTCTATGGTCCAAGTTTTTCCTCATCTATCTCTCCTCTAAACTAAATGAAAGAGGGATAGGTTGGTCTTGTACTAGTTGACTCCTTCCTCCTTTGGTTAGCTCACAGAGAACAAGAGACTGAGAACAGAGAAAATGAGATTAATACGTTAACAAAGTGATAGACTGACTATGAACATGAATGGTCTCCTTTGTCCCCTAACAAAATAACGAAAACATTTCTCTGGTTGAATTGGAAAGGAAGGTTGGAACTGGCTGGGTGAAAAATTGCCATGCCCCTGGAGGCTTTTAAATAGTGAACTCTGACTGGCCTGGTATCAGATGATACAGTTCTAGAGTCTGGAACAGCTTTTTGGGGAAAACCCTGTCTCTATGCCATACAGTTCTAGAGTCTGGAACAGCTTTTGGGGGAAAACCCTGTCTCTATGCCAAAGGGTAGTGAGAAGAGGGGCAGAAGGGATTTTCTTCCCTTCATATCAGCCATGATATCTAGCAATGGAGCTAGACTCAGTGGAAGACACTGCATCTGAGAGTTTTAGAGTTTCAGGAGATGCAACTGAGGGACAAGAAACACATTTCCCAAGTAGCTTTAAGAAGCATGATGGCTAGTGGCAGAGAAGAGACTGACCAGAGAGTCAAGGAAACACTGGCCCTAGCAATCCCGAGTCCAGACTTAGAGAGTATGTATGTCTAATGGTACCCACCTCTAGGGTGGAGGCAGGAGGGGAGGAAAAAAAAAAGGGAAAAAAAGAAAGAACTTCATATAACTTTCCTGTATATTGATAGGAATAACACGTTGTTCGTAATAGATTTGCAGTTTCATGTGCAATCATCTTTTTTAATTGTACTGTGTTATGGAAATGTTTATTTTGTTCCATGAATTGAAAATAAAATAAATTTGTAACTCATACACAAAAAAAGAAAGAAAGATAGCAAAGGTTAGTTGCCCTCAGAGGGAAGTCTGTTTCATTAAGTGAGGCCCCAGACAGTATGGATACAACAGTACCCAAAACAGACCTTGAACAAAGAGGACAGGTTGTCTTTCCTACCAGACTTTTCTGTCCTTTTAGTGAGAACTATACCAGAAAGAAGCTTAGAGAAAAAAATAGAGCTAAAAGAGGTCTGTCTTTAATGAAAATGGAAATAAAGAGCACAGGGAAAGTACAGACTAGAAAGGAATAGAACAAGATAGACCAGGAAAAAAAACAGTATCAAATGGAATGGAATAGAACAGGAGGGAGAAAAATGGGCTGAGTGAGTTAGAAAGAGTAAAAATGAAGCTGGGTTTAAAAAAAATAGATAATGAAAAACATCCAGACATGCTTGATGTGCTGGGCTTTTAGGTGAGTGAGTTTTATTTATATGTGTCATTTCCTACATTTTATTATTCTCTGGCAGAGGTCCTGCAGTGCCATAAAGTGGAGTGAGGGAAAGGGGAGGGGGGGATGCTGGTAGAAAGGTCTCTGTGGCAGGGGTAGATTGAATGACTCCCCTGAGCTCCTGTTTGCATTCAAAGCTGTGGTACCTCTACCTACCCCACCAAACCTGTCCTTATATGGAAGTCCCGGTTTGTTTGTGGACTGAAGGAGATCTGAGGATCCTGGTCCTACAGTGAGGGCAAAACACTACAAGTTCCTAGGGTCTCAGACTTCCCAGGCACTGATTTTTCCTCATTCTTTCCATTGTCCATTTTTCCTCAACCTGGCCTTTAAAACTTCTGATAGGAAAAAAAAATCCTCCATGGAAAATGAGTTTCTACTGTAGGGGCTTGAGAACCGGAAGACTTGAGTTTGAGTCCACTGATGAGAAGCCGCCCACCACTTTCATTATGCCAGACTGCCTCTCAGGGTAAATAAATTAAGGAAAGACAGTAACTCACACTGGATTTTTTTTAAAGGTTCTGAAGAATTTTGCAAGTGACTATAACAAAGAGTTTTACTTGAAACTTTTTGCAATCCATCTCCCATCTCTATGTTTTCACACTGGGTGTCCCCCATGCCTGGAATGCACTCCCTCCTTACCCGCCATCTCATAGGGATCTTGAAGATGCATCTCAGGCACCCCTATCTTCATGAAGCTTTTCCTGGTCCCCCCAGTTGCTAGTGCCCTCCTTCCCAAACTACTTTCTATCTAATTACTTTGCATATATTTGTATTTATTAACTTTATATGTATGCTATAGATGTTTTAATGTGTACTTGTGTTCTCCATTAGAATGTAAATTCACTGGGAATTGGGATTGTTTCATTTGGCAGCTGTGTGGCTCCTGGAGTCAGGAAGATATGAATTCAAATCCATCCTCAGATAATTGCTGGCTGTGTGACCCTGAGCAAGTCACTTTACGTCTGTCTATTTATATGCCCAGAATTGAGCACAACACCTGACATATGGATAATCCTTAATAAATACTTATTGATGTAACGATTGATTACCAGTTGAAAATCTCTATATGTGAACATGACTACAGTGCCTTCACTAACCCCACTGCCTATTCTGCCTGATTTGAGCGATGGAAAGTTTACCATCTAGAAAACCTGAACATGAAAATTACGCCTGTATTCACTGGCCAGTTTGGAGCCCACACAAATATACTCAATGACCCACTTAAAGCATCATTAGTCCTTCTACTAAACCTTAACTAAATGCTTATAGTCCCTACCCTATCCCTTCCTTAACCAAGGAATACAACCACTGTTTGATTCAACTCAACAAGGATTTTATTAAGAGCCTATTTTGTACTAGGTATTCTACTCAGTGCTGGAGACAATACTAATAAGAGTTAACATTTATAAAATACTTAAAGGTTTGCAAAGTGTTATACATATTAACTCATTTTATCTTCAGAACAACCTCAAAAGACAAATACTGCTATTATTCTGATTTTACAGACGAGGAAACAGAAGCTGAGTGGTAAAATGACTTATCCAGAGTCACACAGTCAAGAAAGTACCTGAGCCAGGATTTGAACTCAAGTCTTTGTGACTCTAAGTCCAGCACCCTATGCCCTGGACTGCCTGGGAACACAAAGAATAAAGCAAAACCAAAATAATTCCTGTCTTCAAGAAGCTTATATTTCACTGAGAAGATAGAGCATGAACACAGATAATTATAATAGAGAACAGGGAATGAAAGAAGCAAAGGGAAAACAGGCCAACATCTCTAAGAATACTTCAGGGATGAGAGAATGGTGGTATCTGGGAAACTCAGGAAAGGCTTTGAGGAGGGGATAGCAACTGAGTTGAGACAGAATTCAAGTTAAGGATTGAAAAAAGGTGTGTTGAGGAGGAAGTACACTCTAGGTGAGGACTGGGCAAGGGGCTGGCTAATGGGGCACAAAAGTGATGGGAAATGAAACATCCAATCCATCTGCGCAGAGGACAAGCATTCTGGGCCTCAGAAAGCACCCTGACGAGGAATCAGACAGAGCTCTAGGGACACCAGAGCCTTAGAAATCAGGCCTGCCACAAAGAGGCATGTCCACATGCTGTACATGTGGCCTCTCTTTTCCTGCCATCTTGGGATGGAGCTAGAAAGCTGTTGCCAAGTGGGAGTTCATTCCAGTCTTTAGGGACTTTGAGCTTCTTGATCCTTTCCCACTGTAGTTCCTAATAGGAGTAAATCAAGGCCACCCCAGGATTGTGGAAAGTGACAGATCCAATCAATTTCTACATCCCCAATCCCACGGTTAGCAAGTTCCTATCTCTTGCTCCTCTAATCCCCACGTGCCTGAAGAAAATCCCTTTCCCTTGCTATATCTCCCTTTGTTCTCATCCCTTACCTTCCCAAACTTCTTTCCTCCTTTTCTATTGTACCTTACGTGTACATGTTGTTTCCTCTAATGGAACATAAAATCCTTGGATCAAAAACTGTTTCATTTTGTCTTCATGTCATCAGCACCTACCACAATACCTGGCACAGAGAAAGTTCATAATAAATGTGTTTTGGTTGATTGAATAAACTTTCCTTGATCCTAGTTCTCTTCTGTCTTCCTTCCTTTTTTTCTTTCCTTCTTCCTTTTTTTCAAAAGTAGCACGAAGGGGCCTAGATGAGTTACTACTGGCATTATTGGAGAGAACTTGCAGATGGATGAGACCACAGGTGCATTACTGAGTGCCTTTTTATTACTCCACTAACATTATCTTCCAGGCCTTCATCATGGCGTAGAGCTGTCCCTGGATTCTCAAAAGCCAAACTGGGGGAGCACAAGCTCTGTTGAGTCTCATATAACTGGAAAGGCTTTGAGTAGGGGTCTCATGATGAATCTCTGGCATCTGAGGTCCAGACTAGCTAAGTTGGAAAAACATCATCAGAATGAATGAATTTCTCCAATCTTTCCACATGGGCTCAACAGTTATAGAGGCGACCTGTTTCAGGGGAAAGAATAATCTATTTAGAGACAAAGGCCCTGATTTTAAATCCCATCTCTGCATCACCACCAGCAGCATCTTCATCATTATCACATTCACATAGCACCTCAGTTTTGTAAAGCTTCATACACACACTATCTAATATGATCCTCAGAACAGCCCTGTGAGGCAGGTGCTGTTATTAGCCCCCATATTTTAGATGAGGGAACTGAGGTGTAGGGTGTTTGAATGTCTTGTCCAGAATAGGTAGGATTTGAACTCAGGTCCCCGTGATTTTTTAAGTCCAAGACTCTATCCACTGTGTCACCTTACGCCTGTGTGACTTCTGGCAGGACACAGCACCTGTGGGACTCAGTTTCCTCATCTGTAAAATTAAGAAATTGGACTAAATGACTTCTACGATCTCTTCAAGCTCTCTAGACCCTGATCCTACTTACCAAATGTTTGTGATATTTACTGACAGAGAAAACATCCCCACTGACAAAGTCTCAGATGCTGAAGTAGAGGTAAATTTTAATTATAGACTTAATAATCATCCACAAAACAACCAGTCAAGCAAATTAAATTTAAAAATGAAGCAACATATAAAATGATCAACCCTGTGTATTTGCAGTTTGTTGAAAAGGAACAAAGAATATACTCTGAGCAAATAATGATAAACCACCAATTCTTTTTTTTCTTCCATAGTATCTTCCAGTGTTTCTTCCACAGTATCTTTTGAAGCAATAGAAGCAGGGGTGGGGAACGTGTGGCCTCAAGGCCGCACGTTCCCCACCCCTGTGTAGAGTATTGTGGAAAGAACACTGGACTTGGGTTCAAAACCTATCTCTGAGGTAAGGTAAGATGAAGGGTGAGACATGCATTCTCAAACACACCCCCAATGATGAGAGCATATATTTGTTTTGCTTGACTAAACTGGTACAAGGGAAGGTTTCTTTTTTGAGTCAGGGGGATAAAGTTGGGAGAGAGAGTGGGTGGATAATGATAATGATGTAAAAGAATTGTCAATGAAATATTTAAAAATTACACAGAAGAGAACAGAAGGGAACTTCAGAAGGGGAAACAAACAAGTGGGTTACAGATGATACCATTTAAAAAAAAATTTAATATAAGGGGCAGCCAGGTGGCTCAGTGAGTAAGAGCACCGGCTCCAGTGTCGGGATGACCTGGATCAAATCCGGGCTCAGATATTTAGCACCACACCCAGAAATAACTGGCCATGTAACCTTGAGCAAGTTACTTAACCCCGATTGCTTTAAAAAAAAATTTAATATATTGGTGGACATGGTAGCACAAGCCTTTAATCCCTCCTACTGAGGAGGCTGAGGCTGATGGACCACTTGAGCTCAGAGATTTTGAGCTATAATAGGGTTAAAGTTGATTATGTATCTGCATTTCCTTCCTTCCTTCCTTCCCACCTTCCTTCCTTCCTTCCTTCCTTCCTTCCTTCCTTCCTTCCTTCCTTCCTTCCTTCTTTCCTTTTCTTTTTTTCTACCTTTCTTTCTTTCAAAAGTATTATATATGATGAGCTATACATATCACCAATCTAATGAGCTTTCCCAAGAGTGGAGGGCCATCATGATGCCTAAGATATCATAAGCTTACTGTGTCTGTAACAGAGCAGGTCAAAGCTTCCATTGCCAGTCACCAGTGGGGTTGGCCCATGCATAGCCACTGTACTTCCAGCCTGGACGAGATAGGGAGACTCAGTTTGCAACACCACCACCTCTCCCCCCCCATTAATTAATTAATTAATTAACATAGACTTGTAAAAATCAAACTGGAAGGAAGACTCATGGTTTCATATGCAAACATCTTTTTTCATTCTTTACATATAAAAATACTCATGATTGTCAGTGTTTGTTCAATTCATAATTTAAAAAAAAAGAAAGAAAAGAAAACTTTCCACTGCAACACCTGGAAAAAAAAATTAACTACTACCTTACTTTGAGGAAGCTATTTACCTCCTCTAGGCCTCAGTTTTCTCATCTATAAAATGAAGCAATTTAATGACACGATCTCTAAGGTCCCTCCCAGATAGGAAGCTATAATTATTTTTCTCCTGTGTCTTATCAAATTTTGTTGCTGATTTTTTTTTTGTCAAGACCTGAAATTTCCTTGGTGTGAGGAGATGCTTCCTGGACAGAAATTTTCTTCATCAATGTAGCTCAGCAACTCATCCATAACTTAGAGGGTTAGATTTTTTTGCCTAGATTACTAAGGGTGTAAGTGACTGGCCCAGAGGCACTCCACATAACCAGTATATGTTGAGCTTAGGACAGAGAGGCATCAGGAAAAGTGCTCGATTTGGGATGGGGAGGGGAGAGTGGAGAGAAGGATGGAGGAGCCTGGTTTCCTCTCCTGGCTTTGTGATTTTCTGCTTGTGTGACCTTGGCCAAGTCATTTACATTCTCTGAGCTTCAGTTACATCTGTCAAATGGGGGTTAGACTCTATGGGCTCTAAGTTCTTTTCCAACAGTAAATCTATGATTCCATGATCCCACACTTCCTGACTCCAAGGCCAGTCTTCTACCACAATACTATACTGCTTCTTTTTTCTGCTTATGTACTTCATTGATACAGAGACAGGGTATCCCAAAAGTCTTAGCTTGGTCCTACTCTATTAAAACATATATGTGTGTATATGCATGTATATATGTATGTGTGTATAAAAGCGTATGTAATTATGTATCAATGTATATATGTATAACTACATATATACATATATTAAAGTTTATGTATGCTTTATACATATAAATTATATATATAACATTATATATACATATTTATTATAGCTTTCTTTATATTTATGTACACATACAAAACCATACATGCATGTACATACATATATATTTTCATAGATATATAAACAACAACAAATTAATTTGTACACACACGTGTATACACATCCAAATTATTTGGGGTCCTAATGACATTGTAGATACTTTTCAAATCTAGACTCCTGATCTAGGGAAGGGATTTGCCCAGTCTTCGCAGAGAAAGGTCAATAAAGTCAGAACACAAAGTCAACAACATTTAGACAACAACTCCAAGCTCAAATTGGGAAATAAAGCAGAGTCTTTAAAATCGCTTGTTCAAGATCCCAGAACAAACTGAAAGTCATATCAGAACTAGAATCCAGACCCCATCTCTCCCAGATTACTAACCAACTCAGAAACTATTGGTTTTTAACACAGAGTCCAAGAGTAGCAGGCTTCAGAGAGAAGGCATTCCTGGGAAAGTGTAGTTACAGCTGCTAGGTCCTATCAGTTCTTCTCCAGCCCTCCAGTCTTATCCGTGAAATGTTCTAGGTTGCCAATAAAACCTGCAAAGAAGAACCTAGAGACCACCAAGGCTCTGACCTATCCAACCTGGTCTACTGTAGGAACTAGATTTCCCTTTCGGTTAGCTTCTCTCAATTTATCAATGAATCAATAAGCATTTATTAAGCACTAATTGTATGCCAGGCTCTAGGGATACCTTAAAAAATCAAGATAACTCCTATGCTAAAAGAGATGACATTCTACTATTCTTCTATATTCTACTCATATCGTTTTATACAACCTATAGCAGAGTGGCGGACAGAGAAGGGAGCTGTGCTAGGTAGTCAAAGGGATTACAAACAGAACAATAGGGTTGTGACATTTAATTAATTGTCATTTCCCTTCCAGCAGTAATGATAATATTTGACTATTGTATCCTCAGTAAGAGATATAAAATATGTGTTGGTGGGAGAAGGGGAAGCATCTCTCCCACGGGCAGAGCAGAAGATAGAATGCCCGCATTGGCTGTGAGGGACAAGCAAAGCATGATCTGGGGTCAACTAGATAGAGAGATGGCTAGGTGGTGCGATGGTTAGAGTGACAGGCCTGAAGTCAGGAAGACTCATCTTCCTGAGTTCAAATATTATCTCAGACACTTATGAGCTGTATGACCTTGGGCAAGTTATTTAACTCTGTCTGCCTCAGTTTCCTCATATGTAAAGTGAGCTGGGGAAGGAAATGGCAAACCACCCCAGTATCTTTGCCAACAAAACCCCAAATGGAGTCATGAAGAATTGGACATACCTGAAAAACAACTGAACAACAGGGCAATTTGGGGTTAAGTGACTTGCCCAAGGTCATACGGCTAGTAAGGGTTAAGTGTCTGAGGTCGAATTTGAACTTAAGTCCTCCTAACTCCAGGGCTGGTGCTCTATTCACTGCGTCATCTAGCTGCCCCCAAGGATGAGTCTTGAAGATAAATTAGTGTAGAAATATCACCATAAACAAAACTGGTTAATAATTCCCAACACATGGCCCACACTTTCCTGCTTCTACATCAGTGCTTGAGCTATTTCTCCCAACTTTGCTTGTTAACATCTGATCTGTCCTGCCCTAGACCAGATCAAAACCCATATGCTCCATGATATCCAATAATGATAATCACAGTTAACATATCTCATTACATTAGTAATACATTAGTATTTATTTACATTATCTCATTTGCAGCAAACCTGTGAAGTAGGTGCTATGATTATCATCCCTATTTTGCAAAGGAGAAAATTGAGGCTTAGAGGAGTTAAGTGACTAGATAGATAGATAGACAGCTAGAAAACTGATTATAGAGGCAGCTAGGTGGCGCAGTGAATAGAGCACTGGCCCTGGAGTCAGGAGGACCTGAGTTCAAATCCAGCCTCAGACACTTAACACAAAAACTAGCCGTGTGACCCTGGACAAGTCCCTTAACCCCAATTGCCATCCAAAAAGGAAAAAAAAAAGGAAAACTGATTATATGCCTCCTAGGTACCAGGATATTTTTCCTAAGCACCACAGATTGTTGTTGTTCAGTCGTGTCCAACTCTTTGTGATTGCATTTGGGGTTTTCGTGGCAAAGATACTGGAGTGCTTTGCCATTTCCTTCTGCAGCTCATTTTCTGGATGAGGAAACTGAGACAAAAAGACTTTCCCACAGTTTCAAAGTTAGAGTCTGAAGCTGGATTTGATCTCATGAAGATGGGTCTCCCTGATTCTAAGGGCAGCGCCACCTACAAATAGAGCTAAGAAAGACAGTCTCTATCCTCAAGGAATTAACATTCTATTGAAGGAAGACAACACATCAAATGGGAGGTAAGATGTCTGGAGATGGCTAGTGGAGGCCTCGTTCAGAACAAGAGGAGGTGAAGGATACCTATCGGATCCTGACTTTACAGGTGGCAGAGTCCAAGGTCCCTAAGAAGGGAGGTGAGAATGTTGCATGGTAAGGATATGGCCAGGAATCATACAGCTGAAGTGTCAGATAATATTGGAGCCCTGGTCTTATTCATTCTTTTGATCTAGCAGTCTTTCCACTTAATTACACTGCCTCTCTAGGAGGTCTTCCTTGGACTCCCCATTTGGAAGCAATTTTTTTCCCATTATCTGTTCCCACAGTACTCCATATTTTCCTTCTACCCTTATAATATTCTAATTTACATTTCACTCATCTTTATGTGTCTCTTTCCATAGCCCTACTAAGCCTTCACACCTTAAATTATAAGGCCCTTAAGTCAGCAACTATCTCTTATTTTGTAATCTCTCCCTATTCATCCCATGTACTAAACTACCTAATGTTTGTTGAATGAATAAACACACTGCTCCATTTTCACTTGTAAAATTAACAAAGGTATTCAGAGATTTCCTACCTCCCAAAGATTATTGCAACAAAGTCTTCACTGAAAAAAATCAACAATCAGGGTGGCCAGGTGGCTCAGTGAGTACGAATCAGGACTCTGATACTTAGCACCACACCCAGAAATAACTGGCCATGTAACCTTGAGCAAGTTACTTAACCCCAATTGCTTTAAAAAAAAAAATCAACAATTTATTGACCTGAACTCCCCAATTGAATGTATGCTCTGGAGATCAGGGATTGGCTTTTCCTTTTCTCCTCTTTGCATTTCTACCTTCACCCTATCCCCAGCACCCATCCTGGCACATAGTAGGTGCTTAATAAAAGTTTGTTAACTTGAATTAAATTGATATGAATCTAATTAAATAAAGCCAATCCATACACTACTTAAATAGATAATACCATTCATTAGGACAAAGGTTTCTTGTTTCTGATCAGCTTCTTTCCTGATAGACATATGTGGAATTTATGACCCACCCACTCCTACTCTAAAGAAGTTAATCTCCATAAAACCTGGACAATGGAAATGGAGAACAGAGAAATGGGCACAGCAGAGTCAGCTGTTTTCCCTGTCAGCTGTTTCCATAACTTAATTAAATTCCTAAAATTCCCCAATTACGTGTGAATATAACTATAAGGCATATGCCCCCCCTTAGCAAAATAATTCCTTTCTTTCTTCATATGTGTGTGTATATATGTATATACATACATTCATATATTCTTTTCCCTCCAATTACATGTTAAAGCAATTTTTAAACTATATTTTTTTTGTTTTGAGTTACAAATTTTATTCCTCCCTCTCTCCCTTTCTCCCCTCCCTTCTCCCTGAGACAGTAAGCAATCAGATATAGGTTTAATATAAAGAAGTATATAAATTGCATAGTCACATCCATTGGTCATACTGTCTAGGCAGAAGTTTTATATAGATAAACTTAGGTGGCTCCAAGACAGTGCCTGAGCTCACTCTGCCATTCACCCCAGGTAATTCTCCTACCTTTCCCCTTACACATAGAAAAACTGTATAAAAAGCCATGGTTTTGTCCACTGGTCAGCCATCCTTATCCAGAGCAGACCAGCCAGCTTGGTCATTAAGGTTGTCTTGCTAGCAGTATAGGGGAGCCCATCTGACTCTGCCCAAGGGGAGCCATGATCTAGCTCTGGGGGACTTTCCCAGACCCCTGTAAGCATGGACAGCTCTGAGCAAAGAGTTCCCATTGGTGTTGCCCAACACGATCCCTGGCTCTAGGGAAATACTGGTGTCTGTACAATAAACACCCTGTATTGTGCATCATTGCTGACTAAATCCAAGTTTCATGCATGGTACCAGCACTTCAAGTCACATTTTGACACATGTAATCACAAATTGTTAACATTTTATTTGGAAGCATCATTTTTTAAAACCTGTTTTAAAAATACTGTTTTCTTTCCCTCCTATCTCAACCCTACATTGAAAAATAAAAATAAAAACCCAAGTAACACATACGCATAGTCAAGCAAAACAAATTTCTGTATTGAATATGGCTCAACTTTGAAGAAAGAAAGGCATAATATAATCAATCAACTCATATTTATTAAAGACCTACAGTGTGCCAGATATCTAATTGAAAAGAATGATGCATTTCCTTTCTGCAATGAGCTTTCACTTGCATATTCAGAATTACATGAACCAAAAGTATTACATGAAAACCAGATGCATCCTCCATTGGATGGACCATAACTGAGCCAACTGTGGATGCCTGTAAGCAAAAACAAAATAAAATAAACGAAAACAAACAAACCCCAAATCCCCCAAATAACTCAAAGCATGCCGCTAACAGTCAAGTTATTTCCATATTAACACATGCCATTCATTATTTATTCTAATAATGGTCAAAAAACAGATTTTGCACTTTATGAAAGCTTTTTGTGGAAAACATCCCCTAATATATGGTAGGGTAATGCTTGGGGTTCTAGACCCATGAGCTTCCTTGACCCTCATGTGTATTTTTGCATTCAGAAAGTTACCTGGTGATTGGTTTGATAATAACCATCTCACTTGCTTGAATCAAAATAACCTGAACCTAATAATTGTCCCAAGAGAGACACCTGTCCACCCCCAGAATCTCCAGTACCTGGGTGAGGCCAACCAGTAGAGACCTTGACTCCATTGATTTCCCCCCTCAGATATGTAGTCAAAATGTAAGCAGAATGACATTGGATAAAATATTCTTTTCTTTGCTATGGTTCCCCCTCCCTGCACCCAACATGTGGCTCAGCCCCAACATATGCTGCACTTTGGACAGCCATATCCAGGTGTGCAGAATTCTGCTCCGTGGTAACATTTGGCTCAGAACACAACTCTCAAAGGCCTTAGATGGGGAGATGACGGGAATGCCTTGGTTCCAGCACATGCCCTTCATGCCAGGAAACTGATGGCTTGAAGAAGAGTGAGGGGAATGTGTTTGATCAGCAGAAGGAGAGGTGCAAAAATATGCCCCATCATGACTCTTCTGCACTAGCCAAAAAAAAAAAAAAAGGCTCTGCCGTGGAAACCCTGAAGAATCCTTTGCTTCCCTGATGCCCCTTAGTAATTCTCTAAAGTCCCAGCTCCAGAATGATAAAGACAAGTCTTGGGGAGAGGAAGCAGAGAGAGAGCACTTCACGTTTATTCCTCCTTGAATGCATAGCATGTTTTCCCCGTTGAACCTGGGCGCTCCATTTATTTTCCACTCTCTCTCTCCCTTGGTGTGAGGACTATGAAAATATATTCTTACTCTGAAACTTGAGTAAATCATTAGGTGACACCCAAAGTTAAGTTCAAGGCTGGGGAAAATTGAATTTATCTTGGAAATGTTTTATTCTTCCAAAAGTTCACTCTGGTAAAGTCTAATGTATAGAAAAGCATGAAATACTATAGTTCCAAAATATGCAGGTTCTTATTGCTAAACATTAGGCCCCAGGGTCAGAATCCTGAATTCCTCTAGTCAACCACTCTCTTTAACTCAAAAAGCGCATCAACGTCTCTGCTAAATGGCAGTCTTACTCACATCTCATCTTATCATAATGTCACAAAACCCATAGAATTACAAATCAGTTTTAAGGCGAGATACATGACAGCGAAATATAAGTACACAAAAACTGCATTAACGATCAGTCTTCATTTGTCCTGACCGTTTCAACTTCCCTCTCCTCTCAGAACTACTCAGTGCCGGGCTCAGCTTGAGACTGTCTAAGATCCATTTTAGAGTGGACTGAAATATAAATGACAGTTCACACTACACATGAACATAGACAACTGTATAAAATATTTAAATAAAGACAGAAAAGAACAGAGGCGAGCCGCGGAGCCTTTGGCAGGCCCAGCCGTAGGGAATTCAGCAGCTTGAGATTCATTACAAATTTCATCTTTAATGTTATTTTTAGTGCAATATTTTGTAGCACTCAGAAGTAAATCTTGGTGTGCTGTCTCTCTCCCCTCTTTGGTCTGCTCCGGTGTCTGGTCCTTCAGTTTTGCTGAAACCTAATACATTTCCAATAAAATTGATTTGTGACGTCGCCAATGCCATTTGTTACTGTCCTCTGCTCTTTGATGTAATGGGATGAGAGGTATTGCAAGAGTGGGCAAAGTGGGACAGATTGTGCTAGACTGGAAAACATGTCAAAACGACCCTAAGAACCACTGGATTCTGCTTGGATGAGGCTGCCCCACTCATTGTTGCTTCCCACTTTGTTTGAGATGTGGCTCCCAAGCCTCTCCCTTTGGAGACTGCATTCTCACGTGGCCTCTGTAGATTTCAGTGGTCAAGATCTGAATGATCTCTCCTTCCAAGAAACTTTCCCTCAAGGTGGGACTGTCCTTTACGTTAGAGATTGTTGTTACTGTTTGTCCTTCCAGGAGGACCAAAGATATCAGGAGGGTGATGTCCAGATTTCTCTGTAAGGAAGTAACATCAGATTTCTAAGATGACAATCCCAGTTGTTTACTCTCTCATTAACAATCACATGCTGCTGGCTTGCTTACTCCTTTATAAAAGGCCATTCCATCAGATCATTCCTAAAGCATAAGCAAAGGGAGAAAACAGCCTAGAAGACAGTCTGTGATAGCAAGGCTGCAAGGGTGTCCCTTACCTCTTTGCAGAGGGAGATGCCATAGTCCTTTCATAGAGGCTGCTGAAACAGACTTTTGGCACTACTTTTGCTCAGAGCCTTATTTGGGTAGAGGTTCTTAACCTGGGATCCATGGACTCACCATGGATAGATTTCAGAGAGTATATGAGCATGGGTGGGGAAAATCATTTACATCCTTGTTTTTACTAGCTTCTAACTAAAATTCACTATTTCTTTCAATTATGAATATAAGCAACAAGATGCTGCTCTGAAAAGGGGTCCCCAAGCCTCATCAAACTGCCAAAAGGGTCCATGACACAGATAAGGTTAAGAACTCTGGTTTAGAGTGTGCTTCTAGGTGTATAAGTTAAATTAATAATTGGAAAGAAATGAGTAGATTGTTAGTCTCCTACCTTTCAGGGAAATGAAATCTGAAATCAGAATCATCTCCCAGAATGCACTCCTTTCTCACCTCCTAGCCTCTTAAAATCATCAATTTCTTATAAAAGTTCACCCAGACACCACATCATAGAATCACTAAATTTGAGAGCTAGAAGTGATAACAGTCGCCATTCAGCCCAACCCATACACAAAAGGGCCATCCATAATAACATATCTGATGTTACTATCCAGTCTCTACTTAAAGACTATGCGAGGAAGAAAAACCCAAGACACCTTGAGACAGCCTGGGCTGATGGTCAATAGCTCTAACTGTTAGGAAATTTCTCCTGATCTTTCATGAGACCTTTCCTCCCCTCCAATCAGTAATTTTCTGGTACTCCTTGCCATACACAATTACCTTGCATTCTCTATATTTATATTCTATAGAGTCAGTGTGGTATAGTTGATAAATGGTTGGCCTTGGAGCCTCAACAACTTGGATTCAAGTCTTTCCTCTGACTCATACTCTTTGTGTGTGACCCTGGGCAAGTCATTGACCTCTCAGGGTTCTGAGACAATTCTCTAAATTAAAGAGAAAGTACAGACCTGCAGTGGGTCTAGAAAGAATATCTAGTTAGTTAGAGGGCACAATGGATAGAGAGGTGGACCTGGAGACAGGAAGACCCAAGTTCAAATCCAGACTCAGACACTTGACAACTGTACAACCCTAGGCAAGTCACTTAATCTCTGTCTGAGTCAGTTTCCTCGTCTGTTAAATGAGGGAAATAATAATATCTACTTCTCAGGATTCTTGTGAAGGTAAAGCAATATGTATAAAGTGCTTTGCAAATCTTACAATGCTTTATAAACGCTACCTATTTTTACCAGTGATTCCTCTATGTTGTGCATGTTATCTCCCTCTGTAAAACGTAAGCTCTGCTCTTGGGGGGCAGGGATTTTTTTTTCTTTTTTATTCTATTCTTTATATCCCCAGTCCCTAGAACAGTGTATGGCACATAACAGCTTGATGACTGATTGATCCTAAGGAAACCTCAATTCCAGCCCTGGCTCTGCTGCTAACTGTGAGATTTTGGGGAGTCACTTAAGCTCTTTGAGTCTCAGTTTCCCCATCTGTAAAAAGGTTCAGAACTAGATGACCTCTAGTTGACTGCTTCTACTTCTAAAACTTATGATTCTATAGCAAATTAATCAGGGGGAGTCATGGGTTTCCCCTAATTCAGGTACTTGGCCGTTAAGTCTTGAATAAGTATGATTTTTCCTTCCTTTTTTGTATCCTTCATTTCAGCTTTTCATAGGGGGCTGAGGCTAGGGAAACAATGCGTATGTTTGTAAGTGGGCAGAAAAACAGACATTTCTTTTTCCTCAGCCTCGGGAAGGAAACAGGAAGGAGTTGGCCCAAATAAGGTTGGTGAGACCAAACTATACAAGGTAAAGTATCCTCCAAAATGATAGACTCTCTCCCTTTGTACTATCTCATTCCTATCTCACATCCCCATACACCCACCTCTCTATCCTTATAATTCCCTAAATAACTAACACCTACTCTCTGCTCCATTCAGTTGGATCTCTTCCCTATCTACCCACAGATAATACTCATTCTTTTTTTTTTTTTTTTGCTTTTTGGAGGGCAGTTGAGGTTAAGTGACTTGCCCAAGGTCACATGGCTAATAAGTGTGTCAAGTGTCTGAGGCCAGATTTGAACTCAGGTCCTCCTGACTCCAGGGCCAGTGCTCTATTCACTGCTCCACTTAGCCACCCCCACCATACTCATTCTTGATCCCCTTCTCCCCAACTGTCCCAAATTACCTGGTCCTTTACACACCTTGGTGCATCCTAAATGCTCCCTAACAATCTAGATAGATTGCTAGATTTCTCCTCATGGCAAAATTTCTCCAAAGTGAGAGTGCCACAGACTAATCTGTATCCAAGGGTTTCAAAGTGACCTGTAAGGAAGATGTGGTCAGAGCACTCCCCACATCTGGACTACCTGGCACATCCAGCAGGGCACTGAGCCACAAAAGGAATGGTCCAGACCGTGTCTGTAATAGATCCTAACCCAAACCTGTCAGCAATAGAGATTTCCAGTTCTCTCAGCTCCAAGGAGAATTCTAGGACCCTGAATTGAGATGCCCTTTCCTCAAAGGAACCTGGTACAAGCCAGGATCATGAGCCAGCAAACCCAGCTTGGGAATGGACTCCTCTCACCTGAGATTCTGGTGATGGAGGCAGACTATAAAGGAATAGAGTTCCAGCTCTGGCACTATGCTACCCATGTAAGCTAGAACAAATCGTTTCACCTAATTGAGAAAACTTAGTTTCTTCTTCCATTGAATTGAGGCAGGAAAAGGTGGAGCATAAGAAGAATAGATAAGGGTAGAAAAAGAAGTTCGCTGCACTAACTGTTGGCTAAGTTCACTCTCTTATATGAGATTTTATGATATAGCCTGCAATAGGGAAAAGAATACTGGATTTGGACTCAGCCAACTTGGGTTCAGATCCTGATTCTGCCACTTACTGTCTGTGTGACCTTAAGAAGTCCTTTAGTCTCTTGGGCACTCAGTTTCTTCAACTGTAAGCTATGAGAGTTTGACTAGATGACCTCAAATACTCCTTCTAGATCTAAACCTATAATCCTATGAAGCTGTATCACCTACACCTCTATAACATGGGTTTATGGGAGGGAAGCACAATCTAAAATAATAAAGAGTAAGAACCTTTCTTGAAGAAGGGCACGTCCCCACAGGGACCTTCCTCATAAATTCTGCATAAATTTCCAGCTTGCCAGGAGTCTAGTGGAGCCAGCTCATATAGAGTGGTTAAATTTTTGGTATGGGCATTTACATCTCAAAAATTGGCAAATGCTATAAATCAGGGATTAATTTATTGTTTTGTTTATTGAACTTAAAAAGTGATTGAAAAATATTAATAATACAGATAAAACTTAAACATGCATCATGCATACATTTTTCCCCCAGAAGAGCTAGTTGTTGGCTCCAGTATCCATTTCCCCTCACACCTCTGAGTGTTACTTCAACTCGTGAAGGTAGTATGGAGTAGGGACAAGATCTTTATACTGAACTTGAAAAGAACTATATTCTCTATGTTCTATATGATTGCACATATATAACCTATACCAAATTGCTTATTGCCTTGGGTAGAGGGAAAGTGAGGGAAGAAGGGAGAAAATTTGAAACTCAAAATTTTTAAAAAGTGAAAGTTAAAAGTTATCTTTATATGTAATGGGGAGGGGGAGATTAAAACACTTTAAAAAAAGGAAAGAAACAAAAGATGGACAACAATTATTTCACCTACAAAACGGAAACAATAGTTCGGGCCCTACTCATCCTACCTCTCAGGGGTGCTTTGGCCATTCACTGAGCTATTCATCCATTCAGTTAGCAAGCATTTATTAAACATGACTAGGTTTCAGGGACTATGCTAGATACCTAGGAAGGAGACAAAGACAGAAACAAAACAGTCCCTGCCCTCAAGGTGCTTATACTCTATTGTGGGAGAGGAGCATCACCATCATTATCAGCAGCAATAGCAGCATTATCAGCAGCAGCAGCATCATATAGTGCCCTATAGTTTACAAATAGCTTGTCATATTTTAACACATGAACACACATAAGTAAATACAAAGTACATACCAAGTAATTTTTAGGAGGGAACCACGGCTACCTGGGGAGATCAGAATCAGTCTCCTGAGGAGGGAGCCCTTGAGCAGAGATTCCAATCTAAGAGATGGAGGTGAGGAGGAACCACCAGTATTGTAAGCCAAGGCCAGAACAAAATCACCAGGATAAGAGATGGAAAGTCATGTAGAGAGCACAGTAAGTATAACATTTTGGTTGGAATGTGAAGTGTGTAAAGGGATAGAAAAGGACTTTGAAAAGTCAGACTTGCAGGGTGGCTAGGTGGCACAGTGAATAGAGCACCAGCCCTGGAGTCAGGAGGACCTGAGTTCAGGTACGGCCTCAGAGACTTAACACAAAAACTAGCCGTGTGACCTTGGGCAAGTCACTTAACCCCAATTGCCCTCCAAAAAAAAGGAAAAGTCAGACTTGCTAGATAAAGGTATTGTTGTTCAGTGGTGTCTGTCTCTTCATGACCCCATTTGGGGTTTTCTTGGTAAAGATACTGGAGTGGTTTGCCATTTCCAGCTCATTTAACAGATGAGGAAACTGAGGCAAACTGGGTTAAGTGACTTGCCCAGGATCACATAGCTAGTAGGTGTCTGAGGCCATATTTGAACTCACAAAGATGAATTTTCCTGCCTCCAGACCCAGAACTCTACCCACTGCTCTACCTAGCTGATGTAGCCCATCATTAGAATTAGGGTCGCAAATTGACTGCCTTTTGGTTGTTTTAAACTAGATATTCCCTTTTGGCCAGGGAGAGAACAAGGTGACTAGCCGTGCCTGACACACAGATGAAGAAGGCTTGGCCACTCACTGGTATTTCCCAAAACAGCTCCAGTTCTGTCCAGTGGCCGAGGGAGGCAGCAGGAACAACGTTCCATGGGTTGAGTCACAAAAGGAAAGGGCACTTACATGCTTTGATACATTTCTGCTAGATTAACCCGCAGTGGGGAATTTACCCCTCCAGTCACATGCTTTGTCCCTTTAATCTCCTTTTGTGTTTCTTCACTGACCCCGAGCATGTATTTGACTTGTGACCCTATTTCTGTTCACGAAATACAGGGCCATCTGACCGCACATTCACACAGATGAACTGCACAGTGGTGATGATCACATTGTAAACCCCCAGGCATTTAGTCCTGAGGAAGGAGTGGCTATTCTCCCTGAGGCAAGCCACAGACTGCCAGGAAGAATCCTGCCTGTCTTTGTCTATAACTCTTCCTCTGAAATTTTATTAACAGAGAGACAAGCATCCTATTGATCCATTGTTTAGATGGCATTGGAAAGGGAGGCTGGGCTGGGAGACCATAGGATTATAGGATCATAGCACTTGGAGCTGGTAGGGCTCTAAAAAGTCAGAGGAGCAGAGGGGCATAGGCTGAGAGCCAGGGTGTACTTCACAGTCAATCTAGTCTAGCGTCTTCCTTTTACTGCTGAAGCTATTGAGTCTAGATGGGAGTAAGGAACAGAATGGGACTTTGGTCACAGGTCCTGTGACTTCAAATTCAGTGGTTTTTCTATTGTATCAAGTTGCTTTTCCAAACCATCTAGTCTCCTTATTTTCCACACCAATAAGCTGAGGACTAGACAGGGGAAGAGACTTTCCCCAAAACACATGGCAAATAGCAGAGATCTGAACCCAAGTTCTGGCTCCAAATCAAGATGCGTGGTTGTTCATTCTTCATTTTTAAAGAGAGTCAGTGAAATGATGGGGTGATGTCTTGACTTGCAAATAAATTGGATTTCAGTGAGGCAGAGTTGTACAAAGTACTTAGCCTTGTTCTTTCTTCCAGAGCCATCAAACTCCAGTGGGAAGGCAAAAATCAAGACAATTGGTGGTGGCCAGGGATACAGTGGATGATCTTGGCGTCTTCAATGCCTGACCAAGCTATAAGCACTCCACAGATCCTGCTTTGGCCTCCTTCATAGCCACAGGAACAAATTATTCTCATCTGCCCATTTCACTGAGGGAAGTTTTCATGTGGTTGGGGTAGATATCCCCCAACTCACCAACAGGTCTGAGGCCTGTTAGTTACCTTCAACCTGCTTTAGCCCACGTGCTGAGAGAGTTTTTAAATGAAAGTTGAACCCCAAATAAAAAAAACTCCTTGAAGGTAGGAACTATCTCATATTTGTCTTTGTATCACCAGAATCTAGCATAGCACCTTACCCATTGTAACTACTTAATAAATGCTCATCGAAAGAAAGAGTAAGTGAATGAATGAATATTCTTTCTAATTCATCAACTGCCTCGGGGACTCAATAATGTGAATACAGCTTGGCCATGTGAACAGGACATAGAGGACAAAATTGAAAGCCTGACAATCTAGTCTCTGTGGATTAATTTTGTATCTACCACTCTAGATCAAGTTGTTTCTAGGAAAGAATGGAGCTTAAAGATTGTTTTGAATCCTAGTTCTAATAACTGTCTACTGTTTCTTGTCTATACATGGGTTTTTATTGTTTTCTGTTTCATGCAGGTGAATCCTGACTTCCAACCAGACTGTCAGATGCTAAGGAGGGACTATCTTCTTCTCTTGTCTCTCCCATAGCGACTAGCGCAGAGTTGGGCATAGATGAGGAGCTCAGTGAAGATTTTTTGATTGGTTGAGCATCCATCTAAAAGTTGGACATTGTATCCTTTGCTCCCTCCTCCATAAACCACAATTCTGTTGGTAGTTGGCTGGTCACCCGGTAGACTGACATAATACAAGTACAAGATGGTTCCTGATACTAATAACACCTGCCAAACCTGTGGCTGCAGAGAGAGAATAATCTGTCACTGCCGAGGTCAGGGAAAGAGGGAAGGCTGTGAGTGTGCACATGCACATGGGTGAGGGGAGAGAGCAAGCAAGCACTATGCGTCAGGCGTGAGCTAAGTGCTTTACAGATATTATGTCATTCAATCACGGTATATTGTAGGACACATTGAAATGGGGCTATTAGAAATCTTTTTTTTTTTACATATTGTGTACACACATTCCTTTTTAAATTTTAAATTTTTTAAATTTAAAATTGTTTTTGTCTTTTTGGAGGGGGGAAGTCAGGGCAATTGGGGGTAAGTGACTTGCCCAAGGTCACATGGCTAGTAAGTATGTCAAGTGTCTGAGGTCAGATTTGAACTCAGGTCCTCCTGACTCCTGGGCCGGTGCTCTATTCACTGTGCCACCTAGCTGCCCTGACACACATCCCTTTGTAAAAACAGGAAGAGCACAATTTTAATTTCCAAAATCTTGGTTTTGACGCATAATGACACCTTACTACAACAGCTGTGCTCAACAGTGGAACATGTAGCTTCACATCAGGACAGGAAATTCTGGTTGCCAAAGCTGAGCAAGACCACTGGATAGTATATATATAAATTATATATATATATATATATATATATATATATATATATATATATATATTATTACACTGGATATTACATTATTCAAGGGTTAAAGCTGTTTGTTTGTTTGTTTTGTTGTTTCCTGGGGGCTGGACATCAGTTTTTGAAAAGTTATTTACTTCAGAGAAGAAATTGTTTTAAAAGGAAATACAAGGACACAGTAAATAGAGCACTGGCCCTGGAATTAGGACCTGAATTCAAATCCAGCCTCAGACACAACACTTACTAGTCATATCACCTTAAGCAAATCACTTAACCCCAATTACCTTGCCTTCCCCACTCCAAAAAGAAAAAAAATATATACAGCATAGAGAAGCAATATGGTGTTATCTGTAACCATACCCAAGGGAACTGAGTTCAAGATCAGTTGAGCTCCCATTTATATGTGTTCTTTTTATTCTTTGCAGAAGCAAACTCTTTGCAGGAAAAAACCATATAAAAGGAAAATCAGGCTGAAGACAGTCATAAGAGCATCATGGGTGAACACAGAGAAGAATCTGAGAGTGAACTCGTCCGTTGCTTCTCATTTCTGCAGTGTTTGTTTTCATAATTTGCTTTGATGAAGAAATAACAATCAAATTAGTCAAACTCTTTCAAACCAGAAAGAAAATTTGCATTTGGACCTAAGGCTTCTGCCATTATTTGAAATGGATCATTGATTCCCCCACCAACACAAAACCCTATGTTCCTGCCTGTTCACATTCCCAACATATGTGTCCCTGTGGATTGAGTCTCCATCAGAAAGGTCTTTTCTTCCAAGACAATAGGATGACTGCATGTATTCACTCCAGGGACAACCTTCAGGCCACCCACACAACTGAAATTCTAGTCCTTTTTGTAAAGTCACGGTGATGCCAATACAGACAATTATGATGTACACACAGAGTGGACTAGACTGAGCATGGGGAACTCTGGGTTCTAATCCCAGTTCTGCCACTCAGTAGCCATGACTGATTTTGAACAAGTCCATTCTATTTTCTTCTAAAGTCTATTTCCTCAGCTGTATAATGAATTGAATGACCTCTAAGTTACTTCCCACTCTGATGCTCTAGAATTCTATGTTTATGGGTGGCATATGTCTAGTTCAGGGTAAGCTGGGGCAGCCTACATTTGACTCTTTGTTGTTCTACTTTCCAGGAGCACAGACATATGATTATTTGTTAAAAGAATTGGCGATGTTTTTCCTACAGGAAAAAAGCAGAGGAGAGAATTTTTAAAAATTAAAGCCATCTACTAGTTTCAAAGGTCTCTTTTCTTTCTACATGTAACTCCAATGAGGGTTACTCTAGACTTATTCCACTTGACCTAAGTGGGAAGAACTGAGAACAACATGTGGGAGAAAAGCAAAGTCTATCTAGATATAGGGAAAATATTCCTAATAACTAGAGCTGCCAAATGTAGAATGAAGTACCTTAGAATATCATGTGTTTCTTTTCACTGGAAGCTGGATGACCATTGGTCCATAATGTTATAGGATAGATACTTAGTCAAGTATAGGTTGCACTAGATCACTTCTCAATTCTCTTCTAATGCTGAGATTTTGTAATTCTATGAGTTGGAGTGTGTGTACGGGTGGTGGTGGGGGTGGTACACTCAAGTGACTTAGTGCCCTTGGTGTCCACATAATGCCAGCTAGGATTGCCATCTGTGGCTTAGCCCTGGGTGAGCTGAACCAAGAGTCTAGATGTAGTCACAGCCCAGGTAGCCAAGCTGACGCCTTGCCTTCTCCACTCTTTTACCCAATACTCCTTGCAGCCCTGATGTAGCCTAGACTGTCTCATTTATAGCCCCAGACCCAGAGCCATCTTGGCTCCCAAGGAGACACTACCTCAATCTGAAGACTATTCATACTGAAAGAGGTACATTTGGGATAATCTATTACAACAGAACCACAACTAATTTTTCCTCTTGCTTGTTCACAAAAATGAATTTACTTTTGAATTACATATTCAAATTACTCATTACAATTCAAATTACTTTCAAATTATGTTTGTCTGGGTTTCAGTGCTTCATAAGGACTCCCCTGCCTGCCTCTTTCTGGGGTTATAAGTTATAATATTTTTATTATGATAAAAAAGACTCAAAGAGCTCCACAGACATTAGCTAAATTATCTCTAAAACAGCCCTGTGCTGAGCATGCCTATTCCTTCCCCCATCTCCCACTTCAGATGGAAGGAAACTGAGGCAGAAATGTAAAATTATTCAGGGAAGATTACAAAGGGAACCAGAGCCAAAGCTCTGTCCAGAACTTATATGGTATCCATGTGTGCAGGAGCTATTCCCAACCTAAAATGGCAACCTTGGAAGTCATCAGTATAACTCGTGAAACTGGATTTTCATGGCCATGTTCTGTCCTGGTTCCCCCTCCTTCTTAGTCTCCTTTGCTGGATCTTCCTCCAAGTCATGCCTATTGGCTTCAGGTGTCCCCTTAGGTTCTGTCCCAAGGCCTCTTTTCTTCCACCTCTATGCTATATTATTTGGTGATCTCATTAGCTCCCAGGATTTTTAGTGTCATCTCTATGCAAAGGGTTCACAGATCTCTATAAATAGCCCCATGCTAGATTCTATAAATAGCCCCGTCCTATGCCCACATCAAAGAAGCCACTGTGCTCTAGGAGCAAATCAGAATTGTGGTAGCTCAAAAGAAATATGAGATAAACAAATTTAGAGACATCTCCCTCCAAAATGGTCATATGGACTGTTTGCGCCCAACCTGTGGTAGAGCCTTCCATGTTTGCATTGGTATGATCAGCCACAACCACAGTCACTGTACATTGACCCAACATTATGATGTCATTTTGGTTCTCTTTGAGAACAAAGGACAAACAACGACAATAACAGCAACAATATATCACCATTATCACATCATCATCCTTGTTATCATACTATTTATCACAGTCACTATATTCCCAATCCCATCATCATTAATTATCACTAATCACTAACATCATCATTATGTCCTTTCCCAAAATTGTCCTTCCCAGTATCACATAACTATCACGTCCATCCCCAAAACCATTGTCCTTAATCATCACCATCACTCCAAAGCAACATGGTATAGTGGAAGGCTCACTGGATTTGGAATTAGAAGGTGTGAGTTTAAGTATCAATCAAGCAATCAATAAAAATTTCAGCACTTTTTATTTACCAAATACATTTCTTGGCCCTACCACTGGCTTTGTGACTATGAGCAATGAAATTCCCTGCTCAGAGACTCAGTTTATTCAAATATGAAACAAAAATAATACTATCTGTGCTATCTATCCTGAAGAGTGCTTGTGAAACAAACATTTTGTAAACTAGAAGGGGATATACACACACATACACACACACACATTATTCCTAGCATCATCATGGCATTTTTACCATTGCCAACATTGTCTCCACCACCACAGCTACCACCAATCAATTGCCACCATCACATCACTACTGCCAGCATTAGACATTACCAGATAAACATCAGAAGTCTAGTCTTTGCCTGGGGTATTGCCATAGTCTTTTAAATGATCTCCTTGACTCACATCTCTATCCACTCCAATATATTCCCCACTCAATTGCCTAAGATTTTTCCTAAACTATAGGTGTGACTCTATTACCTCTTTCCCTCTACCCCTACTCAGTAAACTCCAGTGACTCCCTATTGCCGCCAGGATCAAATAAAAATTCTTCTGTTGGACCTCTGAAGTCCTTCACAACCTTGACCTTTCCTATCTTTCCAGTTTCCTTTATATCTTACTTCTGTCTACTCATGGTGCCGGGTATATCCAGGGCAATGGAGCTTTTATCATTGTGATAGGATATGGCACCAAAACTCAAAGAGTTTAGGATATTGGGCCAGATAAATGAGCCTAGCATGATAAATTATTTGGGTAAATGAATACAGTTGGACCCTATAGCATCTCCTTCCCAATTACACATTGAGTTTACAATGTTACTATTTCCTTTCTTTCTCAACATCAGATTCATATAATGGTCCTTCTGTATTTATTTACTTAGATCAAATTTATATTACACTAGGTTCAAGCATATGTCCTCAAAGTATAGTGTACTCTAAGTTCATTGAGGTACATGTGAGCCATGGTTTGCCCTACAGGAAGTATCACTATCATGGATCAATAATCTGTGAAATACTATTGTATCAGCAATGCCATATTCACAATGCCTATAGAGATTACAAATATGCTGATATAATTATCCATCACAAAATATGTCAGGTTTGCCATTTGGGGAAATAAACTAGAAAATTTATTAAGATACCAAAAGACTGAGTCCCAAAACCAGAAAGTGAAAGCCATCAGAGTAGTTATGATATTGGCACAGGTAGATAAAGTAGAAAGCACCCACATTTTCAAGCCTTTAAAACAGAACAGGCTACCTCAGGCAAAGGTCCTCCTCTCCCCACTCACAGCAACCACCCAGTGTCCTGGAAGTGTGCTCCCAGCAGCTCCGGCCCCTGGCAGTCCTCAGCAGGAGTCCTAACTCAAAAAAAAAAAAAGGCAACCGCCACCAACTGCCAACCGCAGGACCGTTAGCTCGGCTTTTCACTTTCTCTTGCTCTGCTATGTCAGCACGTCCATGGGGCATGGGAGATCTTTAAATCCCATAACGCTTACAACTATGTAAATGTGTGCTACTCCCATCTTCAAGGCATCAGTACTGATACTATCAGTCCCAATACCACAGACTATGGTCACCACAAACTATTGTCGTCAATAGTTGTGTGTATGTGTGTGTGTTTTTGTGTGTGTGTGTCTGTGTCCGTCCCTACCATTACCATTGCCAACCTTACCACCATTAACACCAACCTGATTATTCTATGCTGTGCTTTTATTGTAAATGCAATGCCCATAGATTACAAAAAGAAGAAAATAATCCCCGGAAGCAAATGGATACACCAAAGAGGACACACCAAGGAGGATCAGATGCTTTTCTGGAGGAAAATTTTATTTTGATATTTTTTTTAATTTTAAGCTCAAATGCAAAATGAGAACAGAAGAAAAAAGAACACTTCCATGTACACAAGAGACCATAAGAGAGGATTCAATGTGAAGCAATACATTTCCATTTCAAGAAAATGTTTATAATAAATATTACACATTGTTTTCAAAGCTGCCCAGCTTTTCTTTGCTTCCTTGTTGATTCTTTTGTTCTATGCTGTTCACTTTTTACTTTATTTACTTTATTTTCCCCCCGCCCCACCCTAAAGAGGCTATAATTAAGCATGTATATATTTACATATACATAGATATCTATAAACATATACCTCTATACACATATACACTCATATACATACATGTAAGATCATGCTATGCTTATTTCTTCCCATCATCTGTTTCTCTAAAGGTGGATAGTATCTTCCTTCAAAAGTCCAAGTCTTCCCATGTTTTTCTAAATCAACCAGCTCATCATTTCCTATACCACAACAATATTCCAACCCAATCACAGCCTATGTGAGAGATTATCCATGAAAGTTTTTGTGTTAAGTGTCTGAGGCTGGATCCAAACTCAGGTACTCCTGACTCCAGGGCTGGTGATCTATTCACTGAGTCACCTAATCGCCCCCTTATAGTATAGTTTAAGGTCTGATACTGCTGAATCTACTTCCTTTACATCTCTTTTACCTGATTTCTTTGAAGTTTCTGAACTTTTGTTCTTCCAAATGAAATTTATTATTATTTTTCCTAATTCAGCAAATTGTTTTTAGTAATTTAACTGCGATGACATTGAATAAATAGATTACTTAGGTAAAATTGTCATTTTAAAAACTATATTGGCTTTACCTACCCATGAACAATAAATACCACTTCAATTATTTAGATCTAAGTTTATTTGTATAAGTGTTTTATGTTTATGTTCATGGTTCCTGTGTCTGTTTTATCAGGTATACCCCAGGTATTTAATACATTCTAGGTATTTTAAATTGTCTAAAACAATATAGAATAACATTTTTAACACAGTGTAGTTTCTCTATCTTCACTTTTGATTAAATCTATTTTAACTTTAATTTTGTCTGAGATCATGATTACTATCCCTGCATTTTCTACATACTAATTTATACTCCTGCCCTTTATTTTATCTTTGTGTATATATCTCTCATTTTTATAATGTTTCCTGAGAGCAACATATTGTTGAATTCAAATTTTTAATCTGCTATCTATTTCTGTTTTATGGGTAAATTTGTTCCATTCACATTCTAAGCTACAATTACTTGTTGTGTATTTTCCTCCTTCCTATTTTTCCTCACTATCCTTCTCCTCACTCTATTTACCCTATCCCTCCACTCCTCTGCTTTAGTTCTACCCTCTACCTTGCCCTCCTATTACTTACCCTACCCACCCCTCTAAGAGTCCTTCCCTTATCCTCTCTCCCCCACCCTATCGCCTTGCCCTCTTATTTTTTTCTGAATTAGAAGACTTTTATACTCTTCTAGATATATATGTTGTTCCTTCTTTAACCCATTCCCAATGAGAATAAGGTTTCAACACTACCTGCCTTCCCCCCACTAGCTTCTTCTGTATTGATTTTTTTCCTTTTATGCCACATTTGTATGAGATAATTACTCCTTTTTATCTCTCCCTACAGCTTTATTTTTTTAGAATCACCCCATCATACTCAACTCAGCCCACGCCTTTCTTTCAAACTACTCAAATAATGATGACAATCATAGGAGTGCTGCGAATATTTTCACATATGAAGTAAACAATTTGACCTTATTGAGTCTCTTATAATTGTTCTTTAATGTTTACATTATATTTCTCCTAGATGTTACATGTCAAATTTTCCCTTAACTTCTGGAGTTTTTTGTCACAAAAACCTGAAAGTCTTCTGAGTTCATTAAATATCCATTTCTTTTTTCATTCAGGATTATACTTAACTTTGCTGCCTAAGTTACCCTTAGTTGTAGCCCTCAGCTCTTTATAGCCTAGAAGAAGATCGTGGTATGAGAAAAATTTCTATGTACTTTTTCCTTTAAGAAAAATGGGGTGGAGCTTTACAATATTTTATGTGAGAGGGGAAAAAAAAAGGCAGCAGTATAAGAGTGGAGAAGAGCATTGGACTTGGAATCTAAAGACCTGGGTTCAAATCCCTTCTCTGTTACTTGTTATCTGTGCAAATCCTGTTGGGGATTTGTTGGGGCAAATCCTATCAACTCTCTGGACCAGGTTTCTCATCTAAAAAATGGAAGAATTAGACTAAATGACCCTCTAAACCTAACCAATGCAACCCTCCTGGGTCTTCAACTGAAAAATCCTAGGTGAAAGGACTTAATCAAGGGCCCACATTAAGTCAAGGAAAACTTATGAACCCAGGACTCCCATTTCACAGATCCAACCTCTGGTGACCTCTTGAGCTCATATACAGGAAACCAGGAACAGCACAGTGAGTGTCTTGTCAGAGACCCCTTGGAAATTTGACCCTTGCAAATACCAAGATTTAATGAGATAAAGAAACAGCCGAAATGTTAAGAATCTTCTCTCCTCTCCAAACCAGTTACATTGTTAAACCTAGATAGAAGTTCAATACAGATTTATGAGCACAGGCACTACAGTACCCTTCCAGTCCTCTCATGACGCTCTGATAATGTTATCTGTCCATTTTATACCAGAGCCTCCTAATAAAATCTATATCTTCTCTCCATGGTATGAATCAAAATTGCTCCCATAGTCACACTCTAAGCACACACCCAGCCAGGGAGTAAGTTGGTAAGCTGTACAAGGCAGATGCTCCAGGTAGACTTTTTCTTTGCCCCTAGAGCTGAGGTCAATGCAGTTTGGGCTAGAGTTAACAACAATTTCCTAAGAGATTCACTGACTGCCCATTAACAGTAAGAAATGTTACCCCAGGACCCAGTGTCTTTCCTTAGTTCCTTCATTTGTAATAATAATAGCTTACATTTATATACCCTTTAACGTTTACAAAGCACTTTACATACATTATCTAATTTGTTCCTTACAACCACTGGTCAGGTAGGTGCTCTGGGTACCTAAGTCATTGACCCCATTTTACTGAAACTGAGGCTTCAGTTACATGAAATGATTTTCCCACCATAGTCACATGTCAGGGCCAGGATTCAAATCCTGGTCTCCCCAACTACATACAAGTCTAGCACTCTGTCTATATCATATTCCCTCTGGGATGTAAATCTAGGACAGGACACAGACTGCCCTGCCCTGTTCCATGCTTATGAGAACAGGGAAACCATTGATAACCAAGAAGTTCTCTGACAAGTTTCTCCTCAAAAATTTGACTTTCCTTCCTCCCACCCCCATTCCCTGTTGTTGCTGGATTGTGCTATTCTTTGTATAATTTTGTGTAACTTTGTACAACCCTTTGTATAATTTTACATAACCTTTTGGCCTTTCCTTTTGAAGCAGTTATGAAAATAAGTACTCTGCCCTAGCCCTAAAAGAAACCAGGTGGGAAATCAGTCAGGACGCTGAAAAGAAATTCAGTGAGCTGCGCTTTCCTGTTCTCTCTCCTGGGTTTTTATAGAAAATTGTTTCTTTTCGCTGTACATAAATGCTAAGGAGGTTGGAGGACTGGGAGTTAACAGTGATTGGGCATTATGGAATTGAGCCTGGGAAGGCCTCTTGTAAAAGGTGTGTTGGACAGGTGTTTGGAAAAAAAGCAAGACAAATCTGGAGTGGGGAAAGAAGAAGGGGGAAGGGCATAGGAGAGGGAAGTACACTACTCTCTCTAAACTGACTTACATAGGGAAGGATATGCACTATCATATTAAATGTCTCTAACCTCTTCTTTGCTATGTTTTCCCAAGTCCTGATTAAATCCTTCCCTAGGTCAAAGACAACTGGAGTTTGGGATTCTATTCTAGGCTTCATAGTTTAGGAAGTACATTGAAAGAGAAAGACAGCTTAGTGAATGACTACATTTTAAAATTAAAAAAAAAAATTTCAGAAATGTAAAATCATTCTTTTTTTTTTTTTAAAGCAATCTGAGTTAAGTAACTTGCTGAAGGTCACACGGCCAGTTATTTCTGGGTGTGGTGCTAAGTATCTGAGCCCGGATTTGATCCCCAGGTCATCCTGACACTGGGGCTGTTGCTCTTACTTGCTGAGCCACCTGGCTGCCCCTAAGCAATTGGGGTTAAGTAACTTGCTCAAGGTTACACGGCCAGGTGTTTCTGGGTGGGTGCTAAGTGTCTGAGCCCGGATTCGATCCCCAGGTCATCCCAACACTGAAGCCAGTGTTCTTACTCGCTGTGCTACCTGGCTGCAGCCATAAAATCATTCTTAGCTCCCAGGGCGTACAAAAATAGGAGTGAGCTTTTGGGCAGTAGTTTGCTAATCTTCCAATGTGTTATGGGAATGAGAATCTAAAGATCTTCCCTGCCCCTAGGCCCTTTGATAGGCTTAAGTGACTCTGAGAACCTTCCCAGAATTGAAAATATACTCTGCCCCATAATAGGCTGAATGTGGTCACATGGAGCCTGTGGAGGAGGCTTGTTTTTTTCAGGAATGCCCACACCTTGTTGCTTTGTGATTGGGCAGTGGGTCAAGAGGGTTGTCACATTCTCTGAGCCAGGAGAAGGCTATATATACCCTGATGTGAGGTTTTGTTTTGGGGCTCACTTTGAGAAGAGTTGTATGATGTGACCAGACAAGACTCTGGGCAGCCGTTGAGCCCCCCGGCTTTGAAAACCCAGATGTTGGTGCTTCTCTCTCTGGTAACTGACTAGGTATGGATGTCATAGTCAACAGCTAGAAGCCTGTCTGCTGATCTGTTTCTCTGTCTGCTTGTAACTTCTGCTTGTAACTTGTTTGTATTCTCTGAATTTCAGGGTGCTGACTTTTTTTCCCCTGAACTAGGTAAAAGACATATGTTTGATTAAAGCAAGATTGTTAACCCATTTTGAGTTGCTTTCCTTTAGAAAAGCAGATCTAGTGGGGTCTAAGTGGTGCAATGAGTAAGAGCACCGGCTCCATTCAGGAGGACCTGGATTAGTTCCAGCCTCAGATACATAACACCCACACAAAGTAACTAGCCATGTAACCTTGGGCAAGTTACTTAACCTCAATTGCTTTAAAAAAAAAAGAAAAGAAAAGAAAAGCAGATCTAAGAACCCGTGTTGGCAGCCACCATGGGTATGCTAGGGTGCTTGCTGCTACACATGTAGTGGACAAAGCTGATATGGTAGCTCCAATTCAGGAGATCTGGTTTAAAGTCTTGTCTCTAAGGTGTCTTATACTACCTATGTGGCCCAGGGCAAGTCACTAACACTCTTTGTCCCACAGATAAATATCTAGATTCTAAGTTGCAGAGTACTTCCCTATCTGCACTAGTATAGTACAAAAATAAGCATTTACATAACACCTAAGATGTGCCAGTCAGTTTTACAAATATTATCACATTGGATGCATAAGTATCTGAGACTAGATTTGAACTCAGTTTTTCCTGACTCCAGGGCCCAGTGCTCTATCCATTCTGTCACCAGTTCTAATAGAGGGAATTTCTTCGTCAGGACTTTTTCTATACCAATAAAATCACAGGTCCAAAGCTCTCCTTCTCTCTCCCCCCATACTCAAAAAAATACCAGAAGATAATAACCCAAATGGTACAATTAATAATAGCTAGCATTTATATAACTCTTAAAGCTTGGTAATACATTTTACAAATAGCTCATCTAATCCACACAAAATCCCTGTGAGGTAGGTGCTGTTATGACCCCCATTTTACAAATGAGGAAACTGAGGGCAGGCAGTTGTTAAACAATCTCACAGATTCACACCACTAAGAAATGTGTGAGGTTGGATTTGAACTCAGGTCTCCTTGGCTCCAGGTCCAGCGTTCTATTCACTGTGCCACCTAGCTATGTATTAAAATCATGTCATAGTAGAAACGATCTTGAGAAATCTAAGGGGGAATGTGATGACTCTTCAAATATCTGAAGAGCTGTCCTGCAGAAGAGGGAGAGGGACTTATTTGTCTGACCCCAGAAAGCAGAGGTAGGGTCAATTAGGTAAAGTTTCAGAGGCATATTTCAGCTGAATATCATGGAAGATTTCCCTAACAAATTGGAGCCATCCAACAATTTAGAGATGCCTCAAGGCTTTTGAAAGAATTCAGACAGACACTAGATGACTACCCATCTCAGACACTGTGGAAAAGAATCCCTCAGTGTGTGAGAGGTTGGACTAGGTGACCTCTAAGCTTCTTTCAAATGGAAGATTCTTTTAATTTCTAGGCAAAAAAGTCTAACCTAAATCCTGCTGCCATTATGTCCTTAATAAAGGCAGGCCACCCTTTATAAAACAACCCATCCCCTATTCAAGATTCACTGAACCTGAGCAAAGCTAGACTCAAAGATCCCCCACTTAGCACGATCCAGAATGGAATCTAGTTGGAAATCCAGGCTGGTGCCAAGAAGGTGGGGGAAGGAGTAGATCAGCCTATTTACACGTTTTTAATAATGTGTTTAAATAAACCATCAGTGCAAAGTCAGCTGAGCTTTTTCAGCCTCATCACTCAAAATTAGAATTGACTCATGTTTGTTGTTAAAACAACCCCATCTCCGGTACAGTATAGCATTTCCCTTTTCTGAAGGCAGTGCATTTTCTGCATCTTTAATTATAAAAATGGAGTCATCATCCCTAATATTAGAGATGTTTCTGCTAAGAAATAAGATGCAGATTTCTCTCTCTCTCTCTTTTTCTTTCTTTTCTTCTTTCTTGAGATTCAGCAATTGATGGTTTGGTAAGGATTTTACAAAATATAATACTTTTCCCTCTTTGGGGGAAAATTGAATCATAAACCCAACTTTCCTCCCTTCTTATGGAAATATTTATGACATGTCTACTAAATAATATATTTGGAGATGGCTACAGTGGTACATATTGCATAGGCATAAAAGAAGATACAATATCTTAAATTATGTAAACATAATTAGACTGAGAATTCTATCATCTACTTTCATTTTTAGCTTCCATTTTCAAGGTACAATACTCTTCCTGGGAAGATTCGAATATTTTCCTAGCATTCAAAATATCAAAACTCAACATTGCTTTCTCATATTTTCCCCATCCCTCCAAGAATATATTTTCACCCAGCATATATTTCATGTCAATTAACTTTAAGAGGAAGAATTCCCTTAAGAAGGAATAGAATTTTCCCTATTTTGGCCTTCTATTTTATGAATAAAATGGGATCTTAGCTTGAAACCTTGGGCTCATCTTAGGGGAGCCACAAGTCAGGCAATCTACAGCAGTTAAGTAAGTCTCCTTGAATAAGGAGACTTTCATTTTTGCTTGGGTATTCCTGGCACCTAGCACAGTGTTGGGCACATAGGAGGTGCTTTATAAATCATTTGAATTAAATTGAATTGACCAGCTGGCTAGGCTGAAGGGGAGAACTCTGCCCTGAAGAATGTGAGAACAGAATCTGAAATTTTAAATTAACTCCCTTTTTTTTTCCTTCCAGGTTTCCCTTTGCTTCTTGTTCTCATTTCTCAGTAAGGCGTATTGGTTCAGCCACTACAGTGCCTGAAAGAACACCCTGCCAATTAACACCATATGACTAATTCAGACTAATTGTCGGGGATCAAATAACAACAAAATATTTCCAGCTGACAGTCGACTATTTTTCCAATTGTCCCTCTGTACTATATCTAAGTAAACAGTTGTTCCGCTTATCGAGTCTGGGGAAAGACATGAATCACTTGCTGAGGAGAAACCACAGAGACAGCTGTTGCTTATTAGGAAGGGCATTTGGTAACCGGGCCTCTGGACATGGTTCCAGAGCATAGGCTGGTTGGCTTTATGTATGTTCCCATCCTGGTAAAGGAAGGTTGGGTCCCATTGGTTGTCCAATGATGGAACTAGCCCTATCCCTGGGCAAAGCAAGACCCTTCCTATAATGAAATTATAGTGTATCCAAAGGTCCTCTACCCCCAAATGCCTCCTCTCCTGGCCTGCACCCATGCCTGAAATTCCTGCCATTAGAATCTCTCCCTTGAGCCAAGACAATGTCCCCAGAAGGCCCCTGCTAAAACAAAAATGTGAGATCTGAGAGGGTAGATATTAACCCATTAAGCAACTATAAACACTTTAAGACAGATTAGCATGTCAAATTGAAGGCAAGGAAAGAGGAAAAGATCCTAAAATATAATTTAACTTGGTGGAACTTTTCCTTATTAAGCCATCCAAAAGGAGTACTTAGGAATGAGAGGGTAGTGAAGATGTTGGAAACAAGTTCTAATTTGCTAAAGATGAGAAGTAAAAGTTGAAAGAAATAGAAAATATCTATGGTCTAGTAGGGCATAGTACTTAGAATCACAAAGTCCTGAGTTCAAATCCTACCTCAGATACAAGCTATGACCCTAGCTGTGTTACCTGATTCCTTTACTTTGTTTTTCGTAGACCATTAAAATGTTGCTAATCATCAACTAGAAGTAGCCTAGTGGATTTGGCATGTTACTTGGACTCAGGAAGACCTGAGTTCAAATGTGACCTCAGACATTTACTAACTGTGTGACCCTTTCCAAAGTCACTTAACCTCTGCCTGCCTCAGTTTCCTTAACTGTAAAATGAGGATAATAATAGAAGCACCTACCTCAAAGGGTTTTTGTGTGAGTCAAATGAGGTAAAACAGTATTTGTAAAGTACTTAGCACAGTATTTATTTCCTTGTTTCTGTTTCCTCATCTATAAAATTTGTTATTGTTCAGTCATTTCTGACTCTTCTTGACCCCATTGGGAGTTTTGAGTGGTTTGTGATTTTCTTCTCCAGCTCATTTTGCAGATGAAGAAACTGGGGCAAATGAGTTAAGTGACTTACTTAGGGTCACCCACCTAATAAGTATGTAAGGTCAAATTTGAACTCAGGTCTTCCTGATTCCAGGCCCTGTGCCTTATCCACTGTGCCAATTAGAGGGTGGGAATTAATAGCTGGAAGGGCCCTTCCAGCTCAGACTCTATAAGAACTTGTTCTTTTCTCCTAAGAGAGAGAATCAAAAGGTGAAACCAATAGGAATGAAGAGAGAAGTGAACCAAATCCCACCTCTCTCTGCTGTAGAATTTCCTCCCCACCAGTAATATTTTAAAAATGTGAATATAATGAGGGTTTGGTGGATTCCTAAGATGGAACCCCCATGTGGAAGGCACTGGGGACCTGCTTCTGGGAGACTGGAGGACCAGAGCATTCACGGACATCCTTCATTGGCCTATTATGGAGTTGGGAGCAACTCTTTTCCCATCGTCTAGCTGTATCGTTGAGTATTGACTGGGCATAGTCAAAGCTTTTCCTGTAGCCAAGTATGAGGGTGAAGAACTCCTTTATTCACAACTTGTAACAATGTGCTCTGAAAGGAGAGGCTCCTAAGGCCTCCTTCCCAAGCTCCCACCCCCTAAGCCATGTGGTCTTTTGAGTCATTGGCATTTTCTTTCTTTCTCTTCTAAGTGAAGGGAATTTTTTACCTGGGAGCTTGAGCCACAAGGATATTGGAATCCAGGAATCCAGACCAGCTGTTACAGCCAGCATAATACTAAAACCAAAAGTCCAGAAAAACATCAGAGTTCTAGACTTGAACTTGGTGGGACTAATGTTATGTAGGCTCTGTACTAAACCATGAGAATAATCCCTTCCCTCCTTAGAGAATGAGGTGATATAGGGGATGGAATCATGACCCCAAAGAGTTGGGGAAATCGATTGTATAACTGTTTGTACTTTATCTTTGAAGTAAATATCTCTTTGTAGAAGCTAATCCAACACTAAGTGGTTAAATGCAACTGAAGTGCTAGTCACAGGACCCCTTAAAAGAGGGGGGAAAACAATATGTAAAGTCATAAGCTAATGGCAAAGAAAAGAGAACTCCCAAATCCCACAGCACAGAACCCTCAGAAAAGGGGGATAAAAGTAATAGACCTGGCGCTTAGACAGCAGGCCCAGACATATACATATTACACACAGAAAGGAGATATTGATAGCTAAGCACACCCCCGCCACCTCCACCAAAGAAATGCACTTACAAGCTGAGGATGGTCACTTGGATTCTGTGGGGATGACCCCATCCATCTTCATGTCTACAAATGGTCAGAGGAATTAATGGTGAAGTTTACAGCGCTATCAGACTCAAATAGAAACCAATCCCCGCCCTGCAAACTAATCTTATTTATGTGGTATTGTATTTTTATTTATTTTGTTAATTATTTCTCATTTATATTTAATCTTAGTCAGGCCCCCTCAAGAATTTTGACACCTATGTCCTGGAAGGTAGAGAAATTACAAAGATCTGAGTTCAAATCCTGTCACACTCTTCAATAATTTAATTTCCCAGCATTCTAGATTCTAAACAACTCTCGAAGTTTATAAATTATAGAGATGAATGCCAGCTCAAATTGGAAAAAGAAGTTTTCTCACTGGGGAGTTCTCTTGACCAATGCAATTATGGGTCCAGTTCTTAAGTTTTCATCCCTAGCCCACAGATGGCCATAGTGCATTTGTCATAACCAAACTCATTAAATACACACACACACACACACACACACACACACACACACACACACACACAAGAAATAGTGCTACCCTCAAAGGGCTTACATTACTAGGAAATTTAATCCAAACACCATTAAGGAAACACAAAGCAATTTTGATGGGGGTTAGAATGTACTAACAACCTTGGAGATCAGAAAAAACTTTGGGCAGAAAAGGGCACCTGAACTGTATTTTGGAAGAAGCTGCAGGATCAGATAATAATACAGTTATTTCCAGTAGCATTTCAAGGTTGTCAAAAATAAATAAAACATTCTTCACAATAATCCCTTGAGATGATAATTCCAATTATTAATATCCCCATATTATAAATGTAGGGAGTGAGTCTCAGAGAACTCATGGGACTTGCTAAGTTCACACAGCTAGTAGTTTCCATAGTCCAGAGTCAAACCTGAAGACCTTGCCTCCAAGGGCAGAGTTCTTTCTGCTGTCCAAAATGGGCAGAGAAGAGGGGCCCCGAGTATTAATAGATGGTGATCTACTGTTCTCCCTTTCCTTCTCCAAACTTGACACTATAGGGCTTCATCCAAAAAGGAAAAACATTTTTTATTAGAAAAATGTTCATTATTTAAGTAAAAAGTATGGAAGAATCCTAGACTTTTGCTGAAACTCAGACAAGGAAAATAAATGAGAGGATACCATGAAGCTAGAGGCCCCCTTAATCAGGGCTTCTTTATTTAGGTTAATCACATGTCATCCTCTAAAGGCGGAGGTTAATAGCTTATTTACACTATCTTCACATTGGTTTGAAGCCAAGGAGCAACATTCCTCTCCCCTTTATTTTGGGGAGCTGAGTGGTTTTCTTTTATGTTTGTTTGTTTGGGGTTTTGGTTTCTTTGTTCTGGGAGGGTAGGTGGTCTTTTGTCTTACCTAAGTGGAATCACTTTGAAAACCAGTGAAGCAGTAATGCAAAATATAGTAGGAAGGACTAGGGAAACTACACCTACAGTCTACAACATTGGGCAATAGGTAAGAATGAAAAAGGGAAATTTAACTCTGGGTAAATCCAATGACCAGCTTTGGCCATGGGATAAAAAGGCACCATCCTCCCTTCATTACAAAGGTAAAGGATTAGAAGTATGAACTACTGCTCTCATACAGTCAGATAAGGAAGGGTGTATTTGGTTGAACTGCTTTTTTTCTCTTTCTTTTAAAATTTCCGTATCAAAGGAAGGCTTAGCTGGTCCTGGTGATACACATCTATAATCCTGTCGGCTTCTGGGAAGTGGATCTCTTGGGCTCTAGAGTTTTGAGCTAAAGTGAGCAATGTTGATCAAATGTTTCTACACTGTTTGGCCTTAATGTAGTGAGACCCCAGAGTGAAAAGGTCACCAGGTCACTGAATGAAATTGGCATAGGTAAGAAAGAGAGTAGCTCAAAGCTCAGAGCTTATCTGAGCTTATTTTATCTGAATGGGATGGGATCCTGAAAAGGCCCTATACTTCTAACCCAGGGAACAGAGACCCAGACTTTTAAAATAATAATTTTCAAAATGTTAAACAAAGGTATTAGTTGGTGATGCAAAAGTGGAGGTCAGGATAGAGCCTCAGCATAGGGATAGATCATAGGGATGATCATTGAAGGCTTGGGAAATAATGAAAACAAGAGAAAGACTTGCTTGGAGCCTGCATTGCTAAATATTCAGTGTGAGCATTTACACCTTGGAAATCAGCAAGAGTAACAATTCAGGGCTTAATTTATTGTTATTGTTGATTGGATTTAAGAAAGTGATGGAGCAAATATTAATAATACAGATTAAACTTAAAGGTATATCCAGCATACTTTTTTTTTTCCTGGAGAGTCTTTTTTTTTTTTTTTGAGTCATTTGTTAAGCTTTTGAGTTTACCAATGGGGACATCCATGGTTGGTGGGCGTGACCTAGGTGAAGATCCAGTAAAGGAAATGAGATTAGATATTAGAAAAGTGATTAGACAGACAAGAGAAGATGTGGAAGACAGCAGAGTCTAAAGAGAATCTAGAGAGAAAAGAAGCAGGAGAAGAGGGTGATAATTAAAATAAAAAACAGCAGAAAGCTCAGGAAGTGGGAGGACTGAGACAAGGCCATTAGATCTGGTGTCTATGGAAAGTTACCTTGGTAACTTGGGAAACAGAAGTTTCTAGTTGGATGATGGTGTCCACAGTCAGACTATAGAGATTTTAGGGGAGAGTGAGAAGAAAAAAGATGGACAAAGGATTGTAAAGGGTCTTGTCAAGTTTGGCCACAAAAGGGCGGAGGGATATAGGAGGATAGCTAGAGAAGATGGAGGAAAGGTCTTTTGCAGATGAGGGACTCTTGGGAGTGTATGTAAGCACCAGGGAAGCAGCCAATGGACAGGCTATTGGTGTATTGTTCTTTGCTCTTGATATATAACTGTAAATAGGCCCAACCTTCATTTCCCAGTCATATGAGACCTTGGTGATATCTTTTATACAGCTTTTAAAGTTATATTTTGTTGATATCTTTGTCTTTACATCACAGTCATTTCAACTCTGCCTACTCCGGGGTAATCCCACTTTGTGACAAAACAAAACAATTAAGCAAAGATATCGAATATAGTGGCAACCTCTGACAATGCGCACAATTTTCTGTTCTAGAGGGAGCTGGCAGTGCAAAGACTAGGTCTCTGGGAGTCAGGAAGACCTGTGTCCAAATGTGATCTCAGATACTTAATAGTTTTGTAATCCTGGACAAGTCATTTAACCTTGGTTAACCTCAGTTTACACAATTGTAAAATGGGGATGATAATAATAGCACCTATCTTGTAGGGTTTTCTGAGAATCAAATGATATGATATTTGTAAAAAGCACCTAGCATGGTGCCTGACACATAGGAGATACCTTCCCCACCTAATAATCCTTCTCCGCCTTTTTACAAGAAGTTTTTCAATATCATTTTTGCCATACAAGTCATCCTTGATAATATGCCACAGCTTATTATAATACCACCAATCTTTCCATTGTCCTTTGAATCACCTACAATTTTGATTTTCCTGAAATAATCTTGTTATAATGGGCAACTAAGATTTTTAAAAAGTATGGAAAGCTTTCCAAGAAGCTCTATGCAAGTGAGAAGATGAAGATTAAATAGACCAAGCTCATACCTTCAGTGTGGTCCAAGAGATTGGAAGCCTTGGAGTACTGAGTTGCAACTTACCATTCTAATCATTGTTCTGGTAACAGGCACTTATAGGAGGCTTTTCTCTCAGGCTACCATGGCCTTCCCCACTCCAAAAATAATTTTGAAATTACTTTGTTTATATTTTGTAATTTATCACATGCATTTTGTTTTCCTCAAAGAATGGCAGTTACCTGAGGGCAGGGAACTGGTTTTAGTTCCGGTTTATCTCTATACACTAGAGGCTTATACATTGTCGTGCATATTTAATTAGTTTTTGTTTAGTAATTGATGGAAGAATATCCAGTGGGAGTGATGAGTAGGTCTTGGAGAGATAAATAGGTCTTGGAGAGATAACTAGCCTACTGATTTGCCCACCATGTACTTGTGCTACTGAAGCAATCACCAGTTTGAAAGGGCTTCAGGAAATGGATTAGGGGTACCATGCCAGACTCAGGAAGGAAAAAGAGGAAGCAAACCAGCATTTACTGAATACCCCACTCTGTGCCAGGCACTGTGCTAATCCTTTTACAAATATTATCTCCTTCAATCTTCACAACATCCCTGGAACGTAAGCACTATTTGTTATTCCCATTTTATAGATGAGGAAACTGAGTCAGGCAGGTTAAGTGATTTGTCCAAGGTCACAAAACTAGTGTCTGAGGCTGGATTTGAATGTGGCTCCCTGACTCCAGGCCTGGTGTCTTTTGCACTGTGCCACCTAACTGCATAGGGCAGAATAACTCTAGAACTCTAAGGTCAGAGGAGGGTGAACTGCTAGAACCTCTAATGTATGGAGTCATCGCACTGGCCAAATCCTTGTGTCCGTTCACAGCGATCCAAAAAAGGCTGTTCAGGTACTAATTTCATTGCCTCTTCTGCTTTCAGAGTCTTCTACAGTATGACTTCAGTCTCATCTCACATCCCTCTTTAGCATGGACCCAAGTACCCAGCTAGGCTATCTCTTCAGTGTTTCCCAGGGTATTCTCACTTCCAGCCTCTGCTCCCTTGCTCCTTGATGTGCCCCTCTCTCACTTTTCTACAAATCCCAATCCCATTCATTTTTCAAGACCCAGCCCAAGACCCACCACCTCCATAGCAAGTTACCTAACAAATGCCTTAAAGTATCCAAGTTTCTTTCCTCCTATAGACATCATGTTCCTAGGAGCAAGATGTTTTGCTGATGTCTCTCCCTCCTACTCAATTGAATTTATTTTAAAAAAATATTGGAAGTTACCTTTTATTCTACTTTACCCGAACTTCATTTTGTGGGGCCTGTTCCAAGCATGAGAATTGCTAGATGTTGTCCTGTTCAAGGATTCATAGATTCCAGATCCTTGGTGAATATTGTAAAGAAAAGTACAGAATTCTGTAAGCCTCTGTCCCTTGAGGCTGCTCCCCATTGGATTTCTCCTCACATTCCCAAATGACAGCGAACTCTAAAAAATCAACAAATATGCTTAAGTTCAACTTTATGAATTTGGCTATCTCTGCTGGTAATGATGCTTCCGTCTGTGAAATGGCTGGCTATGGAGGAAGAGTCCACCTCAACAGTTAGCCTGTAGCATTTCCCTAGTAATGTTAAGGACAGGTTCTCACCGCTCCTCTCCCACCCCTACCCCGTAAGTTCTCAAACCCTCACTGATTTCACTATCATCCAAAGGGAGGGGCTATATTGCTTCTGACAGAATTTTTCTACAATGCACACATGAACCACATTGGTCTACAATAATTTATAGGTTCCCATAGTGGGTTATACCACCCCTGGGGGGAGGGGGGGGCGGGTGGCACTAGAATGACAGGGGGAATAGTAGTAACCTCAGGTGCAACTGGGGAGTATTGAGTAAAAATAAGGGGTGGTAGAAGCCTAAGGAAAGAAGAAAAGATAAGAAAAATTTGAAAAAGGCATTCATACTTTTATCTGTTCTGTAACAGAGTTAAAGTTGTAGTAATTACATTATTTTTCAAATAAATACACAAAATGCAAATTATAACCAATCAGTGGTCAAGTCTGCCAACAGGTCTCAACAAGCAGGTATCGGCAGTTCAGTGTATCTCCCATTGTCGGGAACTCCAGCATGCATCAGCAGGAATATGTGTGTGTAAAGATTCATTTATGATATGATACTATATGCTTACATGTTGCAATATTGCATCATCAAAATTTCAATGCAGGAAAAACCCCTCAAATTCACAATAAATTATTAAATATAAGATGTCTTTTAAAAAATATATTTTTTATATATTTTTGAAATGATAATTTTTTTAAAACACCATTAAAGGGTTAAAGAAAGATTTCCAGGGGGTATCTGAGTCATTTTCTTTTAAAAAGAGGCAGTAGGCCAGATAAATTTGGGAAGCTCTGGTCTACATGGATAGAGACGTCCCTCCCCCCCCCCAAAAAAAAAGCAAAAATACCCACAACAAGGCAGCTTCTGTTATCATTGTCTCATTTCTAAAGAGCATATCAGTTTAAGGCTGCAAAGGAGCTCTTATTCTACTCTTGGTCACCTCTGGTATAGCTGGCCACTAATCTCAAGGAAGGAGTTGAAAGTCTTGTGAGATTTATGTGTGGACTACATCATCTCATCTAGTTCCACAGGGGCCTATACTGGAGGCCCAGAAAAGTTTCATTACTAGTCTGAGGATATACACACAGCAAATTGTAGAACCAAGATTCAAAACCAAGCTATCTGGCTCCAAAACCAGATCTCTCTTCACTATCAATTCAATTGTTGTTCAGTCGTGTCCAACTCTTTGTGACCCCATTCAGAGTTTTCTTGGCAAAGGTACTGGGGTGATTTGCCATCTCCTTCTCCAGCTTATTTTACAGATATTGGCAAACAGGGTTAAGTGACTTGCCCAGGGTCACACAGCTAGTAAGTGTCTGAGACTGGATTTGAACTCAAGAAAATAAGTCTTCCCAATTCTAAGCCAGGTGCTCTATCCACTGTACCCCCTAGCTGCCTTCTCTCTTCACTATTCCATGCTTCCAACCACTAAACAGACAAAGGATTGGATAAATGAGTGAATGAATAACTTTTTAAGTAAATAAATCATAAAATCATAGGTGCAGAGCTGGAAAGGACCTTAGTCCTTAGTCTGACCCCCTCATTTTACATATGAGGAAATTGAGGCTCAGAGAGGTGACATCACTTTCTCAAGTTCACACAGGTAGTGTGTGACCTCAGTAGGATTCAAACTCAGGTCACTTGGTTCCAAGTTTAGTAAGAAAGGTCAGGTCTTTACTCATTGTTATGCTGCCTCCATGTTGGATTTATTTTCATCCAATTGTGGATAAAAATTTATTTTATTTCCAATTGTAGGCAAATCACTTATCTTCTCTCAACCTCACTTTACTTCTTTAGACTCCAAAGACCCTTCTAGATGTAAAGTTTTCTGATTCCAAACATATGCCACGCAATGCTTCAGTTCTGATATGCCCTTGCGCATGTCATTGCTCTCTGACCTCTTAGCTAAGTGACCTTGGGAAAAGTCATTTATTTTTCTTGGCCTGTTTTCTCATTTGTCAAATATCACACTTGCCTCACCTTCCTTACAAACTCTCTGTAAGGGACAAAGGAAAGAATGATGTAATGAGGTTATGTAGACTATACAAAACTGGACATAAATTATTATTTTGATAGAAAGTATTATTGTCTAAGCCATCTCCTTTTGTATATTGCCAGTGATAGTGATTTGTCTTTCCACATTCCATTCAATAAACATTTATTAAATGCCTACTATGTACCAGGCACTGTGCTAAGCACTGGGGATGCAAAAAGAGGCAAATGACAATCCTTGCCCTCAATGAGCTTACATTCTAATGGGGAAAGACAACATGCAAACAAATAGATGCAAAGCAATCTATACATAGGATAAAGAGGAAATCCTTAACAGAAGTATGGAACTGGAATTAAGAGGGTGTGTGCATATGTGCATATGTGTGTGTGTGTTTTCTCCAACAAGATTGAGAGTTATTCAAGGGCAAAGATCTAGTTTTATAGATGATTGTATGGTGCCTCGCACAAAGGAGGTGCTCAATAAAGATTGATTGATTTATGGATTCTAGGAATAGGGAAAGTGAGAGACGATTTAGAAAGGTATGGCAGCTATCTTCATGTATTTGAGGACCTGCTAGGTAGAAAAGAGATTTGTGATACTGCCCTCTACTGGCTGTCTTTCTTCTCAATCTCCTTTGCTAGATTTTCACATTATGCTCCTTAAAAGTTATTGTTCCTAAAGGTCTTCTCTGGGACACTCTTCACTTCTCTCTCTGGAGATCTTAGCTCCCATGGATTTCATTATCAGAAGAAGACTCACAAATCTATATGTCTAGCCCCAGTCACTTCCCTGAGCTTCAGGTCCGTATTTCCAACTGGATGTCCTAAACACATCTTAAACTCAATATGTCCAAAATATAATTCATTTTATTCACTAATTTCAAGGCAGGAATCAAAAGTTTCATGACATTTACAGATGGACAACATCATCTCATCTAGTGCCACAAAGGATTGTACCAGAAACCCAGAGAAGTTTCATTACTAGGCTGAAGATATATACCATTCTTCCAGATCTCCCAATTTCTATCAAAGGCACAGCTATTCTCCCAGTCTCTTAGGTTCATAACTTTAATGCTATCATCAACTCTTCACCTTATACAGTTATCCCTTCCACATTGAGTGGGTTAGGGATGTAGTGATTCCACAATCTACAAAATCCAAGTTAAATTTTTTAGCTTTTCCCTCTTACCAGAGTCTGAATTTTCTCTTTCTCTTTTATGGAATGTTTACAGCACCTTCTTGTACAATCTGGGTTAAGTATTTGGTCATAGGCTCTGTGTCCTCTGCCGGCCTTTGAGTGTCATCTGTGGCTCTGGCAAAACTCCAGAAAATTCCCATTTAATTTTTTATGCCGACTCACAATATATCAAAATGTGATATATTGAAACTGCAATGGAGAAAGTCACAGTGTGGAAGGGATATAACTGTATAATAGAATCAGATGCCAAATCTTACTTTGCCCATCTTTGCCATATGTCTCATATCTGACCCTTTGTCTGCTTACGCAGCCACTACCTTAGTTTAAGGTAGTGGCTTTTCACATTTTTTTTCACATTTCACCTAGATTATTTCAATGGCCTCTCAGTTGGCCTCCCTGCCTTAAGTCTGTTCCCATCCCAATATCTTCCCCACCTCTGCCAAAGTAATTTTGCTTAAGCATAGCTCTGGCCACATCATTTTACTAGGTAAGAACCCCAGTGGATTGCTTCTACTATAAAATACAAACCCTTCTTTTTGGTTTTTAAAGACCTATATAACCTAGCTCTAATCTTTCCAGCTTCATTGGCTATTGTTTGCATCCCTCAACTCTATTGTCAAATCAAACAACACCTCTGTGTTCTTCACACAAGCAACTCCTTCTCCTGGCTGTTTGCTTTTACGACGATCATCTTTCCTGCTAGGAACACACACCCTCCTCACCTCCACCTCATACAGTGTCTCCTTTAGGAGATTTCATCTTCTCCATGAAGTCTTTCCTGATCCCTTTCCCCAAATGCTAGTACCCTCTATCCCTAACTACCTTGAATTTATATATTTATTCTGATTAATTTTTGCTGTATATGCATATACATGATATACATATGTGTGCATATATAGATATACATTATATATATACAGTCTACATGTTTTCTTACATTACATTGTTTTCTTCCTCAATAGAATGGAAGACCCTTGAGAGTAAGGATTTGCTCATTCTTTTTATTTATATCCCAGGGCCTTACATATTGCCTAACACACAATATGCAGTTAATTTTTGTTACTTGACTCGTTCTGCTTCATCCCAGGAAGCAGAATTAGGAATGGTGGTTGAGAGTTGTAAAGAGACAAATGGAAGTTGAATGTAATAGAGAAACAAACAAAAATCCCTAATAATTAGACCTAACCACAAAAAGAGGAAAGGGTTGCTTTGGATGGTAGTGCGTTGTCCTCTCGAGATCTTCAAGCAAGGGCTGGATGACTGTTTGTTGGGGAGGAGGCAGAGAGAATTCTTCTTCAGATATGGGTCAGATTAGAAGCCTCTGAGCTCCCTTCTCACTGAGATTCTGTGATTCTTTGTTGGCAGTGCAGAAAAGTTTTTGGGAATTAAACCAAAATTAGGAAGTGTTGCACTTCCAGAAAGGTAGAAATATATTAGTTAAGTATTATCCCCCAAATTCAGTTCTAGTGGTGAACCAAACCCTTGGCTCTTTGTTCAGTGAAATGTAACTTGCATTGATTGTGCCCGGCCTCCTGCTGGCTTGTGAGAACTGAACTTAATTGAAGTGAAGATTTTGTGGGGACAGGGGAGAGAGTTCATATTTTTTTTAGGGTACAATATATCCTGGACATTTTTTCTACCAGGAGATGTTTACGCCTGCTACAAGTGGTTTGGCAGATATTTGACGTAACTGGTATAATGGAAAGCAATAGAGACATAACTTTACTGTCTCCAGATAGCATCTCTGGAGGTGGTTTTAAATCATTGCAATCCCCTTTTTCTATGTAACTGGAGATACTTCGATAGGCAAACAATGGCATGCATTCCTCTCCCAGACCAAAAGCCTAGGAGTCAGTCTATAGAAAATAAATTAGTGATGCCTCATTCTCCATGAGAAAGGCTCAGGGAGAGTTATAATTTTATTTTATTTTTTTCCAGTTTACAGAATAACATAAATCAAAAGAAGCAATAGTCTACCTTGTGTTTTGACTACTTCGACCCTCTTCAACCTCTGCCAATTTTTATCTCATTTTTGTTTAACTTTGTACATCAGAGTTTAATTTGAAAGCTGGTCCAGAAGACAGTGATGTATAGCTTACATCAAGTATAGCTTAAATTACCCTATCCCCAGGGGTTTGAGGCTGAGGGGAGGGTCCCACTCCTACAGAAGGGCGGGGAAGAGAAATGGGAGCAACTTGCCCCCTGAACCCAGCTACCCTGGGCTGCAGAAGCATTCATGCTTCCTTGAGCTTCAGCCACTGATTTTCCAAAAGCTTATGATCCCTCTAAGCTGGTGACAAAGTTTCCCCATTGATACTTAGAAAGTTTGTTTCCTAGTCACATTCTTTTAAGGTACTTTATCCTGAAATCTTGGATAACACCCCATTAGCAACCGGAAAAGCAATTGTTTTTACACAGATGGGCCTGGGTCCATCCTGTAGGCCTGTAGTCCCAGATACTGGGGAGATTGAGGCTAGGGGATCCCTTGAGATTGGGAGCTCTGATTAGCTTTTAGTAAGGCTAAAGTTGATTGGGTGTCTGCTCTAAGTGTGACACAAAAAAACTGAACAGCCCCTGGGAGTGGGGGGGGGGGCACCACACTACCTAAGGAGGGATGACCTGGCCCAGGTCAGAACCAGAACAGATCAAAGCTCATGTGCCAGTCAGTAGTGGGATCTAGCTCATGAAGTATCTTTACAACTTTAAATGGGACCAGCGGGGCGAGGAAGAGGAAGATCATTGGTACTAAAAAGCTGTGTACCATAGTGAGTGAAAAACATGCCTTAGATTTAAAGAATGATAACGTTTATATAGTTCTTACTATGTGCCAGACACAGTGCTCACAATTACTATCTCATTTGATTCTTACAACAGCCATGGGAGGTAGGTGCTATTATTACTTTCATTTTACAGATGTGGAAACTGAGGCAAACAGAGGTTAAGTGATTTGTCCAGGGTCACACAACTAGTAGGAGACTAAGGCTGGATGTTAACCCAGGTCTTCCTGACTCCAGGCCTGGTACTCTATTTGCTGCCTCATCTAGCTGCCCTAAAAAGACCTGGGTTCAAATGATTCCTTTGATAGCACTTTCTTAGTGATTTTTACCTGTCAATGCCTCAGGCAGCTCTCTTATTATATGCATTCCTGATCTGTATAGGCAAAAGGAGTTTCTATACTAGAAAGTCTCCTATACCAAATCTGGACTTAAAAAAAAGAGTAGGATAATTAGTAGGATAATTGCAAAAGTCTTGGCATCGGGTCAATGTTTCTCACTTCGAGTCTGTAGGAGCCAAGTCTCTCATATGACACTCTCTAGAAATTGTAGTCCCCTGGAACCCATATTTCCACCACAGAAAACTCTCCTGCCCAGAAGCTAGAAGAAACACCAACCTTCAGTCTTCTGACTGAGGTTTTCTGGAGCAGAGTATAGACCATATGGGCTCAGCACCTGTGTCAGGCAGAGGAGATGTCTCCAAGGTGGACTGCCTTGTGCCCTGTTGACCCTCCAAGGGCTGTGGTGACCCCTGCAGTGCCTGGGAGTCTATTGCCAATGGCTCTCAGGGGGACAGTGAACCAGCTGCACAGGGCAGAAATGATTAACCCTTCAGGGCTAGGCCAAAGCTTTCCTTGCATGAGGGATTTCTTGCTTTGTCAATTGTTGCTCTCAGCAGCTGCTCCCAAGTTGCCGTCCCTTCACTGGCCAGACTACCAACCCACAAGCTGGTAATATGGGGGAGGAATGTGTGATACCTAGAAAGTATTCTGTATGAGATCCATTTGGTTATTTAGATGGAGTATACAGTGAACACCTTGTGCCTTTACCCAAACATTAAGACATACTGGCTATGTCAAATGGGTAATATCCAAAATAATATTGCATTAAATTTCTGTTAAGCTATGAAGTAAAATACATTCTTCCTTCTGACTGTGAGATGGGAAGATATGGCTCTCATTGCATGTGGTGCAAATAGGTACTCGAGTATTTTTCCAGAGGATAAACATTTAAATTAGGATCTTCAGTCACTCTCAGAGACGCCAACTTGTTTCTGTTACTGACAGAATCAGTTCCTGTCACAGAGCAGCGTTTTAAAGGAAGCAGCTGCTAGACTTTGCTTCGTTTCTTGTCAGGAAAGAATTGACGCTGTGTAGAGGTTGAGGTTTCATAGGGTCTCTTGTCTAACATCCTCAATCTATAGATGGTACCGTTGATGATGTAGTGGAGAGAGAGAGCAATGGCCTTGAAATCATGAATGGTTTGTCTCAAACACTTACTGCCTCTGTGACCCTCATTCAACCTCAGTTTCCTCATTTATAAAATGGGGGAAATAATAGCACCTATCTCCCAGGCTTTTTCTGAGAATCACATAAGTTAATATATGTATAGCAAAATGAAACAAAACTCTATTTAAGTGTTAGCTGTTATTACAGATAAGGAAACTGGGTCTCAAGAAGGAAAAGTTAGCTACTTGTGACTAGAACCCTTGTCTCTCAAATCCCAGGCCAGGAGGGTTCTCTGTGATGTTTCATGCTGCCATGATATCACATACCATAGACCATATGGGAACTGTTGAAATGGTCTTAAATGGATATTTAGAAATGAAAAGTTTCAACAGATGGCAATATTAGCAATTTTCTGAGAATATAAGTTTCAAGCTAAGCTGAAAGTCAGGACCCCTCCCAGTTTTAGTCACCTTAGAATAATCATGATAGGAATGATGGGGACTGTATTTGTGCGAATAGAGAGGCCAACTACCCTCCCTCCATCTCCCCCACCTTCTTCCTCCTCCCCCATATACACTGGCCTGACTTTTGACCTCTCTCTTCCTTCATCCCTACCTGTTTAAAAATCCCCATTTTTCTGGGATGCCTAACTTGAAGGTAAAAGTTACTATCTATCTACCCAAAGTTCTTGTTAAAATACAGGAAAATTATCTAACTGGCAGAGTCATTAAAGACAGAAAATCAAGAAATGTAGGGTTGGAAGGGACTTCAGTCAAACCTATATCTGAAAAAGAAGTCCTACTATAAGAGACTGATAAATGGTCAAACCAGCTCAAACCTGAAGACCTTAAAGACCCTACAAATGAGAAGGAGCCTACAATTTCCAGGTCAGTCCACTCCACTTTTATGTGGCTCTAATTGTTTTCTTTAGATGAAGCCCAAACTCATCTCTTTTCAAGAGGTCTAACCATGTGTCTCCCCTGCTCCAGAAGTTCCAGGGGCTCCCAATTGTCAAACTGATCAAATACCAATGCCTCTGTTTAAGAAGTAAACCCCTTAACAAGCTGACCTTTCCAGACATACTATAGAACAGTGGTGTCAAACTCATATAGAAATGTCTCTGCAGGCCACACATTGAATTTGAAAGCACAAATTAGCATTATCTGCATAGTGTTGTATTTTTATTTATTTTGTTAAACATTTCCCAATTATATTTTAATGTGGTTCTGGTCCACTTGGAAGTTTTTCAGGCTTTTAGGTCAACACCTTGATTTTAGGTTATTCCCTCTCACAAAGTCTATGGTTTAGCCAAACTGGGCTACTCATTGCTCCTTATGCACATTGAATCCCTCATCTTCTCACTGTACTCCATTGCATATTCCAGCCTTTGCAGCAGTGCTCAGGAACCATTCCCTCCTCCTGTCTAGCTCTAACAATTCCTACCTTCCTGCAAAGCTCAGCTCAAGCACCCCTTCCTATAGCTCATACACCTTTCCTTATCCCCTCCTCCAATTTGCTGGTGCCTCCCTTACCACTCTCCCTAAATTACCTGGTACCATGTTACGCATAGGGCAGTTAGGTGGTGTAAATGGATAGAGTACCTGGTCTGAAATCATGAAGAGTGTCTTCATGAATTCAAATCTAATTACCTGTGTGGCCCTGGGCAAGTCACTTATCCCTGCTTGCCTAAGTTCTTCATCTGTAAAATGAGTTGGAGAAGGAAAGAGCAAACCACTCCAGTAGCTTTGCCAAGAAGAACCTAAATAGGGTCACAAAGAGTCAGACATGACTGAACAACGGCAACAACTGCTATATGCATTGTTCCTCCCAATAAACTCTGTGAGGGTAGGAACTGTTTCATTCTTTCCTTTGTATTTCTAGTGCCTAACACAGTGCCAAGCATATAGTAGGCACTTAAATGCTTCCTGATTAATTGTTCCTGGTTCTGCCCTCTGGGGTCAAATAGAAAATAATATACCTTAATCCTTCTTCCCTGTGACAATCCTACAAATACTTGAAGATAGCTATCAAGAACCCCACAATCTTCTCTTCTCCATGCTAAAACCCCTTGGTTCCCTTAACTAATCTTCACAAAGCATTCACCATAATTGTCACTTTCTTCTGGATGATCTCCAACTTGTCAAAGTCCTTCCTATAATGTGGCACCTAGGACTGAACATAGTATTCCCCATGAAGCCTGACCAGGACAAAGTACAAAGTGACTCTTGCCTCTTTCATCCTGAAAGCTTTCTCTTATCACAGCCCAATAGTGAATGACTTCCTTTGGATTATTTATTACACTGTTCCCTCAAGCTGACTTTTCAGTCTTCTAGCATCTCCAGATTGTTTTCAGACAAATTTTTGTCTAAGCATGCCTTCTCCACCTTGTATTGCTGAAATAGATTTTTGGAATCCAAGATTAAAACTTTACCTATATCCGAAATAAATCTCAAACAAATGGATTCAGCTCAATGTTCTTGCTTCTCAAGATCTGAAAAGATCTTGACTGTCATACAGCTAACCCCTGCTTTGTATCATTTACAAATTTAATGAGTATGAAATCTATACTTTTATCCAAATCATTGCTAAAAATGCTCAACAGAACAAGGCCAGGGATAGATCCCTGGGGTACTCCACTGTAGACCTTCCAAGATGACGTGGAATCATTACTGATTCCTACAGTCATTCATCCAATGCAGAATCCTTCTAACTGCACTAGAGTTTAGCTTGTATCTCTCTAGCTTTTCCACAAGAAAAGCATGGGATACACTATCTCTTCAATAAGTCATTTTGGAATTTCTCAGAAAGCTCAGAATTTCTAAGTTAAACTCAGTGACCTACAGTTTGCAAATGAAATTCTCTCCCTTTTTTTGAAAACTGGGACATTTGTTTTTCTCTCCTTTCTTGATGCCACTCTCATTCTCTATCTTTGTGACTCAGTAGTCACATTCTTAAGTTATTTTACTACATACAGTTCATGTGGGCCAAGAAATATTAATTCATCAAGGGGACACAGATACCCTCAGACTCTTTCCTTGGGTATATTGGGAACATGTAATCCAATGTATTTTATATATGGAGAAATTGAGACCCAGAATGAGAAAATTACTTGTTTCATAGCTAATCATTGGTAAACCTGAGAGTATAACCCAAATTTCCTAACTCCCAGTCCAGTGCTATTTCTACTATAACTTTCTGTCTCTCTAATTTACATGTATTACCAACCCTCTTTCTAAAAAGAGCACATAGCAATAGATTAATTTTTCAGATTAGCCAGTTGACACCTTAGAATGGGTGGGGGAGAGGCAGGGATGGAGGCCAAACAGTGTGAATTGGAGAGTAGACTTAGGGCACTAGTGCCCTAGGGTGAACAACGGAGATGATAAAGACATTGAAAATGAAGTCAAGTGACATGGAAAGAGGACACCACTGAAAATGAAAATTTGCTGACTCCACAATTTTGCTGAGGACTGGTATAATTCAGGAGAGAGAAGATTCTGATAGTTCCATATATTGTCGATGCTCCTGCCCAGTGTGAGAAGCAGAAAAGTCTGAATGTCTCTGATATCCTCGATAGATCCCAACCATATCCCCCAGTGAGAGATGTGAACAGTTTGAGAATCAGTGGGCAATGGGAAATGGATAGACAGAAGATGCTGATGGGTAGAGGAAGAAGAAGAGAATTAGGAATGGAGGAGAAAAGGGTGATGGGTAAGGGTCAAGGAAGAGACGTGGAGGAAAAAAATGGGGAAGGAGAACAGTTGTAGTGAGGAGAATGGGGGATAGGGAAGATGTAGGGAGAGGCATGGAAGAATGAAAAAACATAAAGAACTAGATTCAAAGAAAGCCCAACATGTTGGCCAGCTTGTAAGATCCTCTGTTTTGAAGAGTTGGCTAGAGCTGTGTAAGCAGGGAAAGCATATCAGAGAATTTCCCTGCCAGCTACCACCATCCAGGAGTGGCTATTTTAGAAATATATTGTGGGAGAAATTTACATTGGGGGCGGCAAGAAATGTTGCTCTTTCTTTGGAAAGAAAATTGTGTCAGGGTGAAAATGATGATTGAGTTAGCTAAGAATAATTAACATAGGTGGTGCACTGAGAAAAGAGAATGTGCTTTCCTTGACAGCTCTTTGTGACAGGATCAAGCAAGGGGGAGGGGTGAGGGATGGATAGACTCTCCCCAGTTAAAGTGAAGATGCTACTGGCCATATTCTCCTGTCACAATGAATATTATCAAGTGCCGTTTCTTGGTGAGCAAAGCTGCTCAGATTCAGGCCTTAGTCTCTTGGAATTTACCATGTTGTCATACATGGTGGTTTCTGGCCCCCTATCCTGGATTTGACCGATTTAAATATTATATACATGTAATTGAAAATGGGCTATTTATGGATTTTTGGTGACTTTATGGCATGATATAGACAACAGACAAACCCAGGACTTGGAGGCAGGAGGCCTGTGGTTGGGATCCCAGCTCTGCCGTACTAGATAGAGCAAACTACTTACCTTAGCCTCAGTTTCTTCATCAGTTCACTGGGAAAAAATACTACTTATATTATCAATCTCTCATAGCTATTGTGAAAATAGGATGAAAAATTTGTGTAAAATGCCTTGTGACTATAGAGTTCTGTATAAATGTAAGAGAAGACTTGTTAGTGATCCTTTGTGCATGAGGTTGTTTTAAGGAAGTGACAGAGGATATACAGACTTCTTTTTTATGTTAATAAGAGAATATGTATGTTGAAAACTATATTGATACACATGAATTGTCATTGTTATTTATGTGTCGCATGGAGGATTGGTAAAATATGTATTTATGCACTTATAATGTACCAGACACTATCCTAAGTGCTGGGGATACAAATACAAGTAAAAAAAAAGGTCCTTATTCTCAAGGTACTTACCTGCTAAGAAGAGAGGGCAATACATAGAGGGGAGCTGGAAAGGGGGGTTGAGGAAACAGCACTGCTGGAGAAGAGATGAAGTCTGGAGAGTAAAGAGCCCAGCTGAGAATGGAGTAAGCATGGCCTCTGTTCAGCATGAAGTGGAGGAAGGAACACATCCTACCTGGGCCCCACCGCCTGAGGGCAGATGAGGGGGTGTCTAGGCTCTCTGCAAATGGCACCCGCCCTCCCCCAAGTACAAGGGGTTATCCCCTTTGCACTCCAGTTCCATTAGCCACTAACAGATTGGTCTTTACACAGAAATATTTACTTCAGAAGACATAATCACAAATATATAAATTTACTCCCCCAGCACATGGAAGGCATCATTTCCCTTCTCCCTTTCCTGCCCCCCTCTAAGGAGATGAAGGTTCTTGTAGAGCACATTCTCAGTTCCAAGTCTACCTCAGGTTTGAGTAGCAGGAACCCTGGTTTCTTAAGGCTTCCATGCCAGGCTGCTGGCTGCATCATTCTGCCTGCAATCCTAGGTCCATGGTCATCTCAGCTCAAAATCCTGGCTCCCTGTGGATCATCTCTATGAATGAAACTGAGGAAGACAAACAACAGAAAATAGAAAAAACACCCCTAGGCCCACTTCTCAGGCCAGAATAAAAGAGAGTGAGTAAGGGAAAGCAAATCCTTCTCCTCTCCCTGGTTCAGTTCATTGTGCCCATGCTGGGTGTGAACTGGAATCACCCTTAAGATGCAATAGATAAGAGTAGTAGAAAAGACAGCGTGGCAGAAAAGAGCAGGAGAGGGAGAGAGAGAGAGAAAGGGAGAGAGACAGACAGACAGACAGAGAGATGGAGAGAGACAGAGAGACAGAGAGAGACAGACAGAGAGAGAGAGAGAGAAAGAGAGAGAGAGAGAGAGATATGGAGAGAGACATGGAGAGAGAGTACAGCCAAAAAAAATAACAAAAACCCCAAACCTAACTAACCGGCCAAACAAAAACCAACTGGCTCAGTGTCATTCATTTTAAAGATGTGGGTAGCCAAAGGAGGCAGGGATGAAGGCTTCCATGTTATCCAAATCAGGCATGGCCTGGCTAGTCCAGGTTACATATATAAATTTGGAGAGATTCTGTCTTTTTTCACTGGGTTAGGTCAAAGGAAATGAAAGTGAAATTGGAGATGGCTCAAAGAATCTGACAGAAGAGTCATAATTAAATATCCCATCCACATGGCTCTGTGTGTGTGTTCCATGGTGTTTCATGTGGTTTGTGTTTCAAGCAGAGTGGTAGGTAAGTAGGTTCTAATGATTTAGTAGAGAATTTAATCATTTAGGCAGGATCTTCTGAACTTGATATCAACTAGGTGAGGGAATGGGGAGCGGATATGGAAAAATGGAATGAAATAGAAAACATTTTTTAAACACTTACAATGTGCAAAATGCTGTGCTGATTGTTGGGATAAAAGGACAAAATTAAGACAGTTGCTTCCTTCAGAGATTACTTTCTAATAGGGGAACAACATATATAAAGAAGAGTGATGACCAGGGCAGGGAAATTTTGTCTCCAGGTAGGTCACAGGAATAACAAATAGAGTCAGTGGGAAGATGATTGGTATGCCCTTTCTAGAAGCAACAATAGTCTTGATTTGATTACTGTTTCTACAACAAAATGTAGAAAGAAAATGGAGTATATATGCATGGTGTCAGGGAGGATTTCAAAATGTCCAGGATGGACAGATGTAAAACACAGTTTAGGGCCATGTAGATGGTGAAGCTATTTGTTCATCTGTAATATAGGGATAATGATATTTATAGTCCCTTCCCCAAAAGGGCTGTTACAAGCAGAAGATAAGATAATGTGTTCCAGTACTATAGAAACTGAAAAGAAGAATAGATGTGTTGGCTACTATTATTACTTTCAAAGAGGTAGCATGGAATATTGGCTAGAGGGCTCACATTGAATTCAGAAAGACGGGTTCAAGTTAGACAAAACTAGCTCTGTGAATATGGTTAAGTTGATTAAGTGGTCAGTTAACTGAGTTAACTGAGTTTACAGTTAACTGAGATTACAAATTCTAGGAACTCAATGCAGATAACAGATTATAGGAATTGCAGATCTAAATCATTGGAGAGAGTTTCCATAGCAAGACTCACCCACACAAATGAATGTATAGAGGTTCAGCCCCAAATCTTTCTCCTCACCTTTCTCTTTCATCATCATCATCATCATCATCATCATCATCCTTACTTCCTTCTTCTTGATCTTCTGCCTTCTCCTCCCTTTTCATCTCTTCTTTTTTTTTTTTTGCATAAGGTAATGAGCACTGGACTCAGAGTAAAAAAAAATGCATTGAAATCCAGATTCTGACAGGTCTTAACTATCTGACCCTGGGCAAAACTCTTTCCTCTCTGAACCTATTTCCTACTAGTGAAAAAAGAATTATAATAATTCCAATACCTAGTTCATGGAGTTTTTTGTGAGAAAAGAGCTTTGTCACTCTGATGTTCTATATAAATAGGTTATTATTATCAGCACTAGTAGTAGTATGTTCATTGTCTAAGGGAGAAACTTCAGCAGTTCCTTCTATTTTCCTAATATTCTATCTTATCAGTCAAAATCAAGACAAGTGAAAATATGGATATGGCCCTTTGTGGAAGTAGAATATGGAAGGGTACTTTTCCTGGGAATGCAAAGTCTGTCCCCTCCATTTCCAAGGAATATAAAAAACATCCAAGGCTTGCTTTGTCCTAGTGCAGAACCTCAAAGTAGGAGAAAAGCCCTTGTAAATGTCACACTAACTCAAATGCTCCCTCCAACACCTTGGTTCATTCACTCCCTCTTTCAAAGGCTGGCTCTCACTCCCATGGCCAGCAATGGTTTTTACTTCTAAAATGGTTTCTCCACGCCTTGCTTCTGGCAGGACAATTTGTTCCATTTCTTCCAATTAACAAGTCCCCTCACCACATTGAGATGCCTGTGTAGCCCAGCCTCTTTAAAGGACATGCATTTCCAAGAAGCATGGTCCCTGTGAGCTGAGAGCTCCCTGGCACAGTATAACTCACACTTCCCATGCCTTCACTGTGGGATCCAGCCCTCATGCAGGCAAGCCTCCCAGCCCAGGCTGTGTAAAAACTGCAGAGACTGGCATTAAGCTGGCAAAGTGACTTCAATTAACTCTCCACACACATGTCCCCAGTTGCGGGGCCAGAGGACAGTGATCAAATACATATCCCACTCCTTGCCTCACCCATACTTTACTGTAGCTTCTACACATTAAAGAATAGGGGCTGGTTATTCACAGAGAGAGAGGGGAAGAGAGGGAGAAACAGCATGGGATAAAGTGCGTTTTGAAAATCATTTGTTTATTTAAATATTATGCTTCTGAAAATACCAGAATGCAAGACATGGACATTTGTTACAATGACAGAGAGGGAAGTGAACATAACAAAACAAAGCACGTGCACACAACAGCAGCAGCAGCAGCAACAACAAACCAAGAGAAGAATAGAGGCCATATTTAAAAAAAAAATTGCATTTCTAAAATATATGTATCTCACTCTGAAAATTAGACTATTTTTTAAAGGCTCCTTGAAAACACCTTCTTCTGGCCTCTTTCTCTATAAAGCAGCCTCTCCTTTAACTCCCTTTAGGGAAGTTCTTATAAATGAGGATCTGTATCTCTAGGGATTTCTCTAGTTAGAAAAGTGTTTTATTAAAAAGTATATGTTTGCAACAGAATGCTGAGCAATATAATTAGCTGGTTGCTTTGGTTTTATTTTAAGAGACTGTATAGCCAAATTCTAATTAAACATATTCTCAGGATGTTTGAAATGGGACAGTGCTACTGAAATGGGTAGTGAAATGAAAGCAGTGAAGGCACCAGAAGTGAGAGCCAGCTAGTCAGCTCTAGGGGCACAGCCCGCTTTGAATCACTGATTCATTTCTGTTCTTGGCTCTATTCCCCCACTTTAGAGAGGTGTGTGTTTGGTGAGGAATCATTTGACACTCTGAAAGTCCTCTCATTAGGGCAGCTGATTGAATTCTCACCCTGGAGCAAAGAAGTATTTTGAGAATGCTGCCCAGTATGCTAGTTTCCCCTCCTCCCCCCAACACACACCCACAGGGTGACTTTGGACAAGTCCCATCCTCTCCCTGGAGTTCTTTTCCTCCTTATGTCAAATGAAGGGGTTGGATGACATGGTCTCTGGTTGCCATCTCTGATTCAGTGAATACAAATTGCCTTTTGTCTACTATACTGCTCAAATTAAGACTACATTTCAAGTCAAGAAAGTATAACTATGGGATTGTAGTAACAGAAACTATCCCCTATGCCCCCTTGACCCCTGACCCTTTCTAGAAACTTTCACTCATTTGATTAATTGATAATGTGCTCCTTACAAGCTGAAAGGCAGAAAATGACAGATTATACCTATGTTCTAACAGCCCTATCTAAGTGCTCCTGTCACCCCAGCAAGTTGCCCAGCCTCCTGTATCTGACTAAAAATGGCATTTCTCACTTGATTTACAGGTCTGGCTACATAACCCCAAAATAACACTGTTATTTCTCCTACTCCATATTTAATCCTGGCTTACTTCCAAGATGATCTGACGTGCAGTTTATACACAATAACATCTCACTTATCCAGAAGTTCCTTACCTGACAACCTTCCCTGTCTAGAACACAGTAAGAGGCAGGAAAAGAAAAAAGAAAATAGATGCCACAGTTCAATGAAGCGCCTACATTTTACACATAGGCCTAACTCAGAGTGTATTTACTCTTACTTAAGACACAATTCTATACAGCCTGTTTACCTGGTCTCTCAGTCTCTAGCCAAATTTGAAACAACATATGGGGTGGAGGAGGGAAAGACATTATATAGGCAGGCTCACCGACTGCCAAGAAGGTAATAGCCAAGATATAACAGTATAAAAGTAGGTGGAGACAGAATAACAAAGCTTCTAAATCTGGGCTTATCATTTTACAAAGGACCTGCCAACCTTTTACTTCTCCTAACTTTTGAGGATTTCAGATTGTTGCAGCATAGAATAAGAATGGATATCCTTAAGGAGGGTCCTGAGGCATCCAGAAGAGGTCCGGTTATGTTGTGAAGCCTCTGTTTAAGAAGGCAGGAGAATGTGTCAGATAGTTTGGAGAGATCTCTTTCAGGTGGGGAAGTTTAGAATTCTAAGATGTTCATAAAATGGTTAAAATTGTAACAAAATAAACTTATGCTGCTTGAAGTGGCAAAGTTTAGCTATCCCAAATAATTGCTTGTTGGAGCAACTGATCTTAGTGAATATCTGAGGAATAGCCACACTATATGTATATATACAAAGAATACAAATACACACACACACACACACACACACACACACACACACACACACCCCTTAAAGAACCTAGGGTTTGAATGGAACTTACCCTGAAAGCTGCACAATTATGGAACAGCAGCATCCTCTGAACAAAATGACCTTTTCATCAAGTTACAAAACATTAAAGGTTAAAGAATGTTTGAAAGGAAGTTAATACTTTTAAAACATTAGAAAAATCGCCACTTTTTCAGAGACCTGACCAAAAATGATAGGGGCTCTGCCGGATGACATTTAGGTATATACATGGGTAATTGTAAATGACTCACAGTCAAGGGGTGTGAAATATTTACATTGTCTGCTTTAATTCAAATTGTGAATGAACTTCCTTTGGAGATGCAATAGAGATTTGATGGGCACAGATATCTAAAGAAAGGCCTTTCTGCTCAGGAACTGGTTTAATTGCAATTTTGAAGCCGCATTTCTTTCCTCTCTCGTGTATATAAATGACACTAGAACAAAGAGAGTGAATCGATGAGTGTCAGATTTTCCAAGCTTCTACTTTACATCTGACCTGGATGGTGAAAACTCCAGTCACTACTAACAGGGAAAACAGAACTATCAGCCTGGTTTTATCACTATCCTCCTTCCTTAATGAGCTCTGGGGAAACACTTCATGAAACTGGTCTCCAAAGGTCTGCAAAGGCTCAACCTGAAGAGAAAAGTTCAAGGACCAATCCACTGTTTCTTTTACTTGAGGCCCTCCCCCAACCAACTCTCTCATCTCTCCCTATGACACCAGGGGTATTTTCTGCCTTCTGAAACTTGAAGATGCTCAAGTTTCCATATTAGCTGCTGGCACCAATCTTTGTGCTCAGGTGGAGCTAACATTGCTGAGCTTTTTCTTGAAAGACTTGATCATGTATGTGCACACACCACACACACACACACACACACACACACACACACACACACACAATGCACAAAGAGCCCTATCCAGGAGCTCATAGTAAATTAGCCAAGTCCATACAGAGAGTATACGGGTCTCCTTACTAAACACAGGCATAAAGTTAAAACTCATTTCATGGTTAGGACAATGTTCTGTCTTTACCTATTTATCTATCTGCCTATTGCCTGTCTATCTTATCTGTTACCTACCTAACCATTACCTATCCGTACATTTTCTAAGTCTATCAATCCATTAACTATCATTTATCTGTCTATCTTTATAGTGAGAGAGAGGAATTAGGGGCAGGGCAGGAGAAGAAGGGTTTGGGCTTCTTTGTTGTTTTAAAATTTTCTTTATTTTCCTTCATTGGATTTCACAGATAGGGGCAATCTTGAAAAGACAACTGGTGGGGAAGGCCATTTCATAAAGTGGGGTTGGGAAAGAAAACTTACTGGAGTCCACCAAAGCCTTAATATAATCTTGTTGGTCCATATCTTCTGCTAGCTGAACAGAACCAGGACTTAAGGTAGGGATGGGCTTTGAGTGTGAGGAGGCAAGTAAAATGGAAAGAGGATTGTGTGTTGGGTCCACCCACACTGAATCCCTCTGTAATCACCTGATCTTCTAGTCTTTCTTCTTTGAATACCTTTGCCTCTATTTTCAACTACCAGGGCCATAATCCACAAAAACCTCGATCACCACCATGACCAGAGAGTGGCCTATGTTTGCTTTTGATAGAATTCTGGGACAGAAATCTATTCCCAGGCACAGTGGCTACTTAAGGGTCCAATGTTCCAGTTCTTAAGGAAGGAGTTACATTTGAGCCAGAGTTCTGTTCTGTTGCCATCTGTTGTCCAGTGAACTCTAGAACTTGCCTCCGAGTCTCTGTCTGGTTCTCATGCATCCAGTACTTCATAGAAACAGACCTAAATATTGAAAAAAAAAAACTGTCAAAATCAAATCCCTCTATTATATGAGCCTGTGCTCTCTCTGTTGGTCACTTAAGCTATTCTTCTTGAAGCCTACACATAGACTTCCCTGCACGCTAGCAAGCTAATTGACACTGAAGCTTCTTAATTAATTAATTGCTACATCATTACTGGCCAGCTACACTATGTGTCTAGCTAGTCCTGTGCCAGGTGCTGTAGGGGAGAGGAGAAGAGAAATAGGAAGACATAGCTATTACTACATGGAACAAGGAGGAGGAAGTTCCAAATCTGGAATCTTTTGAAAAACCTGAATTAGAATGCTTAGTCTGTTATTTACTTACCAGTGTGTTTTGGGGCAGGTCACTTCCTCTCTTACTTGTAAATTAAGGGGGCTGGACCTCTGAGGCCTTTTCCACTTCTGGGAAAGGAGAGATTTGGAGTCAGGAATGCAAGATTTGCACAAGCTCCACTTTCCTTCAGTTTTGGCTTCCCCTCTCTGGAATGAGAGGACACCTAGGACCTTTTGGTTCCTTACCTTCCATAGTGGCAAATTTATTGTCTGGGAATTGTCTAGGCCCAGTTCCCAGCTCTACTCACAAGCTTTTCAAGGAGAAATAACGCTGTTCCCTGTATGAGTAGAGAGTATATATATATATATATATATCAGGCCTTCTTAAGGATTTAATTATCATTTTAAGAAGAGAAGGAAAGTTAACTTCTTGAATATATTTTGCTTTAAAAATAGCTTTGTATAGGGTAAAGCACAGGGATCTTGTTGGTAGCTTAGCTCATCTTTTCTTGGCCTGATCCTAAACTAGCCTTTGGTCTCTCTCTAGTCTGTGAATTGGGGCCTGACAGGAAGGAATTATGTCCCAGGAAAATCTGGTTGGACTGGGAGAACTTGAGAGAAACTTAGTTTTGTATAGTGGAAAGTCTTGGAGTAAGAAGCCCTAGTTTCCAATGCCTGCCTTATGTACCTCTTTGTTCATGGCAAAGTATTCAGAGTCTCAATTTCCCAATTTGTAGAATAGGAATAATAACAGTACATACCTCACAGGATCATTGTGAGGATCAAATGAGATAATAGATGTAAAGCAGTTTGAAAACCTTAACATACTATATGTCAGTCAGTGATAATGATGATGATGATGGTGGTGGTGGTGGTGACAATATCACTTTCCTCTCTGAATTATAATTTCATTCAGCTAAACATTTATTAAGCTCCTATAAAGATTAAGATGCAAACATAACACTCCTTGTGTTCATGGAGTGTAAACTCTATTGGGGTGTCTAGTATACAAATAATTCATAAGCAAGGTAATTTGAGAGAGAAAAAAATAACAGTTTAGGAGGAAGGGTTAGAGAAGACTCTGAGGAGTTGGTGGCATTTCACCTAAGCCTAGATCCAGAGAGAGAGAGAGGAAGAGAAAGTTAAAGAGAGACTCGAGGAATGGAGCACTGCCCATGTGTATATACAGATTCGATCTCCATTCCTGGGAATGCTAGTAGTCTATTTTGGTTGGCATGTGAAGTTCATAAAGGAGAGTAACAAAGGGTTTAAATGCTGGACCCTGGAGACTACATTTCAACCTGCAGGCAATGGAGAAGCAGTAAAGGGTTTTGAGCAGGAGAGTGGAGTGGTCAGAATTGTCTCAGGTTGCTTTAGTTCCTTTCTAATTCTGAATTATATGGATCCAGCAATCTAAGGAGAGAAAAGGAGATAGCTGTTAGCCCCAGCTTCATCTCTCCTCCCTTTACCCCCTTTTCCTTCCATCATCCTTTCTCCCACCCATTCTTGGGCCTAAAAAACAGACAAACAAAAAAAAATTAAGAAACTTAAGTTTTTACAGTCCCTCTGCCTCAATAATAGGGAGTGGTCTAATCTTTCAGAAGAAGCTGTGTCCTGGACTAACCCTGGGCACTCTTGTCATTCAGGGTAGAGTGAGGGCGCTTTTTGAAATCTTTGATACATATAGATGTAGATAATACATATGAATGTATACAGTTCTCTTGCATCTCTGTGCTCATCTGGGCACAAGCTAAGATGGGGTTGTAACACAAAGTTTCTCCATTTGCCTTCTGGCTGGGTCAAACTCTTTATTCTATGGGTTCTATCCACAAACCTCTGGTTATCCTCCAGCTTAATTGACTTCCAAAAAATTGGAATTCTCTTCATGTTACCTCCCTAACAACACTCGGCTAATCGTAACTGAGGTCACAGTACCCAAGTTCAGAGATCCAAGGAGTGATGGGTGGAGTCTTAAGAAATGAAGTTTATAGGCTTGTAGCCCATAGTCTAAGGTCCCAGGTACCTTTTACAAAGGAACTCTCCCAAGACTCAGAGCAGTACCACTATGTAGGCTCCCATCACCTAGATCAAAGCCTTTCCCAGGTGCAGATACAAGGCTAAAGTCTGCAGTTTCCTAGCTAGAAAAGAGAAAGAAGGTAATGCAGATAACATGAAAGTCCCAGAAGGAAGGCATGTTAGATACATTAAAAAAAAATGATTTAAATAAAAAACAACAACCTGGTAGTAACAAGGTGAAAACCCCAGGTTAACTGATAGATGGTCACTTCAGCTTTAGAGGGAGCCGCCTTGAGCTGTGTGCTCCCCCTTCTTTGGCAGGAGTAGGGGAGGACACTGGGGACCCTTCTCTCCACCCCATCTCCTTGGCCTCATTTGAATATTTCATTGGCTACCTCCACATCGATCCATTTATCATGCAAATAGCGGTGCCCTCTGCACAGGAGAAGGGGGCTCATCTAGCTTTGCAAAGCTGGGCCTGATTGGTAGTATAGACAGCAGCATTTGTAATATTTTCTTTGGGCAACAAAGTCATTTACCAATGCCATCACCTAAACTCCCAACACTGAGTCACTAGCTACTTGAGGATTTTATTGGCAGCTTCGAATTTCTTAAATTTTTTATTTTATTTGGAACCAAGTTGCAACTTCTTTTTTCCTCCTCTTCACTCTCCCACCTTCCCACCTATTTTTTTCATTCCCTACCATCTTAATCATTTCATTCCCTTCTGCGGCCCAGGTGGGATCCCTGGGCTATGCACTAGAGAAAAAAGAGGATTGAGGGTTCTGACTTCTTAGAGGTGAGCTTTAATTAAACATAAAGAAATAAACTGTGAGAGGAGTAGGAGGAAGAGAATGAAAAAAAAAGAGGGGGAAGAGGAACATGGAAGAGAATGAAAAAAGTCAAGGAAAAGCAGAAGTGAAAAAAGAATGAAGGAAAGAGACAAAAGAAGTGAGAAATTGGGGACAGAGAATGAAGGGAGGGGGATAAAGGTCAAAACAGAAGATATAAGAAGAATGAAGAGAGAAAAATATTAGAAGGAAAGAAATGTTAAGAGGAGAATGAGAGTTAACAGTTCATGTCTGCACTGCAAATCCAGGGGATCACTGAAGTCCGAAGGTCTGATTCATTCCTTTGGGAATTCTGGAAAAACCAGAGTGGTGCAAGGTAACCTCTTGGAACTGGGATTTCCTAGAGCTGGGGACACAGAGCTGGATATAAAATCCGACCCTGTAGCTTCCAGTGGAACTCCAGACCACTCCCTACTTTACTTCAAGGCCCAAGGGAGGAGTGGGTTGCTATTAGTTAAGGAGTTCAGCTGGTGGGAGGGAGTGGTAGTGGTAGCTGCAAGTCCAAGCCTCTTCTTTCCCCTCCCCCCACCGCCTAGGATCTGAGGTCGCAGTTGCCTCGGGTTCTAATGCAATACCTTTGCCTTAGGGCTCAGACCAATTGTTTCTTTGGAAAATTTACGTATGGAGGTGAGAAAGGACGTGGAGCCCTGTAGTTTTATGAATCCTCAACTACATTAGTGGGCAATTAAAGCAATTCCTTGGATGATTGAGTCAGATGCTGGAATTATGTATGTATGTTATGTTTGTATGTGTGGATAATTGTGCTAGGGTTCTGTCTAAGCTTAGTGCATACCTGCTCCATGAAGGCTGCAATATGGAGATAAATAATGTATCTATATAATGTATTATATGTATATATGTACACATATAATATACATCCGTCCCATAAACATTTTCTCAATAAAACCTCTCATAAAGGAAAGCACTTATTTCAGAAGGGAAGCAGTGTTAGGTGAGCTGTGTTTATGCAGGCCTAATGCTGGGAGAGAATCTGTCCCAGGAAGGAAGCAAAAAGAAAAAAAAAAGTGAGAAGGTGGGAAAGAAGCTTTTTTGTTTGTTTGCTGTTGGCTTAAATTCCTCTGGGTTTTGTAGTTAAACCTATTTATGTGTCACAGAATCACAGGGCACTGGAGTTATAAGGTATCAATTAGTACAACCCTCTAATTTTACAGAAAGGGAAACAAAGACCCAAAGAGGGGGAAAGACTTCAAGAGTCAAATCCAGACCCAGGTCTTCTGCCTTTAGATTTTAATCTCCTTCCACCAAAATACGAATGAAATCCTTTGGATCAGAGAACAGAAATGGAGGGCCATGGGGAAAATGGAGAACCTACACTCATTCCAGTTATTCTCCCGGTTTCGCAGCAGGTAGGCTGTTTCGGGGATAGAGAAAATCTCTAGGGTTCTGAACGCTCTTCCGCACTCCCTAGCTTCCTTTCCTTGAGTTCGAACTGCAGAGAACCCCAGGCTCCGGGCGCTGTGCCTCTCTCTGACAGCAGCACAGGGATAGAGGACAGGTTTCTGCTTCACGTGCTTGAATTTCATCCTTTGGGGGCTCCAATCCACAGGGAAAGCGCTGGTCCTTTCTGGGTGCGGGATAGTCTAGGGCTCTGGAGAGACGGAAAAAGTGGATTTCTCCAGCGGAGCATTACTCATCTCAGGGGCTGGGGAAGCTTGGTGGGCTACAGAAAAGTTGTTTTCGCTCACACTTTTTCCTGCGCGTTTTCCCTTTTGGGCTCTCTACAATGATGTAGATTGATTGAGCAGGAAGGGATCTTGGAGATCATTCTGTCCTATGCCCTATTTGGCAGGAGAGGAAACTGAGACTCATGGAAGGGAAGTGACTTACACAAGGTCACACAGCTACTAAGCGGCAAAACCATTTTTAAAGAATTACAAATCCATATAAGTACACACACACATACAAACATTAATACACATGAACACACCCTACTGTTAGTGAAAAGACAGAGTTGTTAGTGGTGTTCCATATCTTCTTCCCCAAGCCCCACCCTATACACATCGCTAGGTTTTGGAAAGGAGGCCTGCCCGGAAGCGGGGGTTGGTCTCCCTGAAACCCTTCACTTTTCTCCCTCCCCCTCCAAACACAGACACCCGACCCCGTCTTCCGAGGATCCCCAAGGTTCTGCAGAAGTGGCGTTAATATACGACTCTGGTTTTCTAAGGTTTATTTCACGTCAAAACTGTAAAAGTTCTTTGGAGAATTTACAGACAAAACATCTGGTTCGTTAAAACAAAGCTACTGGAATAAGAAAAACAAACTCCGCTGCTGTGTAAATGCACTTACCCAAACAATTTACTTTCGGGCAAGATCCGAGCCCAACGGGGGGAAACTTTTCGGCTTTCTTTTAAAAATATGTATCTTATGGATTGGGAGGGCCTGGGCTTGGGAGCAGGGGTAGGAGGGATCGGATAACCCCATAGTGAGTGGCGCGGCTGGGATGGTCTGTGCTTCCTCACTACCCACTTCCCAACACTTCTCCAGGGGCAGCAACGCCCTACCCGAGTGATTCTCCGCGCTCCCTTTTGTAGGACTGGTCCCTTGAGCCCGGGAGGAAGAAGCCCTCGCTTCCGGAGGCCCGTGTTTCCTTGGGCATGACTTACTTTTACTCTGGCTTAGGATGACTTGTCCCGGGAGAAACTGATCGCGGGTCCTAGTCCCTTCTCCTCAACCTTCTGTTCAGGCAGCCTTCCTCATCTCGGCCCCGCAAGTTCCACTCTTTTGCTTTCGCTCCTGGTCTTCCAAAGTTTGGAAAGTGGAGGTGGCCTGGCCCTAGCAAACCCGGGCCCCAACTGCTTGTCCTTGGCAGTTTGGTGGTGAGCTCCGGGAGAGATGAGGCGGGGCGGGGCAAGGGCCGAGGGGCTGGGGAACTGGGTCCCGAATAAGGTTGGTCGGTGTAGGGAAAGGAAAGCAAAGACTTTCAGGTTTCTAAGTGCTGTCCCTAGCCACGCCTAGCGTGCCTAAGCCTTCAAGGGGAAGATGCACCAGGGCCCGCCTGCCTCTCGTTCCCGCAACTAAGTCTATAGATAGAGAGCGGAACTGCTCCCCTTGGTTGGACCTCCAGGGAACCTCCTGCCCTTTCACCACAAACCTTGCGTGCCTTTCTACTCAAACTAATCTTTGAAAAGGGAATCAAAGCTGTTCTTGATTCTTCCCCCTCAACTCCTCCCTCAACTATCCCAAGCTAGGTTGAGACTAGGGACAGGGAATCGGTTTCCGATGGTGACATCCTTTCTTCCCCGTCCACCTGCCCTTCCCAGGACTAAGGGCAATGGTTCCCCAGAACGGTGATGGCGATAGGCTCTGAGGCCCCAGCATGTAGGGAGGGCAAAGTCAGATTGTGTCAGGCTCCTGGAGTGCAGAAGGCCTCCAGTGCTTGCTGACCCAGCTCAAGGTGTCAGAAAACTGGCTGGCTCTTCAGGGGTGAGTTCTGGTACCTTCAGTTCTACTTCTGGGCTCCAGGCTATGAGGCTTAACCCTGTTGGCCTCATATAGGATCCTGAGAACACTTAAGCAAAGTATTAATGACAACAATGCCAAAGAAAAGCAGGTTCTACCCAGCCAGATGTCATCAAATCCTGGGCACCCCGGACCCTGCTCGACAGAAAAGCTTACCACAACAATGCCCTTAAATTAGCTTTTAGGAAACAGAAGCAGCAACCAGAACGTGTTACTTGGTAGGAGTAGCAATGGGAACAGTTTGCAATACTGACAGACTATCTTGGTCAAATCTAGATCCCCCATCATTCCAGGGGAGATTCTGCTGATTTAAAGTCCTCACCCAAACTCTCCACTTTCCTTTGTAAACTTCCACAGTGAAGCTGGCTTGTGTGAAAATGGCATTAGTCACAAAAGCAAATGTTTCTTTAAGAGCTTTAAAGACTGGGTAACTGGCAACTTGGAAGCTAAGGTTCTGAGGTTCCACAAGAATAAGAAAGCCCAGGGGTTGAGTGTCGGCTTTGGGGAGGGAGGCTGCATAAGTATAGAAGTTCTCTTGTAAATAATAGTCCAGTTGCAAGTTGCAAAGAGAGAGATCGAGAGCTCAGGACTTTTTTTTTTTCTCTCCTGTTCTGAGAATTGGCCGTGGCTACTTCTGTAGCCATCGATTTTACTCACTGTGCTTGTAAACGTTGCACTTACTAGAAGTACAGACTGGCTCCCTGCTCCGTAGCTTTCTTTGGAGCGCACTGTTTGTTACCGTCACTAATACACTACACTGGACTTTACAGATGTTGCCTGCTAGTCTGTCCTCTCCTAGCAATGCAGTATCTAGCTTTCCTTTGAACTGGATCTTAAAAGAATCCCCGCAAAGCTAGGGTACTTAGGGACTTGTCACTATGCCCCATTACTGTAATTAAGTTACTAGTCTCAAGGAAGGGAGAAAGCCCATTGTTGCATTTTTCAGAAAGTTGAAACTTTTTACATTAGAGTAACAGGATTGCAAAGCATCGCATTAGCGCGATTCTACGACACATCCTGTCTGTAGTAGCTGGCTCACTTCCCTGATCTTAAAACACTTGGCTGTTACACCTGATTTTTTAAAGCCCTCACCATAACTTTGCATTTTCTTACACGTTTCTCAGAAGCATAAGCCTCAAGTCCTATTGCAATCTGCTGGCATCTTCCTTTCAAGCCCTTGCATGCATTTTAGGATGAATGAAAACAGCTCTTGCTCTCAAGTAAAACGTATATCACTAAACTAATCACTGCAGAGATACAGCTAACATTTGTGGTCCATTATGATAGGAAATATGCACACAGTCCCTCGGATAGATATTTACAGTTGGAAGAAAGTAAGATAAACGGAGCTGTCCTAAAATCGAAAAGTTGTAGCACTCGATGTCCTTTCATTTAGTAACAAGCCCGGGATTTGCTCTGACCTTCCTGCACCGAATCCCCAGCCTCTTGGACTCCATTTCTAAGCAAAGCAAGAGGCTAGGGCTCCTGCAACGAACCCGATTACATTTAACTCAGTGATCAGTAGCAGATGCACCGCCAATGAAGAAAAAGAATGAGAGAAATAAGGGAAAATAAAGGAGGGAAGAAGGAAGGAAAGGGAAAGGAAAGGGGAAAGAAAGAAGGAAGCATAGATAGGATAGAAGTAAAGTAGAGAGGAAACCCTCACAATGTGATTCTCTCACTTTGCCTTACACTTGCCGCTGGCTCTTCCATTTTCTGCTAGATGCTAATAGAAAACTCACAATATTTTCTGGTTTCTCAGCGATAAGGATCTGCCCTTTCTCCTTCTAAAAATATTATGTAAATTGCCAACATTAGTTTACACACCTTCTTACTTCTAGCATTCTGCTATAGCTGAGGGTACACAGTTCTTATTGTAAGTCATCCTAGGCAAAAACCTTTCGTAGGGAGTTAAAGGAGTCCAAGGTCTTTTTATCTTAAGTCAATTTCTCCTTTCCCTTTTTAATTGACCTTGCAGAAGCAGGAAAACATTTGAAAGTTTTAGCTTTGATTTTCCAGAATAATTTTGCTAAGTGTCCTCTGCCACACACAGGACTTTTCTCACTTTGGCTTAAACCCATCAAAACTGCAGACTGCAAACTACTGCATATCTTGTATGCATTTTAAGTGATGCAGATTTGGGTACTGTCTCCACCCGACCCATGCACCACCCCTACCACCACAAAGCACAAACCCTGTCCATAGAAACAGAGACAGAAGGAAGCCCGAGTGTTCATCCATCTCGCTGCAGTGGAGCACTCATTTCTCTTTCCGTCTCTGCAGTTAGTCTCACGAGAAAACTATTGGGGTTCCTACAATTTAATTGGGGAGGGGAAGTAAGAAAAAGAGGCAAGGTTCAGTTTTGTGTCAAAGGCAAGGGCTGGATGCTTTTCTGAAGGTGGCTAACAACACTTGTAAATAGTGGGATTGCATTCCTTGCTCCTTTCTAGTAGAAGCTGCTCGGTGTGCTAGTTATTTGTATTGAATCACAGTCCATGTTGT
>NW_027185754.1:16505070-16515831 GCF_028583685.1 Petaurus breviceps papuanus | reverse complement strand
AAAAGCTGGCGAAGAAGAGTGCCCGGCGAAGGAGGGGAGGGGGGGGGGGAGATAGGAGGAGAAGGAGGGTGCGTGGGGCCCGGCCAGGCCTGACCCAGGGACTCGGTGGTAGGGGCAGCAAGTGAAGAGCCGCGGTCTCCCGGGAGGGGTGAGCGGGGCGAGCAGCTGGGGCAGAGGGGCCGGGGCAGGGCGGGCGCGGAAGGCGGCAGCGGTTGCGGCGGCGGCGGCTTCGGGGACGAGGGGGTGGGGGGGTGCATGCAATCCTGGGATAGGGGCGGGAAGGGGAGACGGAGCTTGCACCCGGTGGGGGGTGAGGAGTAGAGGGGAGGGGGCTGGGAAAAGGCTCAGCCCCCTTCCCCCAGTGAAGCAGCTAAGGAGCGAACGTCCCGAGGATGGCTGGGGTGGGGGGGAGAGCTCGGTGCCGCCCCCCGCCCCCCCCCAGCCGAGTTGAGTGATACGATCATCTCGTTTTCCTTTAAGCTTGCCTGTTGCGGCCGCCGCGGCTCCAGCCCAGCCGCCGGCTCTGAGGACCGCTGATCCTGCAGCGGCGGCTGCTGCGGCCGCCGGGGCCGGCCAGCCTGTCCGCGCCTCCCCGCTGGATGCCGTGAGCCCCCTCCCCCCGGGGAGGGCCGGGGCCGGGGCTGGACGAGGAGCGAGGGCTCCCCTCTGCCCCTCCTCTCCTCCTCTCCATCCTTGGATTTCCTTCTCTCCCCCCACCCCCAATTCTCTGCCCCCCCACCCCCCCAACCAGGCGCACCTCATCTGGGGCCGGGGAGGGGGAGGCCCGGCTGCGCCTCCCCCTCCTCCTCCTGCCTCCGGGGCGATTTGTCAAACTTCCCATTCTGCCGGCAGCTCCGTCCTCCTACCGCCTCCCCTCCCTCCTCCTCCTCCTCTTCCTCCTCCTCCCTCTCCCTCCTGCTCCCTCCTCCCCCTTCCCCTCTCCTCCTCCCTCACGTTTGTGGGATCGTGTATGAGCAAGAAGAGGGGAAAAAGCTGAGAGACTGGAGGAAGCAAGATCACACAGGAGATCTCCGGGGGGGAGGCTGAGATAACTCTGCCAACCTCCCCCCCCCCCCCGGGGCCCCCCCCCCCCCGGCCCCCCCCCCCCCCCCCCCCCCCCCTTCCCCCCCCTCCCCGCCGCCCCCCACCCCTGGCAGCAGCAGCGGCGGCGGCGGCGGCGGCGGCGGCGGCGGCGGCGGCGGCAGCAGCAGCAGCAGCAGCAGCAGCAGTCGCTGGAGAGCAGGATGCCGAGGAGAAAGCAGCAAGCGCCCCGGCGCGCAGCAGGTACGAACCTTCTTCTCTCTCTTCTACTCCTGTTCCTCCTCTTCCTTCTCCTCCTTCCACCTCTCCCTAACCCTTTTCCGTCCCTGCCGCTTCCTTTCTCCTCTCCCCGAGTCCGATTTATTTTCACCTTCCGGCATTTTACTCTGCTCCATCTGCCCTGACTATTCTCAGAGTAACTCAGGGCTTTGCAATATGCCAACGTGTGAGGTTGTCGGATTTGGGGCATCAAGCTCCCTTGGACGCCTAGTTCTCTTCCCCTGCTGTCCTCTTTCATCCGGACTTCTGGAGCCTCACTTCGGGAAAGAAGCAAGCACTGCCTTTTTGCAATCTGTGTCTCACTTTATCTGTTTTTCTCTTGAAAAAATGAGTTGAGAAGGGAAGTGTGTGTGTGTGTGTGTGTGTGTGTCTGTGTGTGTGTGACAGTCCTAGAGGGTCATCTGGCTTCATAAAAGAGACACTGGGAAAGACCTCCCCCTCCCCCTTAAACTTGGCCTGAAGCTTCCTTCCCTCCTGCGGGGCTGAGCTGGGGACATCTCCAGTTCCTCTAAGGAGCCCATGGTCCCTTTGGCAACCTTCGGGCTAATCCTATTGATTTTTCATTTATTGGGCCCAAGCTGAGAAGCCGCAGAGGAGGCCGAAGCTGAGAAGGGTCTGTGTATTGTCAGATGACTGTCAAGAATATTTTTGATGCTGGCTTTAAATCTCTCCCCTGCCTTTCCTCCCCCCTTACTACTCTCCTTTTCTTCTCCTAATACTTTCTGGGCTACATCTGAATAGTTGTCTTTTTCTTTTATTTCTTTTGGGCCAGGACTGTCAAGTCCTGTTAAGACTGAGCAGATTTTTAATTAATTATTTTTTTTTCTTCTGGCAAACCAGTCAGTCCATGAACCAAAGACAACACACACAAACATTATTTTGCAATAATCGTCAGTTGGGGGCATGTGGACTGCTAGAAGGATTTCTGGCCTCTTGCCATCCTTGATTTGATGACTGATTGATCGCCTGTCATCCTGCTGCCTTTGATCTATTCATTCCCAATAAACATCAATAAATCACTTGCTCCACTAACGCCAGGCTCTGTGACGTCAGGAGAGCCCTGTCAGTAGATCAGGGATTTCTGGAGGATTGTTTGAGAGGACCACATATGGACAAGATGTATTTTGATATGAGTAACACTCATAGGTGGAGAGGTACAGATGATGTTGCACAAAAGAGAGGATTAAGTGTTTGAGGGGTGGCAGAGGGAGGAGCTGAGGGGGAAGGGGAGAAGACTGGTGGCCAAGTATGTTCTGAGCTCTTCTTGGCTGGAAATTATTTGTTCAGTATATCCTAAAGTAGTTCTTCCCCCCCAAGTATGTCTTACAGTAATAGTAGCAGTAGCAGTAGCAGCAGCAGCAGCAGCAGCAGCAGTAGTAGTAGTAATAGTAATAGTAGTAGCAGTAGTAGTAGTAGTAGTAGTAGTAGTAGTAGTAGTAGTAGTAGTAGTAAGTTCCATTATCCTAGTTGTTTTTGAATAGTACTTATTAAGTACAGTAAACTGGTAGTTTGAGTTTGCTGTGAAGAAAAAAGCAAACTTCCTAAGATCTGACAGTTGGATCCCAAATAGGATGTGCTATACCAATCCTTTCCACAGGATAACTGGGACTGCAAAGTTATTTCTCCTGTTAGGCACACACTCTTGTGTCAATGTCTTTGGAAAACCACAGAAAGAGACAGACTTTCTGGGGAGGATATTTTCCTTCTTGTTTCCAGATTGATCCAAGTTGAAAAAGTTTTCAAAGTAGTATAGTTATGTATAAAGTGCTCAGTCAATTGAGGCCTCTCTATCTCAGCCAGATCAATTTATAACTTATATAATTGAGGCTGAGGTATTAACTGCATCAATGGAAGCACCCCCCCACCTTTGCTTATTAATGCTTTCTTTAAAAAGTTGCACCATAAGGTTCATATAATTTCCAGGGATTCCTTCTGAGTTCCAAATTTTTTTTCCTCTTCAGGGCATGCATTTTGAGGTGTCAGTGTGTCTTGTAATTAACATAGGGTTCATTTTAACATCTTGAAATTTGGTCTAGTAATCTCTTTGCAGTTCAGCTTTTCAGTGTCACTCACTAAATCTGATCCTCTTGCCTGATATGCTGGAATACTAAAGAAACTAGAAGCAGACTTTTTTTTCCCCTTTCAAGAGCAGCCTTTGCTGCAGGAATTTTTTTTTATACCTTTTGCAAAACAACCAAGATTTAGCAGGTTAGTTAAGAAATATTCATTATAAAAACTTGACTGCAGGACTAATAGGAGATGGAAGAATGGTTTTGCTCTATCAAAATGACCCGTCAAAACGACTTTGTTTCATATTTGATTTAATTGTCTCTCTCCTGACAGGCACATTCATCAATAGCTTAATGGTCAATCAGAAGTTGGCAGAGTGAGTGCTTTCATTCTTCCCCCATACACTGGCTTTGGCTTTACTTTATCAAAATGCCTCTGCCTAATGGACATGAAGAGGAGGGGGTGGAGAATGACTGAAGGGCCACTTATTTAAGAAGAGTGAAAAAAAATACCCTCCACATTTATGCTGGTGATAAGTATGTAAAGACCAATAAGTGAGCTGTGTGAGGTTTTTGTCTAGATGGACAAGAAACTTCCCATTCCCCCCATCCCTCCTCCTTTTGGGTCCTCACAGCTGCAAGTTATAAGGTTCATGACTGCTTTTGTGGCATACTGAGAGTGATGACAAATTGATTGCTTTGTACTGATAGAGGGGGTTAAAAAAAAGATGTCTGCTGATTGGTAACTCTGAAAATCCAGTTCCCAGCAACCTAGAGAATACTGGAGAATTTTTCCCCCTCCAAACTGAAAGGTCCGCTCAGCCATAAAAAAAGAAAAGTTGTTTTGCCAGCTTCATTAGTGTTCACCTAATTAGCTGTAAACCTGATGGATTCCTGACAGCTTTAATGATTGGAGATGACAAGCTCAACGCAGTGTCATCCAGTAGAATTAGGTTTGCAGCTAGTTTGATGTAATCAAGTTGATATTACACAGTCCTGGTTGCCTTTAGTTGTGCATTAACTCAATTTTCTGCTGCAGGTGACAAATGGGCTTTGGTACCTGGATAATCATGTCATAGGAATTAGGGCCCTTTTAATGGTCTGGAGTAGAATAACAACAACAAAGAACTCTCAGCTGTACAGAGCTTGCAGACATAACAGACAGGTGCACAAATTCTTTATGTCTAGCCCGAGTGTTAACACCACACTGTGGAAGACTAAAGCTGTCTCCAAGAATTTCTGAAAAGCAATCATTTCTTACTTTGGTATTGTAAAGGAGGGAAATAATTCAGAATCTGTTGACTTTCCTCTTCCACTCCTCCCTTCCCCCCAACTAATGTGGAAGAAGGTCAGACATAGAGGTTTGCTCTCCTGTTTAAAGGAATAATAGTTTTAGTTCTTAAGATCTACCACTTAAGGTACCACACATTTGTGCCAAATAGGTGATATTTGGAAAAGCTAGGACCCAGCGGTGTTAATGGAGGCCAGTCTAATTCAAGAAAAGTAATAATTATACCTTCCTAAAAATTACAGCTTTCTCTTAGCACTTAAAAAAAAATCAGACAAAACAAATAATAAATTTTTTTCTTAAAAGATCAAGAAATTATGGTTGTAGTTATTCTTAATAACTAGTGACAGACCTTTTATTCACATAAATTTATTTTTTAAGAGGAACATATGTGCATCAGGGTAGTAGAAACTCAGTTCTTTTTCTCTCTTATCACCAACTGGTTCTCAATCCACCTGCTACCTTTAGCTTTCATTCTTTGAGAGAAAATTACCTTCCATTGGAAATTAGCAATAATAGATTAAATCCGTGAAGACCTTGACTTTTTTTAGCGCTCTTTAGGAACACCTTTCTTTCTCTTGGGTTTGCTAACACCAGTGCCCTAAGCTGACTCTGAAGAAGGCTACTAAGTCTAACTATATGGGTACCTAAGGAAATACTAAAATGTCTTTCAGAGTTTTAGTTAGAATGCGCCAGGTTAGGACCGACTGTCATAACCTGCCCGGGGCGTATGTACCTTGGAAAATTAGACCCTGCCTTGTGCCTTATCAGACTGCTCTGAAGTCTCCTTCTTCCCTCCAACCAAAGTAAACATAGCCTTGTAGTCAGACCACCACTCTGTAGGTACACAGGGGGGCAGCCCCTGTTATAGATCCCATTTGCCTCCAAACCTGCCACATATTTCTCTGTTCGACAGAGATTCCTCCCAGCAGCAAGCTGACAAAATGATTAGTTATGGCTGTCCCTCTGCTTTTCCTTTTTCCCCTTTTTTCCTGAAAAGTATGAGGAACAATGCAAAAAAAAAAAGAAAGAAAAAGAGAGAGAGAAGAGAAAAGAAAAGGAAAGAAAAGGAAAGGAAAGGAAAGGAAAGGAAAGGAAAGGAAAGGAAAGGAAAGGAAAGGAAAGGAAAGGAAAGGAAAGGAAAGGAAAGGAAAGGAAAGGAAAGGAAAGGAAAGCAAAGGAAAGGAAAGGAAAGGAAAGGAAAGGAAAGGAAAGGAAAGGAAAGGAAAGGAAAGGAAAGGAAAGGAAAGCAAAGGAAAGAGAATGGGGCATAAAGGCAAGGAGGTATGGACATTTCTGGTAAACATCCAAACTGTAGAGCAGAATCTTCCAGAATCAGCTGCCACTGTTCCTATTATCTTGACAACTGTCAGTTAGGGCTTCAGTGCTCTCCAGGGCCACAGTTTATTGCAAATGGTTGATGTTGTCATCTTCCTTGCAGTTTTGCCTTGAGCACACTCATAAGCAGGAGGGAAATCATCAATAACTGATGTATCAGCAGTTATTCCTTAAATTGGCTCACAAGTCTGCATTCTTCCTCTTTTTACTAAAGATTGTTTTGTAAAGTGATTAGAATGAATTGTGACTGCTTCGGGGATATGGGGAATGCTGTGAAGCTAGGGTGAGTTTGCAGGATTAGAGGACTTCCCCCCCCCCCCAATTTCTTCTTTTCCCCTGTGATGTTTTCTAGCATAAGTATCAACTGGAGCATAGAAAAGCTCACCTGAGGGTTGCATTACATGGTCAGTTTTAAGGTCCAAAGCCTTGCTCACCTGGGTGATCGGGAAGGAAATCAAAGCTGAAATCAGAAAGTAGTCTTGGAACAACTCGGCCTTGGTGGAGAAGCAATAACATTTTAATCTGATGATATGAATGTTTCAGTTATTTCAAATGTAGTTTGCATCGCTTTCATGCCCCTCCTTGAATATTGATACAATAGACCAACTATAAAATCTCCTGAGTCCTATAAGTACAAAGTAGGTATGTGTGTGTATGTAGATGTGAATGAGAGTTTTTGTAAGGGTATATACATACAAAGCTATGATATACTTGAATGTATTAGTCAAATTGGCCTACATATTATGCACATACACACATGTATTTATACAAATACATGTATATAGTTTATACACACATATGCATATATGTATATGTATGTATACAGGTATATTCTATACTAATACTGTTCGATTAGAATATTACCCATGAATGTATGAGAAAAAAATCACAAACAGACACAACCTAGTATCACAAAACATTCCTGCTCAGGTGTTTAAGACTTGAGAATTTTAAAATTTAGTCACTCCCAGAATTGTGGTTTATCTGTCTGAAGTTAACAATGAAAGGTGAATACAATATATTGTATTTAGTAACAATGATATGGACTGGTACATGTAGACAGATAATATGCAGTTGTAATTAGACTGAATAGACAGGCAGTCATTTTTAAATTCTTTGACACATGCATAAAATAGTCATATAATAAGATAAGATGACAATTTTATGTTAGGTTGATAAAGTGTCCCGATACATGCATTTAAATGTCTGTAAGCCTTTTTTTATCCAGACAGATTAATTCTAGTTTCCAGTATTTGCAGTTAGTCATTAAATTAATTTTAAAAATCCCACTAAACAATGAGTGTGGTTAAGGGTGTTTCTCTCTCTCTCACTCACTCACACACACACACACACACACTCCTTTTTAGTGTTGCTACCAAAATCACAAGAAATGGAGACATAGATTTTGTTATCTTTCCTTGAGTTTTAAAAATTTGAATTAGTTGTGGGTTTCAGTAATTTAGGTCATTCTGTAGAAAATTTTGCTCCTTAGTTTCTGAGCTGAAATAATGCAAAATAGACTATCGTGAAATTGTTTATGACTACCTGTATGCAAAATTGCAATACTATAGATCTAGAGAATTTTTTAAAATTACATTATAAGATGACTTAACAAAATTTGGAAATATTTTAAAGCATCTCTGAATTGGAAAAAAAAGGAACTAAGTACAGATACAAGTTTAAGTAGTACTTTGTTACATAAGTTTAATTAATTTTTACTCTAGATTTTATTTTGTGTTAAACAGAAAATGATCCAGGACAAGAATTGTAAAAATTATTCCTTAAAAGACCATATTACCTGCAACCCTCCCTTGTACTCCTATTTTCTCAGATATAGAAAGGTGTGACTTTTGAAGAATAATTTAACTTGGTGTTTGTGCTTAATGATAAATTATTAATTCATACTGTCAGGACACATGTTATTAATTATGACTCTGTTTCTTCCATCCAGAACAGCTGTTTGGGAAACAGGGTAAGTTAGTAAGTGTCCTCGGTGTGGGAGTTCACTGAATAAGGAACCTCCCAGTCTCTTCCCATGGCTCTCTTCTTCCTCAAGCTTTCAGAAGCTATAAAATTGGGGGGGGGGGGGGGGGGGGGGGGAGTTGGGGGCAGAGGTGAGAGAAAAAGAAGAAAGGAATGATGTTAATCTTAGACCAAGTATGTGCACATTAATACTCACATACATGAACTTATGTATATTTTTTAACAATTGAGCCAAACTTATAATTAATTTAGAGTCCATCTGAGGTTCTTAAAGTAGCTTTACATGTTCTTACTTGTCTAGCATTTTGAACTGGGTATATTCATTCACTCTTTAGCATGAATTATTTCTACTTTCTTGTGTCCACTATTTTCAAAGTCAGAAGATCCCACATACAAGTCATGAATGACTTAATGCTGGGTACTATGGGTGACTGAGGGCCCACCCAACTTCAGCCCACTGCTGGTGGAGAGGAAAGGGCTGGCTTTATAATATGCGTGAAATGACTCAAATTCATTTACTTTTGATATTTCATCCCCATCATTAAATCCAGCCCTATGTGTTTCAGTTTCCTCTGCGTTCTTTGAGGAATGCATGTTGCATAAAATAGGCAGTTTTTAATGAACAATTTAATGTAAATGGGTTTTGAATTTAAATTAATATTAATGAAGCTTTGAGTGAATTTATTTTGCATACGTAAAGGCTTGTAAGTCTTTCACCCATGCACTCCTTTCTTTATGGAGTAACGGATTTGTTAGGTAGATTAACCAGCTCCTTTAAAAAATGAAAATATTTTTTAAAAATGATTTTACCTGGCCATTTATACCAAAACAATATGAAAACAGACCATTTCTTCAGATAAAAAAATTACACTTTACTATCCACATATTCACTGCCCATTAATAGGCTCATCTTCTGATGCACTACCATTTCTGAAATTTGTCTTCAGTTTGGTACAGCGTTGGAAGAAAACAGGCACCAACAATAGTTTCCACAATCAAGATGTTTTCTTTCTTGGGCTTACCTCTAATGCATTATGTATCCAGGAGTGATGGGAAGTTATATAATTAATTCTGTTAGATGTAATTGCGATAATCACTTTGATGTTACACATAATAAAGGTAATATGGTAAGCATATGAAGAAATATAAACACCTTATTGTAACACTTGAGCTGGAATTCTTTTCCACAAAATCTGGTTTGCAGCCCAGCTTTTGGTTCCTTTTGTCACAAGTGATGATTTATCTAAGCCATGTTAATAGATATTCTAAAGGAGAGTACGTTTTTGGAAGGGGAAAGTCTCTCTAAGCTGGTTGCTTGGGAGTCTTAAAGTTCCCCTTATTAAAGATATGTCTTGTTAAAAAGTAAATTATTCTGGTTTTCAGAAGTGGCATTTATGGCCTGAGGAATGTTCTTTTCACTAAGCAGATTTCACTGAGCAAGTCGGTGGTAGGGTTATGGCCACCTTACTGGTCTTTAGGTTTCCTTTGCATCTCTTCTCATAGTATAGCACAGGATTGTGGGAAAGATATGTAAGAAGGCCTGTAGGTAACTGTATAAGAACAGTCCTAAGTAAAAGGGCATATAGGAAGTGGAATGTGGAAAGAGATTGGCTTAGTATTATTATTTAACGTTCATTAAAGGTGCTGGTTATTGTACCTACTGGCTTATTATGGTGTTGAAGTGATTCCCGGGGGCACAATAATGAGATCATGCTGAGTCCTAGAAAGAAACCACTTTGCTGTTTTGGGGGGGAGTCCTCATCCCAACTTTAGGAAACTCTTTAACACTGAATTCTAGACGTGCCTGATAGGTAGGAACTACAGTTACTGTTGGAAGATTGTAAGCAGAATGAAATTATTCTTTATGTATCATATTTACAAATACAGCTTTTGATCGTATAGGTGAGAAAAGGGGATGGAGTAGTATGGTAGAAATTTGATATTGTAATTTGATACTGTATGCTAGATATGTCATGGATTCTGAAACTAAAATACTGATATGGCCTTAGCTCTCAGTTACTTGCAAGCCTTACTTAATGCTGTGAAGGTCATTTGATTTTATGATCCAAACTCAACTCAAGAGTCAGTATATTTCCTCTGAAAATTTCTATGTCATTACCCTGCATTTTCTAAAAAGATTCTGTGTGGAAGTTGTGCCCAAAGAATGAAAGAAGTAGATGCTGAGATTCATGTGAAGTAAGAAGAAGGTGTTTTGTTTTTTTTCTAAAGAAATGATGGCAGTAACTGTAGTGCTTTCTCAGGGTTGTTTCCAGTCCCTTGTAGACCCTTGGTGTCCAGGGAAGAGGAGGAATTGTAGCTAACTCCAGTAAGCTGAAAAAACAAACCCCAAACCACCTTCTCACTGATTGTTCTGTGGGAAGAGCAGGGCGATGCTTGGAGTGTCTCTCAAGGCCTGGGCTTTGTGCCTAAAGTTCTTTTCCTGCTAGGTCAAGCTTGTTGCTGCAGGGCTAGGAATCTTGAGGGGGGGGGGGCAAAGAAGGGGCCTCCTGGGGTTTTGGCTGGGCTCTGGGAGACTGGCAGCCATCAGTCATCTCTCTGTGACATGCAGTCTGTTTTTGATGGCAGGGATGATAAAAGGTCTGGGAACTCTATAGGCCCTTGTAATCAGGGCCAGTACTGACATCCTTCTCAACTTTTGACAGCTTCTTCCTTTTCTCTCTTCACCGCCAAGACCGTCTCAACTGAATTTCCCCTCCCTCCCCCCTTTTCTTCCACCCCCTTTCTCCCTCTCTCCTTGCCTCTCTCCCTCTCTTCTCCCTTCTCTCTCTCTCTCTCTCTCTCTCTCTCTCTCTCTCTCTCTCT